>NC_084675.1:24181419-24517924 GCF_028389875.1 Rhea pennata
AAAGCGCCAACATCAACATACTTAGTAGACACATGGATTGAGTCCGCAGAAATGGGAGCTGTCCAGACCTCCCTCCTAGCAGAGCAGTAGCTTGATTCCTTCAGCAAAAAATCAGAGAAATCCTGTAGATTTTTGCAGTGATTTAGCATCACATTTTTTGTTTATGTTTATATAGCTGAGAATTTTCTATTTGCTCTGTGGTTTGTTCTTCTTTGATGCTACTTTGAAGCATCATCCGTATTAAAATTTGAATTGTCCTTAAAAATGTATTTTTAACTGGTATAAAATCCAGTCTAAACACTCTTATTTTCATTTAAAAGAACAATGTGTTGATTAATTACCAAATTAAGCTATTCTGAACCCAAACTAAGAGTTTGTAGGGCATTTTCAAAAATGATTTTCAAGCGATGCTGCCTTTAGACAAAGCTTTGTTTTCAGCCCTGGTTATATGCTTTTCCTTGCATATTTCATTTCTCACTCATTCTTCCAGTTTCTTCTCTCCTTGCTGTCCGTTCTCACCTTCCAGTGTTGTGGATTTTTTTCTCCCTATCTTCTCCCTTTTTCTGCAGCTTCACTGCCAACTTGCTCCTGATTTTTTAGTCTCCACTTTCCTGGCTATCAGTAGCACATACTTGCAAGTCCTCTCCCCTCTCCTTCTTCTGTGAGCTTCCTTGTGGGATGCACAAAGGTTACAAAAGAAACGATGAGCTGGCTTACCAAGAAGGGCACTAAATGGGAGTGACTGAAAAATGCAAGAGCTAGTCTGGGAATTCCTTCCAGTCGTCCCTGTCTGTCCGACAAACGTGCTTTACTTTCATTGAGATGGGAGCAGAAAGCTCGGTGTCCAGAGGCAACCACAGTGTCAAGCAGGGGTGTCCGGCCGGCCAAGGCCTGGAGCGTGGAGACAGACAAGGATGCAGCAGAGCTCATTTGGGCTACCTTGATCCTGCTTCTCACATCAGGCTGCCCTGATTTCTTTTATTACCAGACTAATTCCAAAAAAGGAAAACAAACCAATACATCAGTGTTTTTGAATTGCAAATGTGGGTGTGCAAAAGCCATGAAATGAGAAATTCAAGGTGCTTACTGCAACATGAATTCCTCCCATGTTGGACATGAGCAGCATTTCGTATTTCTGATCAGAGGCCTGAATACATATCTTAGTTAAAGCAGATGTTTGAGCAGCTATGGCTGGCCAAAAGTAGAGTTAGAATGTGAGCTCTTTTGGCGTGTAAATTATGACAAACTGTGGCAAGGTAAGGTCAAAAATGTGTGTGTGCTTAGACCTATGTATTAAAGTCAGTTGACCGTTTAAATTTTAATTTTTAAAGTTCTTGCATTTAATTTCTATAAAACATTAATTTATTTTGTCATATAAAGATAGTGCTAGTATTTTCTATTTAAAAATCCCCTTTTTTATTTGCTTATCATTTCTTTACACATTTTAAACCTGAAATTTTCCATGTTCATTTTGTCGTGGCATTATTTCTTTGTTCTTGTTTTTGAAAAAAAAAACAGTTCTGCCAAAAATTAGTTTAATTTAAAATTATATATGGTGTGCTCAAGAATTGACAAGAAAACCCTTACAGCTGTTTCCATTAAGAGCACAAAAGCCTCTATGCTTCAATGTAAAGATTTCAATATTCTTGCCAGAGTATTTTAACAAGGTGCTGCACCTTGCCTCTAGAATTAGCTCTTTTGTCTCAACTTTAGAATTTCTCACTCTCCAGCCCTGCTGTGAGTGCCTGGGGTTCTCATGCTGTCTCCCTCCTCTGCGTGCCATCTTCCTGTGCCAGCACAGTAGTCCCACACCATGGCTGCCATCCCAAAATTGCAAAACTTGGCATGATTGGACAACTTCAGTTCAGCCTTTTTGTGCGTACGCGTTACAGCATTGTGCTTTGATGACACACTGCAGCAGTCAGGTTGTAGCTTGGATGTTGCTCCGGGCATGGATCAAAGAGTGCAGTAGAGACAGTTGCTGTCTGTGGGACTCTCACAGCTGTGGAAACCTGGAAGTGCTGAATGAGTGAGTCCAGGTGCTGCTGGAGGAGCTGGGAAACAAGCATTGCTGGGGAATTGCTTTCTGTTGCAGCCACTGCCGTCAATTTGTCATGTCCTGGGAAACACTGGACAAGCCAGGGTCGTTCACGGATGACTCTGTGCAGTCCTTGTTTTCAGAGTGTACGACTCGGAACATGAAGGGTTTTCTTTATAGAATTGCTGAGCGCTCACAGTTTTGCCTGGAACATATGAAGCACTATAAAGTTGTTAAGTGCTTCACAAATCAGAACTAGACACCTCAAATCAAGCACCTGAAATTAGTGGACACATCTAACACTTGAATCTCTCTCTGCCTCTACTCTGGGCTTGTAAAGTGGGGATAATAAAACTCTCTTTCCTCTCATGGGTGTTGAGGAGATCAGCTAATGTTCCTGGAGAATTTAGATAATGATGAATGCCACAGAAATTCCTACAAGGAGATTAATAACAGTGTTCTGTGTGAGGTTTGAGAAGTGCAGTAAATGCAAGGTAAAGCCACACACTAAGCTGTGAGAAAAGAAAGGAAGTATTGACGGATTACCTTTGCTGTGTACATTATCCACCATGTGAATGAATGAGTCCAGCATAGTATGTGATCGTTAGTTGGAGATTGTGTCATATGCTTATACACAAGGACCCAGATTAAACTGACAGCCTTAATTCTAATGTTTTAATAGTAGACTCTGTAACCGTAGTAGTCTTCTAAAATAGTTCTGCTGAAATGTTCTAATGTATTATTACATTAAGAAATGAAATCAGTTCTCATGCATGCTTTCATACTTAGTCCAGCTAATGAGAATTGTAAGGGTTAGGCGTTCTGTGAAAGCCTTTCTCAATAGTTAATGTTAACAGAGACATCAGAGCATTCTCCTGGATATTAATCTGCAGATAATAGAAGCTCCATTTCTTAAGTACACGCAGAAGAAGAAGAAGAAATACTGGCTATGACACAAAATGAATTGTCTTCCTCCATGCCCTTGTAACCTAGGGCATGTAGTGCAGGCTGCCAGCCACTGCGTTACAGATTTAAAAGTGCTGGAATCTCTCAGTTCTTTAGCAGGTTGCCTGATAGATCGGTGAGTAATGTACTTGAAGAGTGCATTACTAAGCCCCAGACTAATGGCTAGCTCTTGCCCATGGCTTTTGCTATAGATCATTCATTGTGCTATTCATAAGCTCTCTGCCAGTCTGTGTCTGGCACTTGTGCTGCTGCTGCTGACACCATTTGCCTGATGAATTCTGCGTGAACATCCTCCAGATTTTGAGAAGGTGGGCAGTAAACAAGGAGATAGCAGCAGGTTATGGCTGCTGCCGTTTTCCTCCCCTGCTCTTTTGGACGACATGGTAAAGGATAACATGGTGGACATGCTACTCATTCACCCCATATTGCTAGGACAGTAGCCTGTATAAACTATCTGGAATTTCTACACACCCTCGGATGCCTTCCTATCACTTCCAGAGGAATTTGTGTCCAGGGAGTTTGCTTTCCTAGGAAGACTGATGTTCAAGGCCATGGTAAGTAAGATAGAATGGGGAACAGTAGGTGACTGGGTTGCTGACTGTGGTTCTTCGTAAAGGAGGTAACTAGTTTCTCTGATGTGCGTTCTGGTGTGCTAGAACGAGGTGCCTAGATGTAGTTACTAGGATTTAGATGTTGTGTGAATCAAAGGAAGTAGAACCAAGCTTCACAGCAAGACCCATCCCCACGGTTGACCTTTAGGCTGACTCTGCTAGACAGGGAGGCATGTAGGCTAAGGTTTTCTGAATGAGTTGCTTTCCTACTGGTCTCTGCGTGGCTTTGAAGATTTTCCTCTATCTTTAGACTCCACCATATTAGTAGGACTCCAGGGTAACCACCCAGGAGTTGTGGCTCTCTGATTTTCACCTAAACAGGGTTAGAGATTCCCACATGGCATGACTGAGAGGGAGATTTCTGGTGGCAGAAAGGATCTTGTGGCCTGTCCTTGTTTTGGCCTCGTGCATCTTCTGGGTGTAGTCAGAGCCTGTGACTGGCTGTGGTGTGGCTGTGTCTAGCTGGACTCCTTCCAGCTCGTTCCACTTGAACCACTGCACAGCCATCAGAAAAGAGCAATCCTGCCAGCTACCAATTTGAACTGGTGACCTAGCATGTGTCCAGTCACTTAAGCTGCCAGACCCCTTTTCTGATTCCTGAGACCACTCTGGTAGCCTTGCTGATACAAAAGGTTTAAGCCTTGCTCTACTATCCTGTACTCCTTGGCTTTATATTTTTGCAAGTTACTTAAAAATAAACCTGTACAGTTCTTTATTAGCTTCTTCCTAAAGAGCTTATGGAAGGGATGAGGCCTTCATCCCAAGGAATTTCCTCTAGGGCAGTCACAGATGTTCAGTTTTGTAAAGATTGATGCTAAAACTACATTGCAGAACCAAAATTGTAACAATGCAAATAAGTAAAATTCTGCATTATGCAGCCAACTACAGAACTAGAAATATCCCAAACTGAGCAACAAACATTTTGAATTTTTCTAGTTTATTCCACATGTAGGAATGTTGTGCACTTTTAGAGAATAGTAGTAATTATATCAATGTATTTGGGGTGCTAAATATTTTACACTTCCAGAGAAGGCCTCCTTTTGAGGGGCTATTTTTCTTTATGCCCTTTTGCAAATATGGCTTGGACACCTTTTCATTTCCCCAAGCAGAAACCAAATGCTTGTTCTTTGTAGTATTCACACTAATTCTGCAACCAAAAGTCTCAGGGTATTTTGCACATAGAAGTAAGTGGAGGATGTGGAAGGTTACAGACAAAGAGAATGCTGTTAAAAAGAAATATACCATGAAAACTGAAATTCCCAGTGAGTATTGTCAATCAGTTTATTTGCATGCCCTTTTGGAAGATGTTTCTGGTAATAAAGCATCATCAGTCTATAATTTCTCTTGACCAATCTCTCTCAGTCTGCCTATATAAAATCTTACAGTGGCCTATATTTGACTGAGAATATCCTCTGTTTCCCATCTTCCTGCTTGAGTTTTCTTTCTTTAACAAGCACAACAGCATGCTGCACTATCTTCAAAGAGGAAATTAATTCCGTCCGCAAAAGGGTCAAGTGCTAGAAAGTGCACAGCAATGCAGTTTGCATGGCAGGATCCAGGAGATATGATGCTAATAAGATTCTAAGATGAGAACAGCAGACTGGCTCTGGGGATTCAGATGAAGGGTTCTGTAAATTTTAAAAGAAATGGTCTCCAAAAACTAATGATGTCTGCTTTCCAATTCATTAATAATGTGGAGCAGGGAGATGGGAGTGAGAAGCAGGCCATGCTTTGAAATATCAAAATGTAACAAGGAGGAAAACAGTGAGAGCTCATCTCATTGGGGTCATAAAGCTGGGAGAAAGAGGCAGGCTGCAGGGGAACAAACTGTCAGTGCCTAGAGGGAAGGAAATTGCGCTGTATGTTCTGCTATGTGTAATTTATGCACAGACTCTGCCAATGCTAATGTAAAATTTCTACGCTGAAAAAGATGCTGCTGTATTGACAGAGCTTTTTCAGTGTTCTTGTTTAAGGTGACTTACTACACAGGATGTCTGATGGATTCTGAAATCATACCTGAATCATCTTAGCATATTTACAAATGGCTCTTGGTAAACCTTCCCCTTCACCTTTTTGCATTGCATGCACGAAACTGAGTAACAAGAACCTGAACCTTGTTTGTAGTTAATAGTGGAAGAAACCCCCTCAGGCAAAGCCTAATGAACCAAGAGCAATTCTGAGCTCTCCTCTGTAATATCTGCAGAGACTGTGCCTTTCCAAGGGCTACCTGGACATATCGTGTGACCTTGCTACTTTACATCATTAAAATTTCCCATTACTGGTATAGTGTTTGCATGAAGGTGCTGTTGTGCAGATATTATGCTGGAGTTTCTCCCTTATGTGTGTGGAGTTTACAACTAATAGAAAATGTCTGTACTTGAACGGTTTCCAGAGCAGGAAGGTGTGCAGCAGGAGGGTTTGGCTCTGGCTTTTATTTTGACAAAGCTATTATGATTTGCAGAGTGAGGTTAAGGTTTTCCTCCTATCTTCTCATTTTATCTGTGTGATATTTTCTGATCTCACCTCTAAGTCTCCCATCAATGATGACTGGTGAGGTTCTGGGAAGCTGCCTGTGCCTTACCACCATCTCTAGCTCTTTGAGGCCAATAAACAACGCGAGTGGTCAGGCAGTGCTTGGCCACGTGACATCTTCCCGGAGGAAGCTCTCGGAGGGGCAGGCTCTCCAGTGCCAGGTCTGAGGACAGCTGAGTTGGGAATCAGTGTTGCCATGCCCCCGGCACAGTGAGATGAACCTGCCATGCCGCCTCCCCACCTGCGAGCTTAGCTGGTTCCAAGCGTTACACAGAGTACTTTCTGACATCCATAAAACTGGACTCTTCTTTGCTGCACTGTGCTTCCCTAAAGCTTTTTTTGTGGTTTGTTTTCATGCTGTCCAGGTCCCATCTGTTTTCTTTAGCTTGAGTCATATAATCTTAGCAGTAAGTCATTCTCAAGACACGTAATTTCTCTTGGGGACAGAAGTTGGGGTTCAAAGGAGTGTTTAATAAGCAGTAGACTGTGCTTGGGATACCTTGGTCCTCTCAGAAGAGTTGTTTTCATAAGGGCTTCCGTTGAATTCCAGAGACTGGGAATGCACCAGTTCAGCTGAATGTCTGGGACCCGGTGAGGGATTTCTGAGCAAGAGCTCCTAGTCCAGCCAGGAGGCTCCAGCTGAGTTTTGTGTTCTTGCTAAACCACAGCCATGGGAGCAGGTGAAGTGGGGCTCTTCATGTCTGCAGTGTGCTAGCAAAATGTGTTACTCTCATAATGGTTAAAGACACTGTATTTCCTCATCAAGATATCTTTGGGGTCCTTAGTATTGACAGGTATGGCCCAGTTGTCCATAGAGCAAACCGTGGATGCACTGGCACCAACTTCAAAAGCCACAACCTTCACCTGTGGTTTCTCCTGAATATTGCCTGCCCTTCAGCGACCATAAAGCTTTACAGTCCTTTCCATGAACTGCAGAGTTGGCACAACCATGTGTGTCGAATCTTCTGCTTTCCTCGTATTTGAGTCTCAAATGCTTCCTTGGAGAAGAGATGGGGAATTTGTTTCCTCAGGAAATCTCAAGATAGATTGATAACATTTTTTTTGAAAGTTTTCCAGTGAAATTCCTTTTTATTATCCAGTTTCTCAGCACAAGGTTATGGTATGACTTGCCTGCAGTCACACAGTCCGTCAGTGGAGCAGACGAGCTCACAGCTGCTTGTCTGATCAGCAGAGATATAGTTGTGTGCGTCAGGTCTGTCTTATGGCATCTGTAAAGATAGGAAAAGCAGCTGGAATATGGGGGCCTTTTTCATAATGCTCTCAACCAAGACACTTAGCAACTGAGTTGAATTTTGTGTCAGCAAACTTTCAAATGAAGTCTTTCTGGCTTGGAGCTTGGCAGTAATGTGACCATGGCCACCAATACCTAGGCATGAGAAGTTACATTCTCAAGGTCTTTGCTTGTGGTGAAGGGGGAATGCACCAGCATTCCAATGTAAAATATAAATTTTATAAATATATATTATATATAATATATTATTTTATAAATATATAAAAAAAACAGTCTCTTGAATGCTGCTCCCTGGCTAAACTGACTGGTGTGATGACTACCTCATCCTGTCAAAGAGTTAGGCATTCCTTTCTGATTTGCATCAGTTTGCTCTTGACTGGTTTTTCCAAACTTATCTAAAAGACAAAAAAAAATGTAAAAAAAGTAGCTTTTGCTAGAGGACAAAAAGAGGCCAAGAAGTTTTCTCTCTTCAAAACCCAGTGCTTCCGCTCTATCTTGGGAGCCTATTGCTAGACACATTCCCCAGTCTTCCTGGATGACAACCCTCTCCTGTTCAGATCAAACTGCAAAAGCCTCAAGGAGAAGAAGGAAGACTACAAAAAGAGGCATCTACATTTCTGCAAATCATGAATGAGACTTCTATACTTGGGGAATCCGGGCTCAAAACAACCTGTGGAATCCTTTTGAAATGCAGTAGTAAACTAGAAGCTAATGATCTCTTTGATATCCTGGATGTTGTACTGGAACATGTTCTCCAGGTGAGTAGCGCAGCTCTTTGTTCCTGTGCTGCAGTTTCCACAGCAGCACGCTGGCTTTATGCTCGCGCTAACAGTTAAGGTCGCATGCATTCCTTGGGCTTATGGACAACCTAGACAAAGCTCTTGCAGAGATTAGAAGTGATCTTACTGTCTCATAGCACCCTGCATATGGAGAACTACAATGTGTTTCTCATCCTGTAACTGCTCCATGCAGTCTAAGAGACCTCATGGATGAAGCATCCTCAGCAATCCTGAATAAAGTGTGCTGAACGTTTGAAAATAGTATCTGTAATTAGAGGAGGCATTTCTGAGTTTGTGATACTTGAGGTCGTGCAAGTGACATTGTCTGGGAGCTTACTTTGGTAGAAACGAGGCTTGCTCTGGCTCACACGCTCACTGAGCTGTCAAACAGACTCTCTTTGCTCTGCACACAGACATTTGATTTAGTGCTGATGTACAACTGCTTATCAAAGTCAAGGTTAGGAGAGTATCAGCTACTTGCCTTCCAGTAAGCAGTAGCTCTGGCTCCCTTTCTCTGGGGCTTAGCTTTTAGGAGCATGAGCCTTTTCAGCAAGTGCCTCAGCCGTACCTCCTTAGAGAGCAAGTTCTTCCCACATGGGTATAGGAAGGCAGAAAAGCAGGGCTAGAAGAGGCCCATGAGGAGTTACCTATCCATCCTCATACACTGAAGTGTGTCATTGCTGACAGGTGTTGTGTATAATCTATTCCTAAAGGCTTATGGAGACCTCGCAGATCCACAGCTCTAAACTATTAATTCCAGTTCTAACTATTCTTTCCCCTAAAAAGTTTTCTTATTCGCTTACTTGATATAATTTTAAGGTTGTTACTATTTGTGCAATCCATCGTCAGCAAGGGGAAAGGATTATACTCTTTCTCTTTGCAAGAGTCATGTTTTTATTTGTGTGAAGAGATGTCTCCCTCAGTTGTTCCTTCTTCAGGCTAAATAATATGAACTCTTTCACTCCTCTCTTAGGAGCCATGTTTTTAGATCTGAGTTCATTCTTACTGTTCACTACTGGGATTTATCCAGCTGTTCTACTAATCCTTTGAAGCACAGTGTCCCACAGTGGACACAGAGCTTCAGCTGGGGATCAAGCATGAGGATGACTTCACACGCCTTGCAGGCTATATCCTGTTCATGCATCCAGTATGACATCTTTCTTTTTCGCAACAGTGCAATATTATTGACTTGTGTTCATATGGATCCACAGGAATACTAGCTCCATCTCAAGCTCCTACCTAGCAACTATTCTTCCTCTGTATGTGCAGCAGAGATTCCTGTCTGTGTAGACTTTGTACTTGTCTCTGTTGAATTTTACTTTATTCTCCTAGCTCATTTCTCCAATTTATGAGATTTTAAATCCTGGCACCCAGTAATTTTGCAGTTTTGCTCAGATTTATTTGCAAATGTAACTAACAATCTATATTCCATCACCTGCACCATTAATGAAAATATTGCCCAGCACAAAAAAAAAAAAAAGAGAGAGAGAGAGAGAGAGAGAGAGAGAGAGAGAGAGCGAGCTAGTCCTTCAAAAGCTCTAGGTGTATCTTTCCATTTTGACAGTGAATCATTGATAACTACTCCTAGGATATGGTCTCCAACAAGTTTTGTACCAAAGCTACCTTAGTATCTCATCTTACAGTAGTTTTATCTAGATCATGTTTCAATAGCTTGCTTGCAAGAACACTGTGTGAGCCAGCATCAGAAACTTTACGAAGGTCAAGGAATATGACATCTGATGCATCTCTTCTGTCTGCAGCCTGTTAACATGTTGTGGAAGGAAATTAGATTGGTTGGAGATAATTTGTTATTGAAAAATCCATGTTGGCTGTTACCCATCTCCTTGTTATCTTTCAGGTGCTTACAAATTGTTTAATTACTTATTTTCCAGGAACTGAAGTTAAGCCAGCTGATCTATAATTCTCTGACTCCTTTTTCCCCCTTCCTTCTTTAAAGGCAGATGCCGTGTTTGCTCTTTGTCAACCTTCTAATAGTTCATGAGATCTTAAATGCTCTGAAACGACTTCAGGCATTTCCTTACATATATCCTGTGCTGTGATTACCTAGACCCAGATAGTTTGAAAATATCTAACTTATAACTCTATTCCATTCCTGTTTGAGCCTCAGATCTTCCTTGTTGTCCTTGGAATTAACTGTGATAGCCATCTGCTTGCTGTTGACCTTTTAAGACAAGACTGGAGCAAGATGCTATGAAAGCTTTTGGCCTTCTTAGCATCATATGTCAGTAATTGTATGGTTTTTGTTGAGTAACAAACCAACACATTTTTTTGGTCTTTCCAGTAAATGTTTCCTTGGTACTTTTGATTTGCCTTGCTGATTGCACTTCATGTTGTGTCTTCCTGGGTTTTCCTTCTACTTGCCCCTGCTTTTATGCTTGTCCTTAGAAATCTGATTATGTTTTCTGTTTGTGTTTGCAGTCACTGTAGAGCTCATGGTTTAACTGAGTTCATTTCACACTGTACTCCTTGCACTTGTTTTGCACAATGGCTCGACCTTGTGGAGTTAGTATCATTCCTCGGAGGAACTGTCCTGCAGTAGGTTAATATTTCAGTCGCATGAGGCATTCTCCCAAGTCTCCATTATGCCCATTCAGTTGTATTCTTTAATATGTGTTAAGAATTAAAATCATAAAACCATAGAATAACGGAGGTTGGAAAGGACCTCTGGAGGTCTGCAGTGCAACCTGCTGCTCAAGGCAGGACTGACTTCAAAGTTAGATAAGCTTGCTCGGGGTCTTGTTCAGTTATCGTGAAACCCTTCAAAGGACTCTGAGATGGTGAGTCAAAGGCAAGAGAAGTGCTTACTGGAGACCACAGTGCAGTGCCAGGAGCCATGCCTCCGTGTCAGACAGTCACTGCCCGACTTGCTTTGTTGCTCTGAATCTCTGTGTACGTAGCCTGTCGTTCATCTTCCTCTTCTGGGCTTCTCCTCAGTTACATGAGGTTGCAAGCGCCGGTCAATGAAGCATGTAATACTGTGTTATTTTACAGCTTCTGCTTCCCCTTCCTTGGCATCCAGCGTTTCCTCAGCCCGAACAATGTTTATGGGAGCTGTGCAGAGATCCACCACCTCTGAAAACCAGACCCAGTGCCTGTCACTTTAGAATGGGCTTAATAATCTGTAATCCATATGTCGCCACCTAAATGTTGGCTGGCAGAGGACGGAGGCTGCAGCAAGATGAAGTGAGTGGTGGGAGGAACATGTCTGTGCTCTTCAAGTTCACATAGGGTGCCAGGACATAGGCGGGGAAGATTTGTATATTCTGAGCTGCTTAATTGTAGACATCTTGTTTTACCCGAAAACCTTGAATTTTCCATTGGGAAGGGGATTCAGCGATCTGTCAGAATGATCATGCCGTGGTGGTATTCCCTGGTCTCCGTATGTCCCCTTTTTCCATCCCTTTTCACACCTGCACATGCAACGTTTCCCAGCAGTTCCCTCTCTAGCACTTCACACCAAGCAGGGCTAGCTCGTTATTCATGGCAGATGTGTGTGTAAAAAACCCTGGATCTATGGCAGCCTTACTGCAGAAAATCTGCAGACAGCAAGCTTTTGTCTCAGATAAGGAACAAGATTCCTGTGGAACCCAGTCCTGGAGCAATCAGTGGTCAGGCAGCGTGACCGAGTGGTGAGCCGCGGGCCAGGCAGGCCGTCAGCACAAGCCTCCGTGCTGCTCTTGCAGCTAGCTCTACCTGGGGACAGGGTTTTATGCCCCATCCTTCTGTATCTCTCAATTCAATTTACTGCAAACACTTTTGAAAACCTAATTACACAGCATTTAATACTGTGAATTGCTAATTTGTGGGAGAGAGATCTGTGAAGAGCTTTATAAATATCAGCAGAATGAAATGCGGCATTTCTGCACTGTGCCTCTTCCTTCATTTTCACGTAAATCTCCCATTCTCTCTGACAAAGCTGGCTCTTACTGATGTGCCTTCCACAGACCGTTCTTCTCATCACTATGTCGTGTTCCCTGCACGTCTCCGAGCCATCCCAAGAAGGCAGAGAAGGGCAAAGAGGTCTGTTGAACCAGGCAGCGCTGTACGGATGACCCGGTAACACGTCTGCTGGGTTTTTCGTTTTGAAGCACTGTAGTAGCTGCAGCACTGCCAGGCCAGTCGAGGAGGAGGCTGTTGTGTGAGCAGATTTGCTAGGCGGAGATACCGAGGAAGAGGAATGACTGCCAATTTTTTGCGACAGGCCAATGCAGCATGATGGATCGGTTGGTGCAGGAGCCAGCCGCCGTGCAAAGCTGGGCTGAATCCCGGTGTGACCTTGTGCGAGTCACCGAGACCTTTCTGGGCCTCAGTTTCCTCGTCTGTGAAAGCAGTTCCAGTACCTACGGGTCTCCCCGGGCCAGCGCCACAGGGCTTGCGGGGGCACCGGGCGCGGTGCTCTGCAGCACCCGGTCCTTTGGATCCCCTGGATCCCCCGCCGCACTGTGGCTTCCTCGGTCGCTCCTGCTGCTCTAGGGCAGGTGCGTCGCGCTCCGCGCGTCTCCTGCCCGCGCGCCGCGGAGCCCCGAAACGCCGCCAGCGGGGTGAGGCGCCAGTCTGCACTGAGACCGGTTGGCTGTCACGTCCAGACCAGGCCAGCAAGGCGGTCCAGGCCCCATCTGGGAGCTCAGATACGGCTGAGGACGGCTTTGCTGCAGATCCCAGATAGGCCGTGGATTCCACGGCAGGACTCTGTTCTCATGACAGATACCCAAAGGCAAATTTTCTTTTAATTAAATATGAAAATCTATAATGCAGTCAGCATGGTGCCTCTTGGTATGTTTATTTTTATTCCCCATTTATTTGCTTTTGTTCTCAGCATATGCTTTCATTATGATGGAGATTTTTATACTGAGCATCTGTACATTATGAATGAATTTTGGCTAAAAGTGGAGGACTTGGAGAGCAAGATAGAGATCCCTTGGGTTTCTTAATATCTGAGTAGAAATGGATATCATTTATGGTTGTGGAATGAACATACTAACTAGACTTTTTCTTTAAATAGTGGAATTAGCGTTGACATTTTAGACTGTTGTCGTTAGGTTTCAGGGTTAACAGGTATTTGCAATTAGTGAAGTAATTCATACATCATATAGTTATTGTTTTACACTTTCTGTCTCTAAACTCAGAAAATATTTATTGTGCCAGTTATCTTCAGCCTACATTGTAATATTTCCCTCTACAGCAAAGGGCAAGAAGGATTTAATTTCCCCGGTACCCTGGTGACGGCGGGTGTCTGTGTGTCTGTGCCTGTGGCTGTAGTTCTGCATCCAGCCTGTTCCTGGTGTCGGGGAACGGTTTAGGCTTTACCTGTCCTCCTGGCGAAGTGCAGGGTGGTGAAACGTCCTCCCTCCGACCAGGGAACCGCGAGCGCGGCCAACAGCGTCCGCACGCAAGCACGCAGCGCGCGAGGCCCTTGCAAAGGAACCGAAGGCTCCGCTTTCCTTTCTGCCCCGGCCAGGGCGTGGGCGCGCGGCGTGGGGCGAGCCCGGCTCCTCGCCTGCAGCGGTGGCACGAGCAGCGGCCGCGCCGCGGGGCTCTGCTGGCGGGAGCCTCCTGTGCCACCGAGCGACTCCTTCAAGCTCTTAATTCCTCTGCGTCGCCCAGCTCTTCCCCCTCCTTCCTCTTTGCCTTGTTATTTTTCCTTTTGACCACTTCTCTGTGCTGTCGGGTCAAGGGTTTGCCCTGTGGAAAGGAAAAGCTTAGCCGAAAATTAGGAGGTTCAATCAAAGCTTTTGCAGATGCGCGGGTCGGCAGGCGTTGAGCTGTGGGGCGCGAAAGGCCGCTCGGGCAGGAGCGGAGCGGCTCGGGCGCAGAGCGGCTCGCGGCTTCCTTGGCAGAGCCCGCGCGGGGGCAGGGTCCCCGCTCGGCCGGGGCCGGGGCCGGGGACGCCCTCGCCGGCGGCGGCTCCCACGCCCGCTGCAGAGCCCCGCGGAGAGGCGCGTGCTGCACGAGCCCCTTCGGCCCAGGGACAGCGTGGCGGCTCGCGTGCGGCGCTGGGCTGCAGCCGCCCGGCCGCGGCACGGGGACCCGCTCGCTCGTGCACGCGGGGGACCTGGGAAGCGGAGGCGGGGGCTGCGCTGCACAGGGGCGGCGTGGGGGCAGTGGTGCTGAGAGCATCGCAGCACGCGGGACCCGTTGCGCTCGGGGGCTGCTCTGGCAGCGTTTGCCCCATCGCCCCGTCCAGGGCAGCAGTGCTGCGTGCTCCCGTCTGCGCGCTGCGCTTCGCCTGGGCGAGGGAGCGCGGCGCGAGCGCGGCGCGAGCATGGCAGGAGCATGGCGAGAGTGGGCCCGGCCATCCTGCTGCTCTGCTCCTGTCCTCGCGCCGGCGTTTCGCAGCCGCACCGAGCGCGGCGAGGCAGCGAGCTCCCGTGCGCAGCCCAAGAGCGGCCGGGGCAGAGGCAAAGGGCTGTTAGATCCATCGTGGCAGCTGAGATTCAGAGACGTTTCATCTGCAGTTCCCCCAAGTGTTGAATTGAATAAAACCAGCAGCAGCTGTGGAGGAAGCGGAGGGGGAAGGGCTCTGAGCGCTCCCGGCTCAACAAAAAGAGACGGCGGCTCGCTCACGGAGAGGAGCCGCGTCCGCGGGCTGGGACTGGGCTCCAGCGGGAACGGGGCGAGCGCCCGGCCCTGAGCGGCTCCCGCTGCCTGATCGGCCCTGCTGCCCCGAAGCCCCGTCTCAGCCGGCGCTGCAGCGATTTGGCCCCGCTCGGCTGCATGCTGCAAACGCCCCGCGGCCAGGCCGGCGCGGCGCGGGTGCTGCGCAGCAGCGGCGCGGGTGCCGGCTCTGCGGCTCGGGGCGGGCCGTCAGCGTGTGCCCGCCGCCGCGCGTTTGCTCGCGCGTCCTGGCGCGCCTTGCATGGGCACCGCGCGCGGCACGGTCCGCACACGCTCCCGTCCCGAGCCCCCGCGCGCGGGCGGCTGCGGGCTGCCCGGACACCTTCTGCTGGCCTGGCCTCACCGGTCGGCGGTGCTGCCCACCCAAGGCAGCTGAGGGACGTGCAGACTTTTTCCTGGGGACGTTGGGGCCTGCTTTGAGCCCCGACCGGGAAGTGCCGCACAACAGCGTTTCCGGCAGTAGCGGGAGGTGACGGTAGCAACGGGCCTGCTGGGCCGCCCGACGCCGAGGTCCGGCCACGGCAGAGGGCTGACGGAGCCCGACAGCTCCGGCCAGCTCCCGAGACGGCTCCGGCTGCGTCTTGGCCTCAGCCGGGCCGTCCCGGGCTCGCGTGGCGTGGGCGGCACGCCGGGGCTTCCCCGGCCAGCACGGCACCATCCCGCAGCTGCCTGCACCGTGGCACGGAGCCCGCGGCCCCGAGAGCCCGCGCCAGCCGCCGGGGTGCGAGCCAGGGACGCGGCAGCGGGGACGGAGAGCGCCGGCCTCGCGGGCGCCTGTGCCGCAGCCCGGCTTTCCTCCCCGTTATACTGGCTTGCTAAGACACAGCCCCGCCTGCTGCAGTGGTTTAATTCATTTTTAAGCATCGCTGTTTTTCGTGCTGTGGTCTCCCCTGCTTGGGGTGCTCCTCGTTGCCCACCCCAAAACGTCCGCTCCTGCCTGCGTCTCGTGGCACACGCTGCTCCCACGCCGGGGAGACGCAGAGCAGCTTCAGCTACACTAAGCAATTAAACTCTGGTAGCTCAGGGATGAGCAGGAGGCCGTGATTTTCTTTTCCTTTGCAGTAATTGCCTCTGCAATCAGCTTTGATCACCCGAGAGCAGAAGAGATGAGTGCTGCAAGTTGACATCAGTGGTTTTAATATATCCATTTACATATACAGGAGCAGTGCAGCATACAGCTTTCCATAGCGCCTCTGACCTGAAACCATCGCTGCTCCATAGACACCTCATTTAATTTAATACTTCGCCGCTGCTGCAGAAGCCACAGGACGGGGATGGGAGGGGGATAATCAAGCCCTCACTCTCTCGCTCTCCGTGAATGTCTGCAGAAATGACATGAAAGTAATTGCTTTTGAAAAGCAAAGCAGAAATGGCACAATTGATTCCACTTAAACGGGAGGAGGGGAGGTGGGGGTGGGGGACGTTCACCCTAAACACGCCACCTCCTTCCCTCTGCAGGCGACCCGAGCTGTGTCCGTGCGGGGATGGAGAAGGTGGGCTCGTCTCTCCGAGCCCGGCGGCGGTCTCGGACGGTGCTGCCGTGGGCAGGACGCGTCCTTCCGCCAGCGCGGGCACGTGAACGAGCCCCGACCTTTGCGCCAACAGCCCGGGCTTGCCAAGCCACCAACGGGAGGTGGAGATCGCGGTGCCCTTGTGCGGAAGCAGCTCCGCACGCGAGCTGCACCGGCGCCTCTGCTGCCTGCGCTCGGCGGGGAGAGGAGCGTCTGCCGGGCGCTTCGCAGCTTGCGCCGTCTTGTTCCCGCAGTGCTGCACGCAGAGCACGTCTCGGCCGGTGCACGAGCACCCGAGGGGTGCGCGGCGCCAGGGTCCGGGAGCGCCGGAGGCTGTGCAGCGCGTGCCGTGCTCGCAGCCGGGCACCGCGCCGCGGACCACGCTCGCGAGCCTCGTCTGCGCCGGGCAGGACGCGCGCCTCGTCCCCGGCTGTCGTGCTTGTTCTGCCCTTTAGCAAACGCCGGGAGACCCCCGTGCAGGGGTCGCACGGACCCTCTCTGGCTTAGGAAGAGACAGATAAACATGTATTAGAGCGAAGCAGATCAGTAGAACATCTCGGATACTCGGTTTGCGCGTTGTGACGGTGGCCAGCGACAGCTGCCGGCGACCGCAAAGGACCGGAGCGGCGTCTGGCAGCCTCGTCCGCCCGCCGGCGGCCGCCGGCTCAGCGCAGCGGTAACTGCTGGACCCTGCGTCCGGCGCAGGGGCGGTCTTCTCGGCTACTGCAGCCACAGGCAGGCAAGCGCACGTACGCTTGCGTAGATCTGCTCTAAATTTAAACGTTTTCTCCTTTAATTTGGCGTGGGGGACAGCGATAACCTTTGTCGCTGTGCGTGCGAACGTGTTACATGCATACAGAATACGGCTTGGAGGAGTGCGGGCCGCCGTGCCAACAGCAGCGTCTCCAATACGTCTTTAATTTAGACATTAGCGTCAGTTATGTTAATTACATGCAAATTGATTATTAATTTATTTATTGAATGTTGACAGCCGGGTGACAGTTTTCAGTAAATATGTTTTACTAATCAGCATTTAATTAAAATCAAAATTCTCGATTCAGGTTCAGTAAGAGAGAGGACAGTAATTAGGCCCCTCAGTTTCCCTGCCTGCTCCAGGACATCCGCAGCGGGGTCCGGCCAGCTTGGCAGCTCTGCAGGCGCGGGCGGACGGGGGAGCCTGGGGGCGGCAGCACATCCCAGAGCACAAGCGCTCCTGGGACGTGTCCGTGTGAGGGCTCCCCATCGGCCCCCAGCATGGTGGGATGGAGGCAGCGGGGCAGCTCTGCTGCCTGCGCTCGCCGAAGGGTGCACAGAGGTGGCCCCAGCCAGTGCGGCACCAGGAGACCCCGCGTGGCCGGCTGCTGCGGCTTGCAACGCCCCTCTCCTCCCCTCCTGGCATTTGGCGCCTTTTGGCCTTGATTTCAGGACCAGTGAATTGCGTCTGCGTTCAGTAGCAGGAGCTTGGGGTGTCAGGGGCTGGACACGAAGCTCAGGCACGGAGACTGGGGCACCTCAGTGCTCACAGAGCTGCCTGGAGCTTTGGTCTTCCTGGCCGAGGAGGAGACCCTCATGGTGGTACTCCCCTGCAACCTATCATCTGGGACGTACTGTAGGGGAAGAAACGCGTACTAGATCTCTGCTCGAGGTCTGGTCTCTGTGTGCGCTGCCTTGACCCCACACCTCTATGCACAGTGGCCAGGCACTGCTCTCAGTCCAGCCTTTGCGAGCTCTCTGCGGCATCTGTGTCCTGTGCATCATCTCATTAGTGTTGTCAGGTATCTCCGGATGGTCCATTTCTTCATAAAGCAAGGATGCTTCCAGTCATCCATGAGCAGGAAAAGAGGCAGGCTGGTTTCACCTGCAGGGGCGGTTTTACTGCGTATAGAACCCTTCGTCATGGCAAGGCATCGCATGGCTCCTGGCCAACAGCACTTGCACAGTTAAGAGGTTTTCTCGATGCTGAATTTAAAAAGCAACCATACCAGCTTCTAGGATGCGTATTCAGCGTTTTCTCTTGCCTCCCTGTTACAACCAGAGGCAGGAGCCACACACAGCCCTTGCTCCCTCCCAGCCCGCGTCCCCGACTGCTGTGGCTCCTCATGCCTGTCTGAAGACAGCAAACAGCATCTTCGAGGTGCCCGTTCCAGAGACATTAGGGTTCGTGGCAGGGGACCTTCCCCATCACAGAGCCCCGGCAGCACAGTTAGCGTTAGTGGATCAATACTTTACTCTTGTCATGCTAATTGCTCTTTGGTTGATATCCGTGAGCCTTTCCTGCTCCCTTGTTGTGCAAACTCTACAGCTGGAGTGCTGAGAGGCAAAAATGCTGAGCACAGAGCCTGCTGCTGGTCCTTGGGACAGCAGGGACGGCCTGGCTGCGAGCTACCCTGCTCCCATCCCCTCTCCTCCATGGACAGCTGCTACGAGAGGACATGCATGGAAGTGTCTTTAGTGCAGTGTAGGTGAGCATAGAGCTGCAACACGTAACTGGATCAGGAGCTGGTTATTTATTTATTTATTAGTTATCATAACTTTGCGTTTGCATGGTTGCTCTCTTTGCCTCCCGTGCCCAGACACTCTGACACCTCCTCTGTGCACAGAGGCAGGTACCCGGTGCTGCTGTCTCCCTGCCTTCCCGAGTTGGACATATCCCTGCTGCCGCTGGCTTGCATGTCAGATCACACCTACCATATTGGCTTCCTGTCCCCAGAACATCAGGGTTTTTTGCAGCTCATGTGTGTGGGGGGTGTCTCCTCCCGACAATCCCCACCCCCAGCAGCATCAGGTCTGTGCTGTTCAGGGTTTTGTTAAGCCGTTTAGTATTAATTGATTTTTTTTTCCATTTTTTCTTTCTTTCCCTGGGCGGGTCAATAGCTGGATGCTCAAGAGCAGAGGATCTATCAACTGCAGACCAAGCAGAGGGAGAGGCAGGCAGACCCGGAGCAGAAATGCAGCCGGATCCCGCAGCTCAGCCAAGACCTGGAGGCCAGCCACCAGCTGCAGGAGGAAGCTCAGAAGCAGGTAGGAGCAGATGCCAGTCCACTCCAGCTCGGTGGGCCAGGCTGGGAACTTTATTTCATGTATTCACAGTAACGGTGATATTCTACTGTTCTCATTCAAATGAGCATAAGGAAAGGCTAAAGATACAAAATTGGAGTCTGTAAACTGGCAGTGAGGAGGGGAAAGTCGAGGGAACCAGGG
The DNA here is from genome assembly GCF_028389875.1 of Rhea pennata. Taxonomy (NCBI): domain Eukaryota; kingdom Metazoa; phylum Chordata; class Aves; order Rheiformes; family Rheidae; genus Rhea; species Rhea pennata. Next base: position 24,200,946 of record NC_084675.1, read on the forward strand.
AGGCTCTGCTAACTGCAAGCAGGCACTCGGATTGCCCTTGATTCGAGGGTGTGTCTGCTGCAATGAGCAGACATCCTGGGTGTTGATCCTTGCGTCCTGCTGCTGACCTCCCCGCGGAGAAGGCAATGGGGTGGCCGATGGAGAGCAGGAGGGAGACCAAGCCTGCCAGACAGTGCTGTCCTAGCTGGTGATACCAGTAGCATGAGACGAGGTTGTTCAGATCTGTTGAGCTATGCTGCTGCGGATGAAATCCTGAGTTTGCTGCAGGACAAACAGGCGTTTAGGATGGGACTATCCCAATTGCTCTAAAGACCTGACGGAGGCCTGCTGGGCAGTGTTTGCACCAGTGCTTCCCTCTTTGCCATATCTGCATGGTCCCCTGCCCCGCTATGGCTTCTCTCTGCAAATCCCTGTGTTTCAGAAGCTGCAGGAGTCAAACTGTGCTCAAGCAGTATAGTCCTCCTGCATACGAATCTGGCTTGGGGGAGAGCACCGCTCCCCCATCTCCTTAGCTGGGGAGTCTGGGATCTGCCTGGTGTCCACGCAGACACCTGTAGTTGTGAATGGATTTTGACCACAGCTGTCATTTGGATCCATATGGTAAGCAGACTCTTGGACCTGCAGAGGGCTGGTCCTGTAAATCTGTGCAGCCACTGCTGCTGCACGCTGCAGGATTACCTGCTTAACCTGCATCTGTTTTCATGGTACCCACCTCTAATCTGCCTCAGCACCCTGTAAGTCAGAGAATTATTTTTGTCTATCTTAACAACTTGTAATATTCTCAGCATGCTGGAAGACTAAACCAGCTAGGAATTGGTACTGGAGTGAGTATCAGGTCCCAATACGATGGACAGCAGGAACAAGCTCAACACAGCTGTTTTCTCCAGAATGAGGGAAGCATTGCAGAGTGTGGGTGTGTTTTCCCTTATTGTTCAAAGTGGAAATGCTTTGTTTCACTTAATTTGTTGATGATGAGCTACGTTCATTGTCTTTGAAGGAACGTAACCAGATATTTCTTCCACTGCTAAGTCATCCATTGTTCTCAATGCGCGCACGCGCGTGTGTGTGTGTGTGTGTGAGCGCGTGCGCACGGGTGTGTGTGTGTGTAGACAGAGAGCACAGCATGTGGGCAGAACTGTGTGTTGCAAGCCGGGTTTTCAGACTGCCCACTAGTGAAGGCTGGGTGCCAGGAGACCGTGTGCATTTGTCTGTGTGCACAAATGGGGGAGGACAAATGAATCTGTGAGCATGTCAGTATGTGCCTGTATGTTTTCCTGTGTGTGTTTACATGTGCCTGGGTACTGATGTGCATACACCTTTCTGCAGGAGAGGGTGAGGGAGAGGGTGGGAATCAGACTTCTCTTTCTTATAGTTACTCTGTCTTATTAACTTTCCTCTTTCTCTACCTTTTCCTTTTCCTTTTGTTGATGCTGAGTTCAGCTGAGTCTAGCTGCTTGGCTTTGGAGTTAGCAGTGACAGAGAAGCTGTCCCAGTGTTAAATTATCTCTGTTGACCTTCGCTATACTTCTATTTGTTCTGTTGCTTTCAGTTCTGTTATTTGTGGACTTATAGGAAAGGGCAGAGTTTGACTGAAAATAGAGCACACCTTCCCATCTGCCACATCTCCAAGCCCATCTGACTGAGTATGATCTCTTCTCCCATCTTCTCCAGCGGTGCCAAAATCTCCCCTTGTGTCCATCCCTCTCAACTTCTGTCAAGAGCTACTGCCCTGTTCCAGGACCACTTTTCCATTTCCACAGTCCTGGTGGTCCAAGGCAGCTCGGTGGAGAACACCCTGGCTTTTGACCTGTCCCTTGTACTTTCTCCTCTGTGCCAGAATCTTCCAACCATGCCAGTCTACAATGCTTAGTTTTTCCTCACTCTTTGTACCCCTTTCACAGTCTCTTCTGGCCCAGGAGCATCTTTTCACTTATGTATTAGTCACTTTCCTGTCCCTGCAAATTGTATTTCGTACAACTCACTTCACAGTGTTTTTCCCCACCATCAGTCCTTCCTTCTTCTGCTCTTGTACCAACTGACACATATATTCCTGGTGCAAAACCGTCATCCATGTGAAGTTGATGATACCCATAAGAGCTTACAGGAGGAAAGACAGTAGCATGGCACTGGCCCTGTTGTTCATACACTGCCCTCACAGCAGTATTTGGGAATGCTTCTCTCCTCTGCAGCAGGGGCTCAGAGCTCTTGGTGTTTTCTCCGTATGCGCTTGACTTTGCATGGCTGCACAGCAGTCCTAGGCAGCAAAATGTTTCATAGCTCTTTCCCCTTGCTGCTTCTTTACTATGGTCTTTAATCACTTCACTCCCACCCCCTCCAGTGCACCGAAATGCTTCCCCATGGAGCCTGGAAAAGAATAGCACAGGGAACTAGCCCAAAGATGAGGAGAGAGGAGAGTTTGCAGGATTCAGTGCTGAGGAGAAGGGGCCTGTGAAGGCTGGCGCTGGAGGGGCAGCCCAAGCCGGCAGGTTCGGCAAGGCTGCTGCAGGGTGAGGGCTGCTGTGTGTACAGCTGGAGGGGACGACATGCAGAGGGTGCAGAGCCAAACTTGACACTGGTTTTGCTGGCTGGGGCATAGAGAGAGGGCAAAAACTCTTCAGCAAGGGAGAAAAACTGAACAAAAGGGGCAGATCCCTAAAGCAGTGCTTGTGACCAGAGAGGAATGCAGACACAGTTTGCTCATTCACTTCCATCTCTTGTAATGAGGAGGGTAGATTTAGCTCCAAACAGCAGAAGAGAGAAGGGAAGGAAGGGGAAAGGTGAGCGCAAACCTTTTCATGTCAGTTCCTACCTGCTTTTGAAGCCTAACAGTCCCTTGGACTAGACCCAGTATGCACTGCCAGAGAGGAAAAGGAAGAGTAACACACATCTGACCAGCACTGTAATGTGCACACAGGATGAGGCTGCCAGCACCGTGCCTGTTAGACAGCGAAGCTCCTTGATTCCTCCAGTGGTTCAGACACCAGGGTGACCAGTGCCTGCTGCAGCTAGGCAAAAGCGACAAAGGCAAGATAAAGGCATGTGGTGCACTGTGCTGCCCTTTCTGCTGCCGTCCTTGCATCTGGTCTGCTTCGGTTCTTAAGCACTTTATGTCAAGAGCACTGTTCTTCCACTCATCCATGCAGAGCAGTGCAGCTCAGAACAAGGTGGCATGGTGAACCCACCACCATCACACCCATCAAGCCAGCAACCCTGCTCATCCTAGTGTGACTGCACTGGCCCTGTCCCACTGTCCAGGCAGGTACTTCCAGGATAAATGGTGAGGAGAGAGGTAGGAGCTATACACACACAGGGAAGGCATGGCAGGTTTGCAGGGAAATTCTGCTGCTGGCATGTCAGTGCTCAAAGGTGGGGCTGAGTGGCTGATCTCAGGAGTTTGTTTCTTTTCCAGCTGGCAGAGTGCAACATGAGTCTGGCCCAACCAGCAGGAGAGCATGAGTTTTAAGAGTCCATCAGCAGGGGCAGCTGCTGGTAAGCAGCTGGTGTACTCAGTATGACAGGTTTGAAATGGGAGAGCCAGGAACTTAACTGAGACCAAGCTAGGACTGAAAAAAAAACAGATGTAGGGCTAGTATGCATCTGCAGACCAGTAAATACAGCTGGTGTTATCGTGGATACTTCTACAACCCCACTGGAAAAACAGCAAGAACAGGCATGGGGATACTGGCACATTCTAAGGATAAAGGCAGTGAGCAGGAGGCAGGCAAGGCAAGGGGCTAGAAACCAGAACTGAATGCTCAAGTGCCTCTTGACACAGCGACACTGAGGACAGGAGCAGGGACACAGGGCAGCTGAGGATGGGGGCAGGTGAGGTGGGATTTTCAGCCAAATTTGCTGATAAATCTCCTGATTTGGGGGCCTGGTTGGTGCTGTGGGGCTGCCTGGGTGGTTTTTTGCTCCCAGGGCTGACAGTCCCAGAGTGCCTATAGCAGGCTGCACATACCAGGAGCCCTCTGCCCAGTGTGTCAGGTGCAATTTAGCACTGGGAGCATGAGTTATGGTCCTGCCCTTTAGGAAAGGCTAGCAGAACAGCCCTGCCTGTCAGCTGAGTCCCCCACCTGACCATGAGCTCTCCTGGTGAATGAATCAGGATTTGGCATATCGTTGTTTAATACAGCCCCCATGCTAATGTCTTCTTGAAATGAAACTGAGAAAGCTGTTAACCTCAGTTAGCCAGCTGTCCTCACCATGACCTGGATAAATCATCATAGCAGGGGCTCTGAGGAGCACTGCTCTCATTGCTTTGGAAAATGGAGCTGCAAGGGAGGGACTGTGCTTCTGATTCATGCCAGGAAGGTTTCTCTGCACTGAGGCTGTGCAGTGAAAGGACTGGTGTGTGGTCATGCCTGGGACCCTGCTGCCGCTCCAGGCTGGTGGTCGGGTCCTGCAGGCTTGCCGAGGCTGGAGAGCTCACTGGCACATTCCCTCCTCTGACAGCTGCCAGAGAAGACACAGCTTTACTCTGCAAGTGGAGGAAAGGCCATGTGTTGTGTCTGGGAGAGGGTGGATGTCCACAGAGCCCAAAGGGACTGGCTGCCGCTGCCACACAGCCACCAGGATGTCTCATTATCCAGCTCTGCCTGGCACCCACTTGGCTGCAGATGTAGGGCTAGGTTTCCAAGTTCATTCCCTTCAGCTGGAGGCTGAGCTTTCCCCAAGGCTGTCTCCCACACCACACCTGAAGGCTGCTACCCCTGAGCTGCCCACCTCAGTGATGGGAGAGGATATAAAGAGGGCAATTTGTTGGCTACCAGGAGGAGGCAGTGTTTGGGGTCTAGATCTGCTGGAATCTCTGGAAAGGGAAGGGGGGAGTATTTCGCTGAGATTTTCTCTCCTCCTTCTTCCCAGGGCTGTTGTGGCCAGGAAGGATTTTCCAAGCACAAAACTGAATGCAAAGTGCAGTAGAAAGGCCCTCAGCCAAGGCACAAAAATCCTCCCGTGAGCCTGGAGCAAGGCTGTGCTAGGACAGAGGCTGGTGCAGGGGTGAGAGCAGTCGCTTTAACTTCGGTACCACCTGGTCTGGCCTGCAGTCAGCATCCTGGGGGGAACCTTATGGTGCAGCTGATCTGCACAAGTGCTTTGCATGGCCCTGAAGGCTGGTCACAGCACTGCTTACCATTGCTACGTGCAGATAAGCTGCTGGGTAAGGCTGGCTGCCTATTTTCTGTTGTGAGCTGTGTGTCTCTTTTCAGCAGACTGAGAAGCTGATCTCCAGCCTGAGGAACCTCTCCAAGCAGACAGTGGGCATGAACAGGAGGAGCAGGTCAGGCTGCAAGACATAGCTGCTGCCCTTCAGGGTGAACTGCAGGAGAGAGACAGTGATGTACCATCTCTAAGCTGCGCTGCGTGACACTGGCCTGCTGGTAAGACACTCAGAGGAGCACCCAAGCTCATGACGAGTGGGTAACTTCAGCAGCCAAGGGTCTGCCCCCCTGCCTGTGTGGGCAGTTGAAACATCTGCTTTGGGCCATCACATGCTCTGCAAGGGATCTGGTGCAGCAAGAGCATCATATATTGCTCAGCAGGAGAATGTCATCCTTTGGCGTATCAGACCGATTGCTCAGAGCAATGTCCAAATTATTCTCTGCCAAGTGCCCTGGGCAGCTGTGAGAAGCAGAGAAGAGCTACTGCAGTGTTTGAGCTGATGTGGCCTTTCCTTAGCAGGGCCAACATCAGCTACTACAAAGAAAGGTGCAGCTGGTTTAGAGCAGCGTGTTCCAGGGGCTAATTTAGAGACTTGCTCATGCCCAGGACAGGGTGTTTCTCTCTGTAAAGCTGTTATCTGTACACAGGGCTCATTATTTTGTCTGTCCTCATAGGGCACTTGTAGCTTCAGTCTCTTTGTATGGCAGCGAGTTTCACCAGCCGGGTTCCTTTTGTTGCTTCTGATGTGGCTTGAATTTTTTTCTCCTTCATGACTAAGGAAGATCACAACACCAGCTTTGTGTAAGAAACTCCTGAAAAAAGAGGAACAGAGCCACCTGTTAACCATGTCCATGAAGGCACCACAAAAACTAATGGGCGTACCCTGCATCTGGAAAGAGTCAGGTTGGAAAGAGTTTCCTAATGGGTAGGAGAACAAAGCACATGAACAGACTGCCTTGGGGCCTTGAGATTCTGCATCGCAGGAGATCTTTAAGATAAACAAAAGACAGAGCACTTACTTATAGGTTCCCCTGTGTTAGCATAGGAGGATGGGCTGCCAACCTCTTGAGGTTCCTGCCAGTCTTGCTCTGAGAGCCAGATGATTTCCTAAATCTAACTCTGCTCATACCTTGAAACCCAACTCTGCCCTCTGAATTCAGAGCCCCACTGTAGAGTCTCCTTTAATGTTCATGGTATATCAACACATCATTTCCTAGGGTGATTCTCCTTTCTAGGAAAATGAGTGCACTTGAGTCTTAGATAGGTACTCACCTCCTACTGTGGTTTACCTGATCACCACAAGACCCAGTCCTAGCTTTTTGCTGCAGGTGGTCTCACATCTCTGAATGTGCTGCTGGGTAGCAGTGTTGGTTTGTGGAAGTATTCTTTTCTCTTTTTGGCACCTCATTTTATGGTTCTGCAGACTCGTTGGCAGGAGCACTGTGGGATCACTATTTAACTCTGTAAAGCAAGCTGAAGAGGTGAATTTTAGCTTAGCAGGGCTTATTTATGGGTAAGATTGGTTGGAACCATGTGGCATACATGGGTTCTGCTTTCCTAGACTCTTTTCACAGAAACCCAGGACTGAACCCTGTTTCCATTATCAGTGCTGCTTCTGCTGGTATTGATGTCCTGGTTTGTCTTACTCCAAGTCTGCTGTTCCTGAAACAGCTTATCTGGCAACACTAGTGTATTTTCCCATGTAAATTCATCCTTATATGCCCAGGGAACAAGGTGCTCTGTCCTGATACCATGAGATGGACGAGTCTCTATGCACTCTCTCTCCTTCCCATCCTCTGGAAGGACAAGTTGGCAGATCTGCCTAATCCCTCATACTGCAGCCTTACCCCTCACCCACATGTATGGAGCTGATGGCTTGATGCTCCTTCACATGTTTCAGAGGAGCCTGACTGCCTGGGACACTCTTGGATAAAGATGTGCATGGTGGGGTGAACAAGTGCCTCAGTGCTAAGAACTGCTGCTAGGGCCCTGAGTGAAGCAGGACCAGGCCACAGCACTGCAGTGGGGGACAGGATTGTACGGCCAGCAGCCTCTGAGCTGCTCCCTTTAGTAGTACATCCAGCAATCTACATTGCTTTAGCTGGAGCTGATATGTGCCTTGTTTCCAGAGTTGTACCCAGGAAGCTGGAAAGACATTTCCTAGGAACCTGCATATGGAAAGAAAGCTGTGTTTGGTCCCTTCTACTACCTACTTATCTGGTCACAGGTTACCCAGTAGCCAGAACATGTGCTTTAACATACGCTGAAGTGAGTAAGCAGAGCCTGGAGGATTTCAGTGGTTGATGAAGGCTCTGATATCACCATCTGTAAGACATGTGCTGTTGTGCCTCAGGCTTTGGAGTGAGCGTTGCAGTTCCACCCTTGGTGGTAAACATAAGGGTGGATGAGACAGAGATGGGAGCATAGATTTGCGTCAGAACTCTTGGGTTCAATTTGCATTCTCAGTAGAATAACTGTGTACAGTTTCCTACATGTGCTGCTTTGCAAATGAACTGTACAGGACATGGCTTTCAGTCAAGACCACCTGGAGAGCAATGTTGGCTTGATGCTGTTTAGTCTTGCTATGTAGTGGCCATGACAGGCTGTCCCATGCAGTGTGAAGGTCAGGGTCCAACTGAGGGAAAGGGCTCACCTCTGCTCCTTTGTGGTTGTTTGCCCTTTGCTTACACAGCATTTGAGTGCTATTGTGGCGCTGTGGTAGCAGGAGAGGTAGAACTGCCTGGACATCAAGGGTTGATCTGCTTTCCTCTCAGTAACCAATGGGGATGTGACTGTGAGCTGCATGCTGCTTGCCCAGAGTTTCATGCCTGTGTGCAGAGTTGCAGCCATGTTAGCACTAAGCGACACCCACTTGGATGATGGGATCTAAATGGGAGAGGGTGGAAGGGTGCTAAGACACAGAGGGGCTCACGCACGTGTGCCAGCACCAGCTGCAGCTTCGATGGGGCTGGATGCATACAGCCACAACAGCCAGAGAGCTGCAAGTGACATGGGAAGGTGAGCAAGGTTATCAGCGTAAACACTGGAGAGGGACCCCACCACACACCGGGATTCCAGAGACATGTGGACCATGTGGAAGAGTTCTGTGCAGAGCTAACCTTGCTGAAATCATGCTTCTAATGTGATGTTTGACATACTGCCATGCTCAGTGATTAAACAGGATGATCGGACAGAGGAAAGAAAGGGAAAGGCTCGAGGACATTCATCACAGCTCAGTATTGGCCTTTTTTTGTAGTGGAAGGTACACAGAAAGGATGGTGCCGGGTAATCACTGCACAGTATACAGCACAGATAGCATAGGGAGAATAAAGAAAATAATAGAGCATTGACTAAAATGGTCTGCAGGGCTGATTTCTCTCCATGCTGTCTCTGAAGGAGCAGTCTTTGGGGCTGTGGAGAAATAGGGAGCCTCCAGGCTGTGAGGCTAATGCAGAGCCACGGCTGTTTGTATAGCTGCAGAACCTTTAAGAGAGACTTGGGAAAACTAGCTTGGATTCCAATGAATATTTACAATTACACTGCTCCAAAGCTGAATCCAATCACAGCACTGCAGTACACAGGCTTTGTGCATCAAAAGAAAATGAGAGGAAAGCAGGAAAGATGGAGTTGCCTTTGGAGAGACTTATAAACATAGATCTCCCTGCTTGTGGCAGAACTAAAATGCTTTATATCTGATAGGAGCAATTTATTCTTCAGGTATTTTGCTTGATATTAGAAAGTGCCTGGCTGTTTTCTGAAGTGAGAGTCTTCAGTAGATGGTCTTTAATTCAGAATGAAAGAAAGAAATGGAAAGTGTTGTAGTCCATAATTTTGATTTTGTACTAACAAACTCCAGAAATAGGGAAGCATTTCCTCACTAGAGGAGGGACTCTCTTCACTTCCTCAGTTCTTGGTTACCATGTGGAAGAGTTCTGTGCAGAGCTAACCTTGCTGAAATCATGCTTCTAATGTGATGTTTGACAAACTGCCATGCTCAGTGATTAAACAGGATGATTGGACAGAGGAAAGAAAGGGAAAGGCTCGAGGACATTCATCACAGCTCAGTATTGGCCTCTTTTTGTAGTGGAAGGTACACAGAAAGGATGGTGCCGGGTAATCACTGCACAGTAAGCAGATGGAGGGTTTGCGCCTGCCAGCTCCCTGCAGAGAGCTCTGTGCAGCGGAATATGAAGTGTGACAAAGCGGATGCACTGCTTGAGGTGACAAAAGGGACAGGACCAAGCAGCTCATCTCCACGAGCTGCTGTGGTAGCCTGTCCATGTTGTCTTCTACATTGTGCTAAGGGAAATTATCCTGAATTCTCTGCCTTGTGTTGCCACCTGGGAGAGCTGTAGGAGAGGGCCTGATCAGAGGAAGGGGCACCCTTCAGGGGCACCTGAATGCTGTAAGAAGACCTACAATATGGCCATCGGTTGCATATAATGCAAGCTTGTGTGGACTAACACACTGGAGCAATTGTAAAAGCCAGCAGGTGTGAGACAGCCAAAAGCACAGGGCAGGCTGGGGACAGTGTGGTTCACACACCCAGCAGTTATCCTTCTTAGGTCAGACATTGCACTGCCTGCTGGTCCACCATACAGAGCTTGTGAACAATCTCTGGCTTTCTATGGTCCTACAGCACCCAAAAATGATTGCCCTTAATTATGAATAATTAAGGCATATCCTTCCATCTCACCATAACAGACATCCTCTAGCATCACAGCAGCATGAGAGCAAATGCTTTGAGAGAAGTCAGGTTAGGAACTACACTGCAAGTATGTGCAGTTACCTTGACACAGCCTGTGTGCACTTAGAGGCAGAGAGAATCTGAAGGGCTGGTCTCCTCCGCCCCCGAGGCCCCAGCAGGTGGCATGTCTCCACCCAGAACAGAGGCAGCTTGTTGCTGTTTTCAAAGACTGTGCTAATCCCTTTGTGCGTTTTGAAGAAGATTCTGTTTCCTGGCACACTTCACCTTGTGGCTGCACAGATCCCTTCTGTGGGATGGGGATCTTAAAGGATGCTGATGGGAGATCCCGGGAAGCTGGTCTCTGATCTGAGTTGCACTGCTGGAACAGGGAAGCCACTCTGTCACATGCAGGCATGGCACAGGGTGTTCCCTGCAGCTTGGTGCATACTGAAGTCGATAGGCCTCAGCAGGAACTTGCATTCAGTATTACACTGTCTAAGAGGCTTAAAATCAACTGTGAAGTTTCAGTATAGCTACAAAACCCCTGTTTCCAGTTTCTCCACTGGTAACTTGCTCCAGAATGAGACAGTGCAATTTGGTGACTGATTCCTGGAATCTGGCTAGTACATCTGAACTAGGGTATTTGGAGTCACTTGGTGCAATATGAAAAACAGTAATTCATTTCATTCAGTTTAAGTTGCCTTGCGGGAATGACAGCTGCCCAGACAAATTCCACATGAAGATGAGAAATGTGACAGAAATCAGAGGTGTCTCAGTTCTGTATTCTGCAGAAATAATGGTGCAGTTTTGCACCTACTAGGAAGCCACCATGCTCTATCTTGCTTCCTACAGCTCACTATAGGTTCCTAAACCAGCTCCTGACAGACACCAGTTCTTGTGGCAAAAAAACAGCATGCTGGTTGCCCAGAAGAGGAGATGCATGCTTGCAGAATTCTGATAAACCCATAGCCTGCTGGAAAACTACCAAATGGTTGCTAATTTTAGAAGCAGGTAAAGGCTTAAAGCAGCAAATGCTCTTGGAGCAGGATTTGCTGTAACAGTCCCCAGGAGCCAGCGGTGCAGAAGCTGGAGCAGCTGTGAAGGTTTCCCTCCATCTTACTATGTAACTCCTCTTTGAACTAGCGGTCCAGCGGGCTTTCCTCTACTCTCTCCTCTGACCACTTAGTCCTGGGCAAAAGCTGGTGTGGATGGATGCTATCAGGAGAGTAAGTGTAAGCTGTGGCCTTGGTTAACTGCAGGGTCTGGAGGCAGGAGCGCCACCAGCATGCCTCCAGACGGCAGCAAGGGGGCTGCCGGGCTTGGGGATCCTGGGCTCTGATTAGAGCCATGTCCCAAGGCTATCTTGGACGGGTGCTTCTCCCAGTCTGTCCTGGGCATACCATGGCCAGTACTTGTAACCCTGCAACAGCAGAAAGTGCATGCAGTTAGGGATGGCTGTAAACTGGTTTATGTGCTCTGCACAAAACATCCTGCCAAACATTAATGGACAAGTGCTTCCTAGAAAAGTGCCCATATGTTACCCAGTGTAACAGATAACAGTGAATATATAAACAGAGCTGCTGCAGCAAACAGCCCTGGAGATACTGCAGTTATCATCATCATCTTGGGAGAGTGTAAGAACTGCTCATAGCTACATTGCCTAGAATACTCTACCAGCTTCCTGTGATCTCCAGCTCCGAGACTTTCGAAGCAGAAGTGGGGTCTGATCAACATCGGTGGATTTTTCTCTCATGAAAATATTATATCTCCTTGAATGCATATAAACTTTGGGGACCTACCATATCCTGTGACAAGCAATTTGACACAATATATGGCATGTTTAAAAAAAATCAAAACAAAACAAAAAAACCACAACTTTTTGTACTTGTTACCTGCTGATTTATGACTTGCTGCTAGTTCTTATATCGACAGGACAGTGAAAGCTCATACTGCAGTCTACCTTACATGCCAGACTTGATTATATAGTCCTCTGTCACACTTCCCTTCAGTCATCACTTTTCCAGGCTGAAGAGACTATCTAGTTTTTCCTCATATGGAAGATATTGCTTGTATTTGATCAGCCTTGTAGCTCTTCTCTGAAACCCTTCCAACTCTATTTTTCTTGAGAGAAGCAGACCAGAACTCCATATGGTAATCACAATGCAGAATGCATTATGGGTCTATTCAGTGGTATAGCTATGATCTGTTCTTTATTATTTTCCTAGTAATTCTTAATAGTCAGTTTGCCTTTTAGACTACTCCTGAGCCCTGAGTAAATATTTCCATAGAACCATCTCTGTCCATCTATATCAGCTTTATCCAGTATAGCCCCAAGTTCTCACTCCTGAGGAGGGAGCAGAGCTATAGAACCTGGGGCTGCAAGTGAAGTATTGTAAGAAAGAAAGTGCAAATGTCTCAGAACTTCAGCAGAGTTAAGGTTGTCTGGATGCATCGCATGTCTTCTAGAACATGAACAGCTGCTAAATATTTGAAAACCAAGAAATGAAGAGCAAAAATCATCCTTACAACACTACAGCCTTGTCCTCTTGCAGGGATGTCTGCTTTGAAGCACCCACCCCATCCGACAGGCTGTAAATCCTATGGAAAGAGGAGCAAGCCCTTCTACTCCCTGGGGCAAAGCTCAGGTTCAGGGCAGGCAAAACAGCCAGGAAGCGCCACACTTGGCTGGACTTGGACCCTGAGCCTCCCAAAACTGCCTGAGCCTGTTAAACGTGGTCACTCCTTCACCCTTGTTGCCAGGAATCCTTCTGGGACACCACCTTCACTTACCCATACCAGACACAAAGGCCACCAGGCTGCTTGCAGCTCATGTGGCACAAAGATGGACCCGTGCACTTCAGCTGACCCAGGCTATTCAGTTCAGTGCTGAGGAGAGGCTGACTCCATCTCCCAAGATGCATATGCCCAGTCCAACTTCTGCCAAGTGGCTCCCACTAATCTTTCCACCATTCAGAACAACTACACCTACCCAGTGAACTCAGCTCAAGCACCAGCAGATAAATGCGGAAGTTAGGTTGCTATAATGAACACAAATAATGGCATGTTCTCTTAATCTTTCTTCATGTTTTCTTTCTGTAGATTCACAGACTGAGGCGGGAAAGGATCATGTAGTCTGATCTTCTGAACCTGCAGCCAGAAAATTTTGACACATTACCGCTGCATTCAATGACTTGTTGGACAAAGGCAGCTTCAGGAGGGCATTTAGCTGGACTTGAAGACATCAAGACATGGTAAATCCACTATTTCCTAATCCCTTTGCAGCGCTCTTACTGAAATTTTTTATATGATTACTGTCATGCTAATGGGGCTAAAGAAGTTTTTATTTACCCATAGTGTATTCCCAACTTTGCTCCTCCTGGGTTTTATGCTTTTTCTTTTCTATATCTTACTACTCACTTCTTTTTGTCCAGAGATAAGTTTAGTCGGGAGGAAGAGAAGGGCATGAGGTTCCTCTCTTTCTGCCTGTCCCATACCCTCAGGTGTGTTCTCATACCCACTCCCCCTTTAGCTTTTCTTTTCATTTGAGGTCCTCTCTGTTGTCCTCATCACAAGACTTTTTCCATTCAACCAGCTCCTTCTGTTTTCTGCCCCCCTACCCCTGTTTTCCCCTTATTTTTTCTGACCTGCCAATGCCATTGCTGCTGGTCTGGGAAGAGATCCCCAGAGTTGGTATTGGTGTAGCTGTCTGGGTGCATTAATGGCCATAACTGAAATAAGACCCTGGGCATCACATGCTGTGACCATACCTAAGCACTACTGTTTTTCCTTTGCCCAGTCCACCGTTCTTCCATCGGGATCTCTGCTTTTGGCTGATTTCCAGCTCACAATTACTTATGAAAACGTGGCAGCTCCTACCTAGCTATGTACATCTTTAACCCACAAGCTCAAAAAACGAAGACCCAGCTTGCAAGAGCAGAGGTAGAGGTGGTTACCATGAGAAGTAAATAGGACACAGCACCCAAAGAGGCACTGCCCAACACAGCCGCTCCATAGGAGGAAATCTTGTTGGGCTGGTGTGTGCCTTCAGGGCTGTGCAGGGCTAGTGCTCATTTGAGCACTTTCTCCCCACCCCCTGCTGTTTGTGTGCATTCATCCCTCTAATCCATGGCTGAGACCCTGGGCCTTTCCCCACCAGTGAGCTGAAAAGGGGAAGGAGACGCTGTTACTGAAAACCATCTGCGCTGTCAGTGGAGCCCCCCAGCTTCTTTCAGCAGCAGAATCTGCTCTGGGCCAGGGCTGAGCAGTGAGAATGTTGAGATACTGGCTCCTGAGCAACTGGGCTGGGTGGGCACCCCACGTGCACCACCAGTTGCCTCAGCATTGCTCCCTCCCTGCTTTGGAAGGCTGAGCAGAGGGCTGGAGGGACAGAAGAGGCAACAGCACTTCAATCTGCTCCAAGATTGGGTTTGGGCTCTCAGCAGGTACTGAAATGCAGCCAGGCACGTTCCCACCTATTCCTGCCACTGTAGCTGTTTCCTCCTGCTCTCTATTTTTATGCTTCCATTTCTTTTTCCCTTTGCTCTGGAGGGGACCCTCTCCCAAGAGCTGCAATGTTTTTTTAATAAGTATTTTTCAAGTAGCTGGCTGAGTCTCTGGAAAGGATAATGAGATCATTTTCATTGCAGAATGCAAAGCCATGCAAGCCTTTCCTGTTTGTTATTTCTCCCCTGTAGAATCTGACCATGCTGCTGATAATTTATGTTTGTTGATATTCCTCAGCAGCCAAACATACAGAATGTGCCCTAGACAGTATCCAAATGTGATTAGACCTGAGGTACCCATTTCCTATGAACATAGAGAATTGGAAATTATCACTAGAACTGCAGAGAAATAACCTTTAGGGCTCATTAAAATTCCACAAACGCAAACTCTGTTCCTGCTTTCCCTTTCTGAATCCAGCCCGGTGCTGCAGACGCTCAGTGTGCAGGCGGGCTGGGATCCTCCTCTCCCCCTTTAATCTGCTCTTTGGGTTCAGGCAGAGACTTGGCACACCGCGTGTTTATGTCTCCTTCCCTCTTGGGAGGTGTGCCATAAATCTGAGGGCAGTATCTCTACCGAGAGCGACACTGGTCTCGGACCTGGCAGCTCTGCTTCTGTGCTGGGTTTCACTACAGGGATGGAAGGGAAGGGGAAAGGAGCGAGTGACGGCGCAGACCCCCAGATGGGCAGGGCCAGAGGAGAGCCAGGGCACGTGGTGGTGGTGATGTGGGCGCTGGCAGGTGGTGGGACCCTGCTCTGCACACGTGCACCATCGGGATAACCTTGCCCCACACCCACCTCCATGTCCAACTACACATCCCATGTCCAACTACACATCTCATGTCCACCTCCATGTCCAACTACACATCCCACGTCCACCTCCAACTACACACCCCACCTCCCTGTCCATGTCCACCTCCCTGTCCAACCACACGCCCCTCGTCCACGTCCACGAGCACCTCCGTGCCCAGCTACACGCCGCGGGTCCCGGGCCGGCAGCACCGCGCTGGGGACGGCCGGCCACGGGGCTCCAATCTCACGGCACGACCGAAACCGCGGAGGATGCAGAACCTTGCTGTCATTAAGCAGATGGGAAATGGATGTTTATGGAATCGGTTTTAATCGCGTTACGGACGCATCTGGCGCCCCCCCCCCCCGCCTTTGATCTGCGGCGCGGCGGCTCGGGGGCATTTTCCGCGGCCCTCAGAGCCGGCCGGGCCCGCGCAGGCGGCGGCTCCCCGCGGGGCCGGGCCGCGGCGCTGCAGGGTGCGGCGCGGCGCGGCCCGGCCCGGCTCGGCTCGGCCCGGCCCGGCGCGGCCACTCTCATTGTCCGCACCCCCCACCCGCCGCCCTGAGCCTCCGCCGGCCCCGCCGCCATCTTGGGGCCGTCGCGGCGCCAGCGCGGGCCGACAGCGCCCCCTGCCGCCGCGCGGGGGGAGCAGGGGCGGGGGGCGCGGCGGGCCGGGGGCCCGGGAGAGGGGAGGGCCCGGGGGGGTCCTGAGGGCCCGGGGGGCCCGGCGGGCAGGGGGCCCCGGGAGAGGGGGGGGGCCCGGGGAACCGGGGAGGGCCCGGGGGGGTCCTGAGGGCCCGGGGGGCCCGGCGGGCAGGGGGCCTCGGGAGAGGGGGGGGCCCGGGGAACCGGGGAGGGCCCGGGGGGGTCCTGAGGGCCCGGGGGGGCCGGGGGACCGGGGGGGGCCCGGGGGACCGGCTGCCCTGCGGCTCCCCGGGCCGTGCCTCCCCCGCGCCCGCCTCCAGCACTCAGCTGCCCCCGGGCCTCGAGCAGCCCCAGCTCGGACTCGGGCTCAGGCTCCGCTCGAGCCCCGCTCAGGCCTGGCCTCGGGCTCAGGCTTGGGCCCCGCTCACGTTCGGGCTCAGGCTCCCCTCAGGCTTGCGCTTCAGGAGGGTTCAGCCCCCGCTAGGGTTCAGGCCCAGGCTCGGGCTCAGGCTGTTCGTGTCAGGTGCCCACGCGTGTCCTGGGCTTGGCACAGCTGAGGGGAATAAATAAATAAAATAAATGAAACCCAAATCCCACAGCATCATCATGCTGCAGGGAGGAAGGTGACCAGCTTGGGGGTCACCACTGCTCAATCTCTGCCTGCAGTAGAAGATTGGGTGAAAATGCCCAGAGAAGTCTAGGAAGTGGCCAACAGCCTGTGATTTCTATCAAAGAAAGCAAAATCCAGCATCTTCTGACAAGTGATAGAAAGACAATGGGACTTTGGTGCGGCTGGAGCTGGTGACCAGCAAAGTGGGACTGGCTGGACAGCGGCTGTGACCCTCAGTCTGGAGTTCCTAAGGGAACCCACCTGTTGATACACACAGCACAGGCTGCTGGCCATGGAGGTGACAGCCCCAAAACTGCTCTGGAGCACAAGAAACCAGCCAGCACATTTCCACCAGAAAGCTCTGGTTCGCTAGGTGGGACAGCTAAGGAGATCCCAGGTCTGCCAGGAGATGGACAGAAGCCTCTCCTGTTGCAGGGGAGGCAAGGCAGGAGCTCCGGAAGAGTTTCTGACCTGGGAGTGTTTTGTATAGCCCAGTCTCTGTTTGCCAGCAGCTGCTGCAGCATCACCCAGTCACCAGCAGAAGGCCTGCAGGAGACGTTTGACCATATCCCTGGACATATGCACTAACATATCCTGTTCTGTCCTTAAGCAGTAAAGAAGCCTCAGTACAGTGACAGAAGAGGTGGAGCTGTTTGGAGCTGCCCATGCATCTTTCAGGGGTTGTCAATGCACTCAAGCGGAGTGCGACCTCGACTCGCTGTGCACCTGTGGTGGAGCTGCCGGGTGTCAGCGAGCAGAACAGAGGGACACTGCAGTGGCACGGGTCACAGCAGGTCTCTTTCCTGGGTCCTGTGAGCCGCACTGGTCACCCTGGACCTGAAAGGACACTGGGGAATGGACAGGAATTCAAATAAAGTCATGGAGAATAAGTCAGGAGCCTAGAAATATTTAATGCGCAAAACTGAAAATCAAGTTGTTACCTTGTAAAAAGGAAGGGATTAAGAAAGAGTAGTGTGAGCAGGCCTGAAGTAGTACTGGTTTGACTTTGCAGATCAGGACTTCTCTAATTAAATGTAAAATTATTCCATTCAAAAAAAAATAGAGAAGAAGAAAATGCTTTTCTTCATGCAACACTGAATTAGTCTGTGAAATTCACTAGTCTGGAATGTCCCCCAAGGCAACAACCTGGCAGGCTGATTGGACCTTTGTATGGATAAACTGAACATCTAGAGTTACGTTGACAAAGTCTTCAGGGAGCTACCCCATCCTTTTTGTATATTCTAGTTTGCAGTGGTTAAGGATAAGTTGCATGTAGTGTCCCACTACCTGTTCAGGTCTTGTCTCAGTAATGGCT
This sequence comes from Rhea pennata, assembly GCF_028389875.1. Lineage (NCBI taxonomy): Eukaryota > Metazoa > Chordata > Aves > Rheiformes > Rheidae > Rhea > Rhea pennata. The sequence goes on from NC_084675.1 coordinate 24,218,656, forward strand.
AATATAGGTCACCATCGGAGAGGTCACCTATGGGCCTGCTCCAGCCTGCAACTCCTGTGCGCTGCTGTCACCGTGGTGGTAGCAGGACCATCACTGGATGCTATCATCCATTTTAAAGGGCAAAGGTAGTGTGCTGATGTCTCCTGCTGGCTAGGAAGTGTGCAGGCCTCCAGCGAGCAGAGCGTGCTGGTCACGCGGCCTGACGTGGGAGTCCAGAGGGCTGGGTCAGGGTGGCAGCATTAGCAGGAGCACCTTGGGAGAGCTGAAATAGTCACAGGGCTCTCCATGCTGCAGGTCCTGGAGCCCTGGGCAGCATCATGCCACCAAGGCTCACTGGAATAGGTCTTTCACCCGGGCAATACCAGACCAGCAGATTCTCCAGACGCTAGTCCGGTTGTCAGACGACGCAGAGGTGAGAGGGCTCTCTCTCACCCAAAGGTGGAAAGGGGTGAGCAGCTCCTCTCCATCTTCAAGGACCTGTGATTCCTATGCTGCAGACGCTGCTGGAGAGGGTCTCTGGAGGCTCGGCTATGTGGCCATCCCAGAGCTATGGGGGCAGCAGCAGAGCCAGCATGCTCCTGCTCTTCTGCGTTGGGTGCTTAGGAGCACCTTGCATCTGTCTGCTGACCTGCAGCCAGTGCCTGGGCTGGCTGCCCGGCTTGCTGCGTGGCACTGCTGCACCGCTAATGGGTCTTCTGGGAGGCTCCCGCAAAAAGAGCTGTAGTGCTTGTGCTGGCTGGTGCTCATGGGATCTCTGTGACCAACCGAGTTGCACCACCTTGTCCAAAAGAGTCTGTAAGGGATGAGCCTCAGCCCTGAGCTTTCAGCATTATTAAGCTGCATTTGCTTCGTCACCTCCTTTTGCCCTGTCCTCTGCCTCCCAGTCACTGGGTTTCTGCAGCCTTAGTTCAGTGCAGACCAAGGGCTTCCTGGGGGCTCTGCCTGGCTCCACAGGTGGCCAGCTCTGGCAGCCCCGTACTGCAGTACCAAGGATGCCGTGATTTACTCCAGGCTGAGGTCCCTGCAGTCTGTGTTCACCAAGGGCTGTGCTGCAGCTAGCTTTGATCTTAAAGCCCAAAACAGTCCTAGTCTTGAACCAAGAGGTTCGCTCAAGCGCCTGCTCTCACACGCATGTTTGCAGGCTCCCCACCCTTGTGTGTTCTGTTTTGCCTCAACCTTGCCAGACAGCCAGAGTGCCTCCAGCGTTAAAGATGCCCTCGTGTTCAGTGTGAGTGGCCTGCAGGGGCAGCGGAAGGCAGAGGCTCATTGCAGAACATGCGAGAGCAGCAGTTGCTCAGCTGGCTCGATTGAAATTCCTGCTCAGGATATTAAGACTTGTTCACCTGGGAGCTGGCACACAGCAGCGTGAGAGACCAGTGCTGCACGCGGAGCGCTCTGCAGGGCTGCAGCATGTTCCCTTTGTTAAATTTTTCACTAACACTGTAAAATCAATAAGCAGTCCTCAGGTGGTGCAGCCCTCTGCTACAAGGCTCTGTAAGCAGCTCTGGATTAACCCTTCCCCAAATAAATAGAGGCACATATTGCTTGGCATTTGCACAGGCAGGCCTGGTGGCATGGAGCCCATGCCAGCGGATGGCCATGGAGATGTTTGTGCTTCTTTCTCCTAGCTTTGATTCCTTGTGCTGGCTCTCTCCCTGGAGGAGGAAGAGCTCCCTGATGATGGGCGTGTGAAGACCAAGGGGCGGCTCACGTCCGTCATCTCCTTTGGCTACAGGCAGCACAACTCCAGAAACAAGCAAGTCGTCCCTACTGGCTGGATTAACCTCGCTGCAGGAAAGGGCCATTACGGGGCCCAAAGCACCGCGCCACCCTGGGAGAGCCGCATCCCCACACAGCCACAGTGCTGGGGCCGGCTCGCTGTGGGAGTGAGCGCGGCTGTACCAAGGTCCCTGCAGGGCAGGAGCAGGTGCCTCCCGGGCACAGGCGACTCCCACAACACCGGAGGTCTGAACAAGCCAACGCACGAGTGCGGCCAGAAGACTGCAGAGAGCGGTGGAAGCCGCGTATGGCTCCTCTGAGCCGCAGGTGGCAGCTGTTGCCATACGGCTCTTTTCCTCCGTTATCCGCTTGCAGGCATGTGCTCCATCTTTGTGGTGCTCATCAGATCTTTCTGTGTATTATTTTAGATTTTTAAAAATTTTATCAAACAGATTACTGCCACAGCTCGCTCCACCATCAGGGTGAGGACAGCAGTGGGATTAGACTGGCATTCCCCTGGTTTTCCCTTCTCTTCTTTTTTTCCACATTTTTTCCCCAGGTTGGCATGCACCACCTGAAGCAGTGTTGTGTTTGCCTGGGTTTGTTTCTGGGGAAGGTGCTAGGCCACAGGAGGATGAAGCCTGGGTAAGCTTAAAAATATGTAGCTATTTTTCTGTGGTTACAATTTTTTTTACACTAGTAATTTTGTCACATGCAAGTATTTTTCCACTCATTCCGTAACTCAGAAATAGTTGAAAGGATCTTAATCAAACATCTGAAGTAAATGAATATTCAGGCCAAGGCTCAGCATGGAAAATTTTAGCTGCAAAACAGAAGTGTTTGAGCAAGCGTTGAGCCCGGGTGTGATGTTATCACGTCAGCTATTGCCCATGCTCCGGGTAACCAAGTGCTACAGCTGTGCAAGCCCCGGCGCTCACCCTCCCCTGCCCTCAACTGCAGGCAGGTGCTGGGGAGCCGTGCAGAGGGACTGTCACGTCCCCAAACTTCCCCATGAGTCCTGGCATCCCTGCGAGACCCAGCATCTCCCAATGTCCCCGTAAGCCCCAGTATTCCCGCATCCCTCAACATCCTCGTGTGCCCATGTGCCTCAGCATCCCCAAATGTCCTCATGAGCCCCAGTGTCCCCACAAGACCCAGCATCCCCACGGGCTTCAGTGTTCCCACATTCCCCAGTGTCCCCATGAGCCCCAATGTCCCCGTGAGCTCAAATGTCCTCACAAGACCCAGCATCCCCCTGTCCCCCCAATATCCCTGTGAGCCCCTGCATCCCCATGCCCCCCAACATCTATCTCCACATCCCTCAATGTCCCTGCAAGCCTCCAACCTCCCCCCCAAGTCCCGACATCCCCACAAGCTCTCGTGTCCCCATGAGCCCTGGCATCCCCCAATGCCCCAGCACCCTGTGACCCCTGACATGCCCGTGAGGCCTAAGGTCCCCAGCGTCCCCCAATGTCCCTGCAAGCCCTGACATCCCTGTGAGCCCCGACATCCTTGCATCCCCTGCTATACCCATGTCCCCCAGCATCCCTGTGAGCTCCAACGTCCCCCATGAGCCCTGACATCCTCGCAAGCCCTGACATCCCTGGGAGCTTGAACGTCCTTGTGAGCCCCAGCATCCCTGCAGGTCCCCATGGCCTCTCTAGCTCCTGCACCACAGTGTCAAGCAGCAGCTGCCAGGCCTGGCCGCCCCGCAGGCTCTCGCTCCCCGGATGGGTCAGGCAGCACCCATGCTTCATGCCTGGGGACAGGATTTCGCCGTTTGCAGTGGTGGGCTGGTGCCTGCCTGTGCTTGGCTCAGCACAGTGGCCAGCTGCTCTGCAATTGCGGAGCTTCTCCTTTGCTGGCCCCTGGTCCTTGTGTACACAAATCCGTCACTGGTGACTCATTCCTTTTTGTTTTCTTCCATTTTGTAGGCAAAAATACTACTAGCTGTAAAAAGTGGTATCATTTGGGTTTTGCTCTAAACTTTTTTTTCTCCCCTCCCCTTTCTGTTCCATTTGCTGGATTGCAGTATACTGGGAAATGGTACAGAGACCATGTGGTTTAGGAGACCATGTGGCAGAGTGAGACCATATGTGCATGCTACAGGGGTGCGCGAGTGTGTGTGTATGTGTGTGTGTGTGTGTGTGTGTGTGTGTGTGTTTATATATATATATATATGCATGTATGTTTGTGTATGCACACATGTGTGCGCACGTGCGTGTGTGCATGTGATTAGCACCTGCATCAAGTACTGGGCCTTGGCCAAGGTGCTCTACAGCCTTTGCACAAGGCAGTGGTGAGTACCGTGGCAAGGGAGCTGTCAGGGAAGGCCAGCTCAAAGCACAGGCGGTGTCTCCTCAGCTATTATTTTCCACACACAGCTAGTTCTGCCTTTGGAATACCCCAAACCACTGGCCGGGGAGGGGGGGAGATGGAGGGGGGGGCCCAGCCCTCAGGACTGTGGCGTTGGGCATGTCCAGACAAATGAGACAAGAAAATAATGATGCAAAGTCTGCCCTGTTGAGAGGAGTCTCCTGGTTTCCAGTGTGCAGCAGCTTCATGCTGCTGTCTAGGAACCAGGCCCCCCGGGCGGCTGCTGGGAAAGGTGCCCAGCCGTGCTGGACATCGACAGCCGCTGACGCTCAAGACGCAAACCGCGCGAGACCCTCAGATGCCCCGCAGGCAGCTGGGCCGGCGGGCTGGGGCAGCACGGAGCCTCTCTGGGGCCGCTCTCCCGGCTGCTCCCCGGCTGCTCCCACCACCCAGCTCACAACCTGGGCCTCTTTTGCAAACGGGCCATGCAGATGTTTGCAAGCCACAGCGCTACTGCCTTCGCATCCAGGAGCGGAGCTGCCGGGGCCACCGGGAGCGGCGCTGCCAGGAGCAGAGCCGTCGGGAGTGGGACGCGGCACCAGCACGCGCGGTGCCGGGCAGCCCGGGGGGCCGGCGCTCTCAGGGGGGCCATCTGCACAGCGACACGGCACCTGCCAACCCTTCCCGCTCCTCTCGGGGATCTCTCGGCTTCCTTTGTTTTCCCGATTTCCATTTTGCATCCTAAAATATTCACTCCAAGTTCCGCTTGACAGACGTCCCTAATCTAATCTCCACGTCTGCTTTCTAATTTTTGCAGTCAGGATAAAACAAATCGGCTGGCGTTAATTGCCTGTGCAGCGGCCTGGAGCTTTGCGCCGTGATTTACGAGCTCAGAGCAGGCGCTCTGCAACACATTTTTCTTAATTTATTTTTAATGAGTCTCTCAATTAATTTTCTTGGAAACATCTTAATGATGTTGGAGGCGGGTGTTAATGAGGCCTGCACCAGCTCCTCATTTTGCATTTTTTAAAGTACCGGATAGCATCAGGAGCGAGCACCTCATCCTAAAGCACAGCTCAAGGCTTGGGAGAGGCCTGTACCTGCACCTCCTCCCAGTCCCACCTCCTAAGAGGTCTGCAGTGTCCCCATATGGCCAGAGTGTCCCCATGTCTGTGGTGTCTCCGTGACCATGGTGTCTCCAGGACCATGGTGTCTGTGTCCCTGTAATTGTGGTGTCCTTGTGTCTGAGGTGTTCCCATGTCTGCGGTGTCTCCATGTCTGCAGCGGACTCACAGCTGCCTTGTCCATAGCGACCCCGTGTCTGTGGCATTCTGATGTCTGCAGTGTCCCCATGTCCATGGTGTCCTCACATCCCCAGTGTCCTCATGTCCCTGTGGCCACGAGAACATGTCCTCAAATCTGCAGTGTTCCCATGTCCATGATGTCCCCAGTGTCCCTGTGTCAGTGACATCCTCATGCTTCCAGTATTCCTGGTGTTCCCATGGGCCCCAGCATCCCTTTACCTGTGACATCCCTGTGTTCTCATGTCCATAATGTCCCCACATCCCCAGTGTCCTCATGTCCCCATATGACGTCCCCCGTCTGTGGTGTCCCCTATCCTCAGTGTCCCCATGTCCATGGTGTCCCCACATCCCCATGTCTGTGGTGTTTCCACATCCCCAATGTCCCCTTGTCCAAGGTGTACCTGTGTCCCCCATATCCCCAATGTCCCTGCATCCCTATGATGTCCCCTGTCCATGATGTCCCCAGTGTCCTCATGTCTCTATGTCTGTGGTGTCCTCATATCCTTCATCCATGGTGTCCCCAGTGTTCCCACGTCCCTGTGTTTATGGTGTCCCTGGTTTCCCCATGTCCATGGCATTCCAGTGTCCACGGTGCAGGGACCGTGTGCCATGGTGCGGCAGCAGTTTAATTTCCATTCTCATGGCCTTGCGAAGAGCAGCAGCAAGGCAGCTGCACGGGCCTTAAAGCATGGGCCAGCGCTCAGCTCTGCAGCTGCCCAGGGGCACGGCGATGCCACGCCAGGGCGTCCACTGGCCCCGCTCCGCTCCAGCTGCCTGCCGGCCAGCAGTGTCCCCCAGGCTCCCTGCGACGGACACAGCACGGTGCAGAACGCTGCAGCACGGCAGGGCATGGCGCAGCACAGCACGCATGGCACCATGCCGCGCAGCGCGGCGTGCAGGCAGGGTCCAGGCCTGCGGTGGGTGCAGGCTGGTGGCACAGCCAGGGCTGCAATCGGGGCAGAGGCCGCAAAGACCCATGCGAGGGGCAGCTGCGAAAGGGCCCCGCGCTGCCGACAGTCAAGGTGGGTGCTCACCCCTGCGGGGCTGCAGACCCGGGCCGTTCTGTGCCACACGGAGGTACGCGGTGCCCCGCAGAGTGGCACAGTGACAAGCAGCGCCATGTCATGTGGCGTCAACTTGCAGAGAGCTGCACCAAGCCACGCCATGACACACAGGGCTGTGCCGTGCAGAGCTGTGCCATGCAGAGCTGAGCTGTGCCACGCAGAGCAGTGCCATGCTGTGCCATGCTAAGCCATGCCATGCAGAGCCACGCTGTGCTGCGCAGAGCTGTGCCGCGCTGTGCCGTGCCGAGCTGCTGCGGCCAGGTGGCCCCGGTGGCGACACAGCGCAGGCTGCTGTGGGGAGGCACCTGCCCTGTCGGAAAGCAGCACAAGGCTGTGCCGGAGGCCGGGGCAGCAGGACGCCGGCACAGGGCCGCTGGCAGAGTCGAGGCCTGCTGGCAGCGGGGCCGGCACGGTGCCGCGCGGCGCTCCGGCGTGGCTGCAGCTGCTGCCGAGCAGGTTGCCACGGCAACCGGCAGAGCTGCCAGGGCGCATCCCAGCTCAGCGCCTGGACCAGCCCGGCCCGGGCGATTTCCAGAGGGGCAGTGGGACAGGACAGGAACCCGCCGGAGCCCCTGCCTGCCGGGCGGCACACGCAGAGCGCAGCGCCCGTCCCCGCGTCGGCTGTGCCCACCGCGCATCCGCACTCCCGGTTTGTTCACATTTGCTGCAGAACACACACAGATTAAGAGGGGGGGTTGAGGGTTTTTTGTTTTCCCCACAATTGATCTGGTGCTTTAAGAGGGGGGGGGAACAAAAAAAAAAAAAAAAAAAAAAAAAAATCTTCTTGGCTGTCTAAACACGATTGATAACACTATTGATCTGTGCTAGGAAGCCGTGCAGATGGGGAAGGGCGTGGCGAAATTGAAATTTCATTTCCAGCAACTTGTTCCTGTTATTTTTACCCTTTTGGACAGGGAGAAACATGGAGTAACAGCCTCAGTCGATGTGGCTGACAGCTCCTGGGAGAGTGCGGCATGGCAACTCAGGAGCCAGGTGCAGCAGGAGGCCACCGTGATCACTGCGCGCAGCACCATGCACACTTGGCACAGCGCCACATGCAGCGCCATGCACACTTGGCACAGCGCCACGTGCAGCGCCGTGCGCACCCCAGTACAGCGCTACGTGCAGCGCCATGCACACCTGGCACAGCGCCACATGCAGCGCCGTGCGCACCCCAGTACAGCGCTACGTGCAGCGCCATGCACACCTGGCACAGCGCCACGTGCAGCGCCGTGCGCACCCCAGTACAGCGCTACGTGCAGCGCCATGCACACCTGGCACAGCGCCACGTGCAGCGCCGTGCGCACCCCAGTACAGCGCTACGTGCAGCGCCATGCACACCTGGCACAGCGCCACGTGCAGCGCCGTGCGCACCCCAGTACAGCGCTACGTGCAGCGCCATGCACACCTGGCACAGCGCCACATGCAGCACCGTGCGCACCCCAGTACAGCGCTACGTGCAGCGCCATGCACACCTGGCACAGCGCCACGTGCAGCGCCGTGCGCACCCCAGTACAGCGCTACGTGCAGCGCCATGCACACCTGGCACAGCGCCACATGCAGCACCGTGCACACCCCAGTACAGCGCTACGTGCAGCGCCATGCACACCTGGCACAGCGCTATGTGCAGCGCCGTGCGCACCCCAGCTGACCCTGCCGTAGCTGCAGGCTGCCTGCCCCTGGTCACCAGGACGGGACGGGCCCGGCACAGCGCACAGATGGCACCAGGGCGGTGCAGCCCGGCAGCAAGCACCGCGTGACGCCGGGGCAGCGTGCGGGGCAGGTGCCATCTCCGGGCACGAGGACAGGGCCAGGAGGCAGCAGCACGGATATGTGAGCCGGGAGGAGCCGGAGCCACGCGGAGCTGGGGTGCGCTGGGAGGAGTGGGGCGGGTGGGCGTGCGGGTCGCCGGGTTCTGGTTCTTACTGTTGTCCCCAGAACACGGGGCCGGGCGGGGGCCGGCAGCCCCGTGGGGCAGCGTGTTGCAGCATGCCGGGGCCAGGGCACTGCTGGGGGGCGGCCACGGTGAGGGGCCGGGGCCCGCTCGGGGAGTGGAGGGCGGCTCCGGCTGGGCTCCACGGCATGGTGGGGGCATCGCTGGGCCCGGCCCCGCAGTGCAGGCCTGGCACCCCACAGTGTGGCAGGGGTCCCTAGCTCCGCAGGCGGCGAGCGCCCCGTAGCAGGGCAGCGGGTGCTGCACGGCACGGTGGGTGCCCCACGGCAGGGTAGCGGGTGCCAGGCCCAGACAGCCCCACGGTGCGGGTGGGTGGGTGCAGCCAGAGCCTGCGGGGCGCCAGGCGACGGCTGTCCGCGGCCGGCAGGAGCGGGCGGCTGGGATGCAGCGCCGGGGATGCGGCAGCGCCTCTCGGAGCAGCTAAGCGGTCGCAGGCGAGCGGGCAGCCATGGGGGAGCTGAGCGCCCTTGCGCAGCCGCCGCCAGAGCCACCACCACGGCAGCCCCAGGTGAGCAGCGCCGGGCCGGGCACGCGGCGTGCACGTGGCAGCGGCAGTGAGGCCGGACGGCCGCGCTGTGCTGCATCCAGGGACACCGGCCAGCAGCAGCACCGGAGCCGCAGCCCGGGGCAGCCCCAGCGTGCTGGGACGAGCGGCAGCCGGCGCTGGAGCCAGGGCGGGTGCTGGCCTGGATCCGGGAGCTGCAGCAGGGCCTGGATGCCTGCCGGGGCAGGAACCGGGAGAGCCTGGCGCAGCTGCAGCGGCAGGAGAGCGCGGCGGAGCAGGAGCAGCGTGACCTGGCCCTGCTGCTGCAGCAGTGCCAGGCACTGATGGGGCAGGTACCGCCACTGCCGCCCCGCCACGGGCGCCGGTGGGCCGCGCACTGCCGCTGCCAGTCTCACTCCCCCCAGGTGCTGCGCTTCGAGGCGGCGCTGCGGCGGCGCTCCCCAGCGGCGCCGGGCCGCCCGGGCTGGGACGAGGACGAGGGCACCAGCAGCGCCGCCCAGAGCGGGCCAGGCCGGCACCAGGAGCAGGAGCAGAGCGAGGGGCTGCTGAGCAGAGCTGGGGAGCTGGAGGAGCGGGAGCCACGCCAGGACCGGGAGCGCCTGAATACAGGTGGCCAGGTGGGGCCACGCAGGGCTGGACCCGCCGCCTGCGAGCACCGCGCGCCCACGTGCCCGCCACCGGCAGCGCTGGACCGACGTGTGCAGCTGGGCTCCTCGCACAGGCAGAGGCAGAAGCGGAGGCGCAGATGGAGACCAAGCGCTGCAGGCAGGAGGAGCCAGCAGCCGAGGAGCTCCAGGCCCCGGGGCGGGACACGCAGCTGCCGAGGGCAGCCGAGCGGAGCAGCGCCATGGAAGGTGGGAGCACCTGGGCTGTGGGGACAGGGGTACTCGGGCTGCAGCCTTCTCAGCAGCAAGCCCCGGCCTCGCCAGCGCCGAGGTCCGGCTGCCGCAGACGGCAGGCACCGTCACGGGTGATGCAGGAAAGCGACCGGCTTTGGTTTGCACCCGTGTTTGCATTGGTTACCCACATGCCTAGGCACGCTCTGCCCGTGCTGGTGCTGCACCACCTGCGGCTGCCATGGGCCCCCGTGCATTCGGGGCGCCCTGGGCCGCAGGGCTGCACACCAACCAACCGCCGCTCCCGGGGGACAGAGGGGCCGTGCGTGCCGGGCCAGCCCCAGCAGCAGCAGGGCAGGCAAGGGGAGGCACCGCCAGCCGGGCCCATTCCCCCGCGCAGCCCTGACGCAACCGCTGGCAGCCCCCAGCCACCTGCCACGCACGGAGGCGCCGCCGTGCCCGTGCCGGGAGAAGGGTGCCCAGTGCCCAGCCAGCCGCGAGCTGCAGGCCGAGCTGTGGGCGCTGCAGCAGCAAACGGCCAGCAGTAGGGCCGAGGTGGCGCAGAGCAGGTAGGCGGCCAGCGCCCGCCCGTGGGCCCGCCTCTGCCTGAGGGGTAGCAGTGGGGCTGGGGCTGCCACAGCTGGGCTGTGCCCTTGCCCCAGGGAGGTGGCAGAGCAGCTCCAGGCAGAGCTGAGCCAGTGGCAGCAGAAGCAGCAGGCGGCCCTCGAGCAGGCACTGCAAGACAAGCATGCCACGGCACAAGCAGAAGAGAGGCTGCAGCGGAGCCAGGAACAGTTACAAGTCCTGCGGCAGCAGGTAGGGACCTGGCTGTGGGATCCTGCCTGGGGCCAGGCAAGCACAGGGTCCTCTCCCACCGGGGAGACTGCTCCCAGGTCAGCCTGGCACCCATCACCCCTGCAGCCATGGATAACCCAGCACCTCTCCGCCCAGTGCCAGGAGCAGGCTGCCACGCAGCAGGAGCTGCAAGAGGAGCTGCGCTGGCAGCAGGACAGGAGAGAAAAGCTCCAACTACAGCTGCAGCAGGAAAAGATGTGGACAAGCACCCTCGAGAGAGAGAAAGGGGCCCTGCAGCAAAGCCTGTGCCGCAGCAAGCGGGTGGTGAGCTGGGATCAGCAACAGATGGGCCTGGCAGGAAGCAGCATGGGCCACAGCAGTGCAGCACCCACTAAGGTCCTGGCTTCCCTGCAGTTGGAGGAGCAGGAGGAGCTGAGCCAGGGCCTGCAGTGCCACCTGATTCGGCTGCAGGAGGAGCTGGGAGCCACCCAGGCCAGGGAGCAGCAAAGTCAGCGGCAGCTCAGTGGTGCCGAGGAGACCATTCACGTCCTGCAGCAGGAAGTGGCCTCCAGCAGAAAGCACCTGGCAGAGCTGCTAGGACAGGTGAGGGTAGGCACAGGGCAGCCCCGAGATGCAGCCAGCCACTAAGCAGCCCTCGCTGCCAGAGCGGCAAAGCAGCAACGCTACACAGAGCCTCATTCTGCCTCTGGGCAGCACTGGCCCCAGGTAGGAGCCTCAGCCTGCCTAGGGCCTGGCCAACCACTCAGCACTGCAATGTCACGGGCAGGTACAGGACATGCCAACCTTGCGGGCACAGCTGGCCCAGGCCCAGCAAGGAAAAGCCAAACAGGAGGAGGAGATTGCAGCCTACAAGGAGCAGAGGCAGCAGCTCCACTGGGAGTTGAGGAAGCTGCAGGGGTCCCAGGAGCAGAGCAAGCAGGAGGTAAGTGTTCCCTAAGCCTCCCCCCAGGGTATGAGGGACCTATATGCAGACTGCCTCCCTCCCTCACTGCCTCTGCTCCTCGTGCAGGCCAAGTCCCTTGAGAAGAGGCTGCAGGAGCTGAGCAGCCAAGCCCAGCAGTGGCAGCAGCTGCACCAGGACAGCGAGCGAGCTCTGGCCACACGGGAAGAAGAGCTGGTTGTTTGCAAGGTGGAGCTGGCCTTCCTCAAGGAAGAGCTCAGCAAGGCCCTGGAGCAGGTGCGAGACAGGAACAGGCAAGCACCAGGGGCAGTGGTGCCTCCTAAGTACCTCCTAAGGGCAGAAGGAGCCTGGGCTGGATCCCTGGCCCCAGGGGAAAGTAGATCCTAGCCCAGAGGGAGAACAGAGCTGCTGAGGACAAGCCAGGGGCAGTGGCACACTGCAGAGCCCAGGCCACCACGGGAGGGAGCTGTAGGTCTGTCAGCAGCAGCAGGGCTGAACACACCCTTCCTTGCTCCCTTGCTAGAAAGAAGCCCTTCAGCACGAAAGTAACATGCTACGACAGAAGATTGCAGTCACTGGTGCTGAGGTAACAGTCCTTCCCTTCTCCAAACTTGCTCTCCAGAGCATCAGACAACTCCAGACCCTCTCCTCAGCCCCAAAGGCTGCTGGCCCTAGCACTGCTCCAGCCCTGAGCACATAGAGGCTAGGCCAGCAGTTGCCACCCTGAGGGCTGTCTCTTTCAGGCAGAAGCCCTGCGCTCCTCACTCACTCTGGCACGTTCTGACAGCAGCAGGCTGCACCGGGAAAGTGAGCTACTGCTGGTCAACATCAGCCAGTGGGTGAAAAAGCAGAAGTGAGTGAAAAGCTGCACGAGAGCAGAGAAAGGCAAGTGGCTGCTTTCTCCACCCCTGGCAACAACTAACCCCAGCTCACACCTCATTTTCAGGCAGTCAAATGAGAAACTAGGGCAAAAGATCCAGCAGCAAGTCAAGCAGATTGCTGAGCTGACAGGCGAGAAGGAGTAAGTGGTGAGCATGGAGAGATGGTCTGAGAGCTCTCTGCTGAGAGCAGTTACTGCTGACCAGAGTGGTGCATGGGACAGAAAAACCACCACTGGACCACCCAAGCTCCCATAAGGCGAGCAGATCAAGATGCATTCCTGCACTACTTCCTCACCTCATCTTCCCTGCCTTTCCTCTAGGCAGCTCCAAAACACACTGGGAAGGTTGCAGGAGGAAAACAAGTACCTCAGGGTCAGAGCAGATGAGCAGCACTGCAAGTGTGAGCAGGTGAAGGCTGAAGGCTCTGCAAGCAGAGCTCCTGTCACAGCCTGGCCGGAAACAGTGCTAGGCCTGTGCTCCTGCGTGTAGAGGGACAGCTGGGCAGTGGCTGCCCAGGGCACAGGTCGTGCAAGAGCCGCCTTTGCAGTAGTCCAGGCCACAGCTGGGCCAGGCTCAGGTTGTCTTTGCCCTCAGAGATAGTGTAATTCTGTGTATTGGTTCAGGCTCTGTGGGGCAGTAACTTGACTGCACCAGCCCTGCACAGTTCTGCAGGGCTGCCTTCATCCAGCACTTGTCCCCAGAATGAGAAGCAGCACAAAACAAAGCAAGGGTCAAAGACTAACAACCTTTAAACAAATAAAATTATTTCTGTTCTGTAGCAAAAGTAGTGCCAAGCACCAAAGCCTTCCTGGGCCACAAGCTGTAGCAAGCCAAGCAGTCAGGGGAGCTTAGCGCTCTCCTGAGACTCAGCTGCTCCTGGAAGCCTCGAAGCAACGGGCACTGCCTTCTCAGAGGCCAAAGCGGGCTGGGGTGCGTCGTGGCGTCAGGGGCTCCCCCTGCTCCTTCCGCCCAGGGGTGTAGATTTTAGTAGACCTACCACGAGAAGATGAGGGTGATTAGAAGAGGAGAGAAGACGCAAGCTATTCCCACATCAGGGATGCCTGGGTGGGAGGTACGCGTGGAGATGTGGGCGGTCGCCTGTTGAAGGGCAGCCCATAGCCAGACAAGGCCAGTACCTACCTTGCACTGCCCAGCGGGTTACGGCGTTCCTGTTCCTCCCGGCGGGCACGCAGCTGCTCCTCAGCCAGAGCCATCTCCTCCTCCATGAGAGATGCTTCCTCCTTAGCACGGCGGCGGTTCTCCTGGGGCAAGGCAACAGCAGGTCAGAGACAGGCAGAGGCCCGGGCAGCAGCAGTCTTTGCAGGCCCACAGGCCTGATCTCTCCACATCACCACACACACCACCAGGACAGGCTGTACTAGAACAGGCATGCAGTGGGGCTGTACGCAGCAAGCACCCCACCCAGGAACACGCTCCTTTGCGATATAGCAGTCTGCTTTATGCTATTCAGCTATCTGGTCCTGGACAGGAGACTCACTTGGCTTGACTTGCCAGCATGTTTGATACTGTAGAACATGGGGCCCAGCTCTGCCAGCCACTCTCCATCCACAGCAGTGACACACTGCATGTATTCCTGCATAGACAGAAGGAAAGACCAGGGTAACAGGATGGCACTCTCAGAACTTAGGTACCATTTCCAGAGCCTTGGCAACTCCCTCCCTCACCCACTTGCCAACAGCAGTTCTCAAGCTAGGGATATACCCCTTCCAGGTGATTCCTCCTGGTCTCAGAAAGCTGCTACGGGCTGAACTTGGTGAGACTGCAAAGAGTATCTATATAACCTACATCTGCCAAGAAAAGTCACCCAGGAAGGAACAAACAGAATTTTGCAAATGGCAAGGACATGCATGGTTAGCAGGGAGGAAGGACAAGAACTGCCGCTCTAATACATCCTGGTATCACAGCAAAGCCCTCCCACCTTCCTCAGAGATCTTCTCATTCTTCCCACCAGTTCTGAAACACAAACTCACCTTGGTGGTCATGACCAGTTCATGATACACAATGTAGTCTGGTGTGTAGCCCATGCCAAACAGGGAGCTTGTGGGGTGCAGGTGGCAGGGCATGCCTGTGCGGATGTTCACATACTCTCCAATGCCCTGCACAGAGAATCATGGTTAGCACATGTGTGACAGACACAGCCTTTCATCCTTCAGGCTAGTACAGAGCCCTCTCACCTTCAGCTTTGCAGCCTGATGGAAATACGCAGCACAGATACACTTCCTGACAACATCCCAGTCAGTGCCACAGGATGCCAGGCTCATCCGCTGCTGCACCATGATGTCCTTAAGCTGGGCACGCACCTCTCGCACCTGCAAGAATTCGTAACAATTAGGTCCCTCTCCTGCATAAGGCTCCATCCCACAGCCCATTGCTACAGCCTCACCTTCCGCATGGCCTTGGCATGGATGAAATGCTGGTTGCACCACAGTGTAGAGTAGTTGTTGTTTTTCCACTGCAGGTAAACATTCAGGTAAGTCAAGTGATCACTCTCTGGGACAGCAAATTTCTCCCTCACCTGGTCACTCTCCTCCTCTCGGCCCTGAGGGATGAGCAAAGAACACAGGTTAATCAAAGGGCAGGGAAAGGCCCCACACTGCTAGAGAAGCGACCAAGTACCTTAGGCCGATAGAATATGGCAGGCACAGACAGCATGGACACAATGAGCAAGATCTCAGAACTGCAACCCATGTCACAGGAGACAATGAGCATTTTGGAGAGTGCAGGATCGAGTGGGAACTCCACCATGAGACGTCCTGTAGAGGTCAGACCACCTGCAGGAACAGCAAAGGAATCAGCAGCCAGGCAGATCCCAGCTGTCCCATGGACTGACAGCCTACCCCAGCAGCCAGTACCTGTGTTATCTAGTGCCCCCAGGATCCACAGCTGGTACATGGAGTTCAGCATGTTGTCCTCAGGGGGTGGATCCATGAAGTGGAACTGCAGCAGGTCCTGCACACCCAGGGACTTGAGTAAAAGCACCACATTAGCAAGGTTGGTGCGCTGGATTTCAGGCACCGTGGTGGTCAAGAGCTCGTTCTTGTAGGCGCTCTGGGTGTAGAGCCTAGGGAACACACACAAAGAGCATGCTCCCCCTGTTCAGATCACTGTTCCTCACTGAACAACCAACCCTTTCCCAACCCAGAAAGGCAGCGCACAGGGCAGCAGCTCTGCACTCAGTCAGATCAGCAAGCTGGACCCCAGGGAGGAACCTCTCCCCAAGACATAGTGCTGCCTCCCAGCACATAGAAGTGCCTGGGCTGCAACACTGTATACACTCCGGAGCACAGTCCTTCCCTGTGCACAGACTAGTCTCAAAGCAAAGTCTCAGGGAAGCTGCCTTTGACTAGGCTGAAGATCAATGAGGTAGGGGCGAGATGCTTACCCAAAGCCTGCCCCCTGCAAATATATAACCAGATATCAAGCTGAGGACATGACAAAAACACAAACACAGTGAGGTGCCAACCTGAAGCAGTGTCCTGGGCCTGTCCGGCCAGCTCGACCTGCTCTCTGATTGGCATTGGCTTGACTGATGGGGTAGATCTGCAGCGCATCCATGCCTATGCGGGGGTTGAAAACCTGTGGGGCAAGAGAAGAGTAGATTGAAACAAGCGAAAAGCTGGGTCACTGCTACAGAACTCCCTCAATCTAACCCCAGAGATCATGGATGTGAACAGACAAGAAACCTTTGCTTACCTTCAACTTGCAATAGCCAGAGTCAATCACAAACATGATGCCATCCACCGTCAGGGAGGTCTCTGCGATGTTGGTGGCAACAATGCATTTCCTGACCCCATCTGGAGCCTGCAAGCGTACCACACACCATTCAGATCCCTGAGCAAGATCCCTTGCCTGAGGAAGGCTGCAGAGCAGCAATACTGAACCCAGAAGGACAGGGGAACCCTTTGGAAGGTGAGAAAGTACATGCTATATGTCACTCTCCACATGCAATATAACAAGTATCTCTTGTTATCTTCCCTGCACTAGCAACCCCAGTCCCCACCCCCATCACAGACCACACATCAGCACCTTCTGGAAGATCTTGGCCTGCAAGTCTGAAGGTAACTGAGAATATATAGGCAGTACAGCAAGAGCAGGTGCCTTCTCCAGCTCCTCAAGGTGCTCCACAATTTGCTCTGAGGTCACCTGGATGCAAAGTGAGCTGTTAACTTGAGATTAAAGCAACAAGGAGTAGGACAGTGCCTGCCCTCCCAGCTCACCTCAATGTCTTCCTGGCCAGGCATGAAGACAAGAATGTCTCCAGGAGCACCAGAGAGATGCACTTGCAGGGCTTGTTTTACTGCAGCCTCCACATAATCCTCTTGTGGGGTCTGAAAGCACAGTCCAGGTTACAGATACTGATATCTCACCTCTCCCATCCTGTGCACAACACTGCATCATAGTAGGTCTATCCCTCTTCTTTCTTCCCTGCCTACCGCAGGGCACAGTACAGGGAAGTCACAACATCCTCCCACCACATCTGACCTTTTTGCAATGCTGACCTCACCTTGCTAAAGAGAATGTCAACAGGAAACGTGCGCCCAGGAATGTGGAAAATGGGAACATTCCCAAAGAAGGAAGCAAACTTATCCGCATCCATAGTGGCTGAGGTGACAACAAGCTTCAGATCTGAGCGTCGGGCCACCACCTTGGAAACAGATGGAAGGAACAATAAGAAAGTGGCATTCGTACAAGGCTCTAGGCTGCTTCCATTACTGCTAAGGCAACATCACAGGACAGAGCTTCCTCCATGCACCCTAGAGGCACTAGCTACTATTGCCAGGAAGGATGTACGTGGTATGTTCTGTTCAGGCAAAAGATAGGCTGACTCCAGTCTGGAAAGCCTTAAGCCTGCAAACACCTCTGTACCTAGAGCTTCCAGCAGTTAGCTAGCAAGCCTCTGCAGCATTTATGCCCTAGAGAAGATTCAACCCACCAGAACCAGGGACCAGGGGTGTTGCCACAGTGAGAGCAGACAGACATGTAGCAGACATGTAGCACAGTTTCTGCTTCTTTCCCTCTCCCAGACCCTAGGGAGAAGTGCTTTTTGTGCCAACACTCTTACCCCTCAAATACTCTAAGATCAGCTCAGTGCTCCACGCCACTGCCCTCCCTCTTGTTCAGCCTCACACACACCTCCCGAAGCAGGCCAAAGAGCACATCAGTGTTGAGCGAGCGCTCGTGTGCCTCATCCATGATGATAGCACTATAGTGGTCCAGATCAGCCTCTCGCAGTGACTCACGAAGGAGAATCCCATCCGTCATGTATTTGATCACTGTGTTCTCTGAAGTACAGTCCTCAAAGCGGATGGCATAGCCCACCTGGGAGGGAAGAGATATCATCAAGTCTTCCAACAGCCCCATGCACTCGCTGTTTGCACACTGCACCTCTGCACTCATTGGCAGACTCACCTCCTCTCCCAGACGCACCCCCATCTCTTCACTGACCCGCTTGGCAACAGACATAGCCGCAACTCTGCGGGGCTGGGTGCAGCCAATCATGCCGTAGTCCGTGTAGCCATCCTCATGGAGGTACTGTGTCAGCTGAGTTGTCTTCCCACTCCCCGTCTCCCCCACCACAACCACAATGCTGTTGTCCCTGAAGAGACGGAAAGAATATTTCTTCATACATCACAAAGAAGGGCTCTTTCATTCGCAGCCCTAGTTGGCCACACAAGAGTCCTGCTACAGTTTAGGCAAGAGAGGTGCTGCCAACTACAGAAAAAAATGGACGTTTTCCTGAAGGTACAGCTCCAAACAGGCCATGAACCTAGGAGAGATTCTACCTTGGGTTCCTGTGATGTGAGAAAATGCCCCAAAGTTGACCAAGCTCCCTACAGCCATACCTGAGAATGGAGAGCAGCTCTTGCTGCACAGCAAAAATTGGCAGATACTGCCTTTGCTCCAGGATTGATTTCTTCTTGGCAAACTCACTGCTTGCTTCACTCTTTTCTTTCATGTGTTCAGCAAATTTCTGCTCAGTCCTGAGGAAACACCAGAAATTCTGAACCTGACTCTCTATAGGCTTTACTATGCCTATAGCATAGGCCTATCAAAAGCTAACCAGGAAGAACACAAGGGCAGCTCCTACCTGTAATCCACTTTTCCATCTTCTGTCACCATCTCGTCCTTCTCCTCCTCTTTCTTGATCCCCATAATGTCTCCTAGTTTTGTGCCTGCCAGTTCCCAATGTTTATGCTGAGCCTGGAAGGGCGGAGAACAGCATTGCTTTGGCAACCAACATAGCTGCAACTCTGAGAACAACATCACTTTGCCAGAGCAAGGACTGATAAATCATTCTTCTCCAGTCTTATTCAAACTATAAGGCTGGAAAAGCGCTATCCCACAATTCCTAAAGCTATGACACAGAACACTCTTCCTGTTCCTACATCAAGTCTCCCTCTTCCAACTGAACCAGAGCAGAGCTTTTACATGCTGGTCATGATGTAGAGACTTCAAGCACTGGATAGCCAACAGCTTCCTAAGAAAGTGGTTCTACCCTTCTATTAAGTTTGTACTTAAACCTATACAAATCTGAACCAGACAGAATCTTCTTGCTCCTGACAGGAGCCATGTGCCTCTCTCTCACCTTCGATATCAGAAGCTCAGCTTCTGCCTCAATTCCACTCATAGAATAAATGCCTCAAATCCAGTTCATTTTGTTTTCAAGGAACATATCTGAGCTTTCTCTGCCACTGTCCCATTAGCTTTAGAGAAACCCTTTGGAAAACATCCAAAAAACCTAATGTGCTATTTTCATGGATAATACAGAATCACAGAACAGATGAGGCTGGAAGGGACCTCTGAGGATCTTCTAGTCCAACCACTCTGCTCAAAGCATGGTCAGCTAGAACAGCTTGCTCAGGACTGTATGCACTCAGGTTCTAAATATCTTCAAAGACAGAGACTGTCCTACTGCTCCTCAGAACCTCCTCTTCTCCTAAAACATGACAAGATCCTTACTGCTGACATGCTGACTGCTGGCTGCCCTGTGTTTTCCCACTGCTCTTCTCTCATGATCCAAATGCCCTTTGGATCAGACTCCTCTGTACAAGCATACAGTAAATTATACCCCAAGTAGTGCCTAAGGAAATCACATCACAGCAGCTGCTTATGAGACAATGCAATGACTGGACTATCTGGATATCACAAGTGGCAAAAACAGGGTGAACTCTTTTTTGCCATTAATGCCAAAACCCATATTCTGTAAAGTCCAAACAAAGGTTGTAAGGCATGATATAAGATACATAGTGTGGGGAGACAGTTCAAAAGGTCACACCATACCCTTTTCCGCTCCTTTTGCTCCCTGTGCTTGCGCACTAGCTGGCTCCCTTTCCGAGCAATGATGGCCAAATCTGAGGTGGCATCCTTGACAGGAATAACCGGCTCTGGCTAGAGGAAAGAGGTATCACTTCAGTACAGATTGCTCACACTTGTGGGGCTCCCCCATCAGCACCTTTGGCCACAGTCCCTACCTGCTTGGTGAAGACTATCCTCCCATCTAGGAAAGGAGGCACCAGGTTGTGCACCAGCAGATGCACTTTGGCTGAGTTATCCTCCTCAAAGTCTTCATCCACCTCAAGACGATGAACCACTCCACTGGTCAGCATGCGATTTGTCTCCCAGCGTTCATTATCCTACAAAAAACAAGATTTCTATTGTGTAACACAAGATTTAACTACTACCTTCCTTCATATTACACTCAAGAACAGCCAAAAGACTCCTTATACCTACCACACAGTACATATAGCTCAAATGAAGTGCAGGGCAAAAGAAAAAAGCAACACAGCCAAATGCAAAGCGCTGCATAACTGTGAACAACTCAGTTTAGCCTAACTTTTATTCCCTAAATAGCAAGCTAAAAGCAGCCAGTCACTCAAGGCAAATCTTTTTCTCTGCCTGGGGAAATACACCAGAGTTACGCCACATGGCTTCAAGCACTGACAGCATCCAGAGCTACATCCCAAAGTCTGCTTTCCCCAAAACGGGAACAAGACTGAAGCCCCAAGAAAAGCTGAGAGATCACATCAGAACACTGAGCTCAGGTTTAGGCCCTGCGCTGGCAACAGGACGAAACTGAATAAACCTGGAAAACAAATAACAAGGAACACTAAAGGTTTCAGTATAGAGAGCTGGACAGCACGCACTAGGGAAGAAATGGTAACCAAAAACAGCAGGGTACGTGAAACTGACTGTACGAAGTACCTGGTAAACAGGACTGTCTTGATGAAAATACATGACAGACATTGTCCACAAGGCCCCTGCCATACTCAGAACACACCAAGAAGCCTGGACACAACCCTACAGGCGTGCTGAGGGCAGCAGCCCTAAGCGTCCACTGGGCAGCAGTGCACAGCCCTAGTACCGTAATTCACGTCCAGAATAGTAGCAGCATGGCCCTCCGTATTCCTGAAGCTCTGGATACTGTGATCCATTACAAAGTGGCTCTAATGAGGAATTCTGTCCCATGCAGAAGATGCAGGGCCTCACTTTCCAAGGAGCTTACCAGTAGTTTCCCTGGAATCCCTCATTCAGTCTGGGCCAGTACAAAGATTGTCCTCTCCATCCGACAGCAAGGGCTCAGCCTTCCCTGTCAGCACGCGGGTCTTTTAAGAAGCAGCAAAAAAAGCACTCCTCACACATTCAGAGCAGCCACCCCGCATCTCGCCCCTACCTCATTGATCTGCCGCCGCTGCGCAGAGATGCGCTTCTGCCTCTGCTTGTGCAAGTGCTGCTCCCGCTTCTTCACATACTCCTCAGAGGAGTAGGCCAAGGGATTGTGAAACTCATCGTAGCCCTCATCCATCATGTACCAGTCCCGGTCAGCTTGCTGGAATGGGAGAGAGACCAGACAGCTTAGGGCTGCACCCCAGCCCAGCAGGCCAGGGAGGCGCTGGAAACCCCTCATGGCACAAGCCCGCACGGGATGCTCTCCGGCCCAGGCCCCAGCCTGCCCTTCCCCATCTTGCCGCCCGAGGGAGCCCGTACACCACAAACGGCCCCACAGCACTGGCCCAGGACCCGGAACAGTGGCCCCCAAGGCCCAGCTCTCCCTGCTCCTCTGGGTGGCAGGCGGGCAGCTCAAAGCAAGGTTATCTGCTGGACACTCAGCTCCCAGACCATCTGCAGGTGTTCCTACCCGCTGGTCATCCTCCCACTGCTGCCGCTCCTCCTCTGTCTCAAAGGCAATGCCCTCTTCCCCATCTTCACGCCGCCCTAGAGAAAGCAAACTAGTAAGTTCAGGCGCCCCAGCCCCACCCTGTTGCCATCTGTAGAGGAAATCCCACAGAACCCTTCTTTGTGCTATAGAGCATGAGGAGGAGGATTAAGCCCCAGCCCAGCCAGCCCAGCCTCAGGCTCCTCACCTCTCCCTCTGGACAGCCGTGGCGTGGCCCCCAGGTGCCTCCGGTCATCAGCCCATTCATTATATTTGTACGACGGGGTGGGCAACGGTGTCTTATCCAAGTATCTGCTCCTCACAGACCTGAGGAAATAGCACAAGGGAAGAATTAATGCCCAGAGCCAGATATTGCTCTTGCACATTCTCTCCCCCTTCTGTAGATTACCAACTCATAGCTACAGCCCTTTGCTCCAGGTAGATACCTGTCCCGATCTCTTCGCTCTGTGTCTCGCAAGGATGATACCCTATGGCTGCGCTCAGAGTCCCGATAAGAAGGCGTAGGCGATGGAGATTCCCACTGAGAGCGGCGGGTACTGCTGTAACCATCATCTTCCTCCCAACTGGAGCGAGATGGTGTGGCTGCATCTAGAAGAGATGGGGTTTGACACCTGATGTTCACACAGTGGCCTAGTACATCTGGAGCCACCTTATACCTTCTAGCAAGGAGCACAGAGACAGCGTACCCGTTTGCTCTCCCTCTAAGAGACAGTGCTGACCCAGTAAGTCAGGGGAAACGGGCCAAAGGACCACATCCTTATCACACAGCCCCAGAAGAGATCCCCAGAGGGCTGGCATCAGCCAGACCTCCACACACAACCGGCTAATGACCGGACTAACGACCAGGAAAAGCTTTATACTTGTGCTAACCACGGTCCTTAGAAAATGCAGACATTGTTACCCATGCATACCTGGCAAAACAGCCGGAACCCAGAAAAGGAATGCAACTCTTCCCATTAAGAATCTGTAAGAACCCTACCTCGCCTCACTCCTACCTTTGGGCCTGTGTCTGGGACTCTCTGGTTCACTCCTCCTGCTGCTCCGCTCTGATGAACCATCCCTCTCTGACCTGCTGCTGTGGCGACTTCTGTCCCGATCCTCTGCAGATAGAAGATAAAATAGATAAGATTAGGTGCTCAGTGCACAAACAGGCTTCCTGAGTCTGCCCCAGATGACTCGCTGAAGATTAATCAAGAACTATAAAGATGCTGAGTGACAGACTCAAAGGCCCAAAGCAGGAAGAGTCATAAAGATCTCAGAGCACTTACCACGGTCTCGTTTACGGTCATGTTCTCTATCCCTACTGCGTTCCTTCTTTCGCTCCTTCTCCTCCTTGGAGGAAGCAAAGACACCTTGCTCCCGACGCTCCCTTTCTCGCTGTCGGCTGCGTTCCCAAAACTCCTCACTGACACCCCCCGTGTAGGAAGGTGTTTCCACATGGGCAGAACGGTAATGTCTGGAGAGACAGAGCAGAGAAAAAAAGTGCTGAGAAATAGCTAGCCCTTGACTTGCCTCATGCAACCCTAGTCTCAATTTCTGCTATAGCAAGAGTCTGTGGTCAAAAATGCTCTCCCCATCCTTTGGTAACAGCCCAGCACATCTGTTCTTACTTTCAGCTATGGGCAGACTACAGCCTCCACAGAGCTGCAGTCAGCCAGTCGCATGGATAGGATAACTAGCTTTTCTAGGCCTAACAGACTCAAGAACACTCCTGGCTGTAACATCTCAGGGAAGGCACCACCAGAAGAGCTTTTCCCAAACCTCCTCAGACCCACAGAACTATCCAACAGACCTCTGCCAAGGAGATCTACAGACCTTCTTGCCACATAGGCCCCTGCTTGCCCCAGAGCTCATCCCCGGAGACATGCAGCAACAGTGAAGCGCCACAGAGCACGCTCATGCTTGTGCCTCCCAACAAGGACCCAACAGCTGCAAAATGCCCATTGCCACCCAGGCTCCCAGGGAGGACCCAACAGCTGCAAAACACCCAGTGCCACCAGCAGCTCCAGAGACCCCCCAGCAGTCCCCACCTATCTTTGCGGCTGCTCCGACTGCTTTGGTCGATCTCCTCCTCATCCTCCTCCTCCGCGGGGCTGCCGGCCTCATCCCGGCCCTCCTCCCAGTCCCTGTAGGAGGAGACCCGAGACCGCTTCCCGCCGGCCTCCTCCTCGCGCTCCCGCCGCTTCTGGGCCGCTAGCACGTCCAGGCCCAGCAGGGAGGCCCGCGGCGCCGGCGCCTTGAAGACGTGCTGCTCGGCGGCGGCGCTCCGCTTCCGCACCACCAGCCCGCCGGCCTCGCCGGCCGTGCTCGTCCCCGCCAGCCGGTGCAGCGACTCTTCGCCCGCCTCGCCCATCGCCGCCGGCCGCTACCACGCCAGGGGCCGGGCGGCCGGGCCGCGGCGGGCACCCATGGGCTGCCTGCGGGGCGCGGCTCAGCCAGGGCCTCCCCGGGCCGCCGCCGCCGCCCCCGGTCCCGCCCCGCGCCCGCTCCCCGCCCTGGGCCCGGCCCCGCTCCCCCGGCGCCGCCCGCGGCCGCGCTGCCCCCCCGGCCGCGCCCCCCGCGGCCGCCGGCGCCCCCGGCTCCAGCACCTGCCGGCAGTTGCCTCAGCGACCGCAGACCAGCGCCCTGAGCACCGCCATTGCCGCCCCACAGTGCTCCGCGGGAGGAGCCACTCTAGCCCACACGCACCATCGACACACGCGCCGGCACACAGCCACTCCAGCTACCATTGAGTCCAACTACAGCTAGACAAGACACGCTGCCGGACTTACGCACTTCCGGCGTAGGGAAACAGAAATGGGGTCACGTGATCGCGGCGGGAGGCGGGGGGGAGGTTGGGGGGATCCCGCAGACCCACACGGGGAGGATCTCAGAGATCCCCACGGGATCCCACAGACCCACACAGGGGGGATCCCGAAGACCCACATGGGGAGGATCTCAGAGACCCCCACGGGATCCCGCAGACCCACACGGGGGGGATCTCAGAGACCCCCATGGGATCCCACAGACCCACACGGGGGGGGGATCCCGAAGACCCACATGGGGAGGATCTCAGAGACCCCCACGGGATCCCGCAGACCCACACGGGGGGGATCTCAGAGACCCCCATGGGATCCCACAGACCCACACAGGAGGGATCCCACAGACCCACATGGGGAGGATCTCAGAGACCCCCACGGGATCCCACAGACCCACACGGGGGGGATCTCAGAGACCCCCATGGGATCCCACAGACCCACACGGGGGGGGGGATCCCGCAGACCCACATGGGGAGGATCTCAGAGACCCCCACGGGATCCCACAGACCCACACAGGGGGGGATCCCGAAGACCCACATGGGGAGGATCTCAGAGACCCCCACGGGATCCCACAGAACCACATGGGGAGGATCTCAGAGACCCCCATGGGATCCCACAGACCCACACAGGAGGGATCCCACAGACCCACGTGGGGAGGATCTCAGAGACCCCCACGGGATCCCGCAGACCCACACGGGGAGGATCTCAGAGACCCCCACGGGATCCCACAGACCCACACGGGGAGGATCTCAGAGACCCCCACGGGATCCCACAGACCCACACGGGGGGGGATCCCGCAGACCCACACGGGGAGGATCTCAGAGACCCCCACGGGATCCCACAGACCCACACGGGGGGGGATCCCACAAACCCACATGGGGAGGATCTCAGAGACCCCCACAGGATCCCACAGACCCACACGGGGAGGATCTCAGAGACCCCCACAGGATCTCACAGACCCACACAGGGGGGATCCCACAGATCCCCACGTGGGGATCAGGACCCCCACGGGGGCATCTCAGAGACCCCCCACGCATGCATTCACACACACCTGCACACACGTGCACGCATGCACACCCACTGCCACAGGCACTGCATGGGGACACAGCAACGGAGAGGCAGGAGCCGGCATCACGGCAGGGCAGTTTATTGCCGGCCGTCGGCCCCGGCCCCATCGCCCGCCAGGGTCTGCAGCACCCAGTCGCGGACATGTTCCAGGCGGACGTAGACACCGTACTTGGAGGTTGAGCAGGTCCTGTCATGGCTGAGGATCCCGGCAGCGTACCAGGTGTCGTCCTCGGGGTCCCGCACGGCGAACGCGCCGCCAGCGTCCCCATAGCACGTATCCTCCTGCAGCTCGCTCATGCCCACGCAGAAGGTGTGCTTGTTGATGAGGGGCAGCACGCCGTGAGGCCCACGGGCCGCATAGTATGCCTGGCACTTCTCACCATCCGCTACCGGCAGCATCACATACTTGAGCAGCTCTGAGAAGGCAAAGGTGGCCCCACGGCCCCAGCCTGCGACGTAGCCCACCCGCCCCAGCTGCACATAGTCCTTACGCGCCAGGCAGATGGGCATCACCTCCTCCCCCAGCGGCACCTTCTCCTGCAGCTTGAGCAGGGCCAGGTCCACAGCTGCGGGGTAGTCGGGGTGCAGCACGATGCGCTCCACGCGCCGGGCAGGCTGCCCCTTGCTGCCCAGGAAGAGCTGCAGGGTTGGCGCGATCTCAGCCGGCTTCGCGTCCTCGCTGTGGTTCATGTACACGTTCTTGCCCGTCGTCAGCAGCCACTGGTCACTGATGAGTGTGGCCCCCGCCGTCAGGTTGTGGCGTGTCACCAGCCGGCCCTGCCACGGGAAGCTGCCCTTGCCAGCCAGCAGGCCTCCAATGATGCGCTGCATCTGCGTGGCCGGGTGCACCGGCTTCCCGCACACTGCCAAGGAGCGGCAGGACCCGTGAGCTGCCCAGCTGGCATCACCACGGCCAACGTTGCTGCGATGGCGTCACTGCAGCCGGCATCTCCGCAGCCAGCATCACCATGGCCAGCATCGCTGCAGCTGGCGTTGCTGCAGCCGGCGCCACCGCGGCCGGCATCGCCCCAGCCAGCATGTGCTCAGCCCTGCAGCGTGAGCTCTGGGTCCCTGTGGCCCTCCCAGTGCAGCCCACTGGCCACCTCCAGGCACGGCAGTGCCCCGCGGGGCCGGGGCGCCTGCTCCGGCCAGCCTGGCTCGCAGCAGCCCCGGCACGCGTGACTGCAAGCAGTGTCAAGGAAAGAGGCTGCAGCAGCCCTTCAGCTTCCTAGATGGACGCCCCCCAGACCCACCAGCCCAGGCCTCCACAGCTCTGCACTCACCTGGCTCACAGACGGGCAGCTCCTTCTCAGCCTCAGGGTTCACCCATGTGTCATTCTCCTGACACTTGTACGTGCCTGGGGAGAGAAAGGGAGTCAGCACCCACCTGTGAGGGAGGGCAGGGCGCAGCTGCCCAGGATGGGGGGACGGCGCCCTGTGCGTCCAGGTGGACAGGTGCTCTGTGCATCCCCATGGGGGGAGCAGGGGGTGCTCAGTGCGTCCCCAGGGCTGGGGGGAGCAGGGGGGCTCAGCGCGTCCCCGGGGGAGCAGGGGGTGCTCAGCACGTTCCCAGGGCTGGAGGGAGCAGGGGGGCTCAGCGCGTCCTTGGGGGGGGAGGCAGGGGGTGCTCAGTGCATTCCCAGGGCCAGGAGGAGCAGGGGGTGCTCTGTGCATCCCCAGGGGGAGCAGGGGGTGCTCAGCACGTTCCCAGGGCTGGGGGGAGCAGGGGGTGCTCAGTGCCTCACCATCGCCAGAGCTGCGCAGGTGGTAGAAGGGGTCGCAGCGGTACCTGATGAAGTGCTCCACGTGGCCGTGCTCAATCTCCACAGGCTTTGCACAGCCTGGCGCTGCAAGCAGAGGATGTTCAGCTGGCCCAGGGAGCTCAGCACACCCCAGGACCCCCCTGCCCCATGCCCTCCCCAGTGTGGGTCTCCTGACACGTGCATGCCTGCTCCCTGCCAAGCTGCCCAGCTTGCTCCAAGCCCCATGTTCCTGCCCTTGCTCTGGGACTCACAGGTGGCAGCTGCAGGGTCCAGCACAGCCCAGGCCAGGCCAGCGATCAGCAGCATTGATGTCCTGCAGGAAGGAGGTAGCGCAGTCAGCAGAGGGGCTCTGCCCCACACCCAGCCCACAGGCTCTGCCGGCACCGTGCGCGCCGCGTCCTGGGCTCCTGGGCCAGGAGGACCTCAGCTGCACCACGGGCTGGCACCACACTCTGGAGGCGGCCCGTCCACAGCCTCATGAGGTGCCTGGACTGTCTCTGCCCCGACACTGGGACGTTGGTGCCTGCTGTCGCAGGGTTCTGAGGCAGCAGTGCCAGGGCCCAGAGCAGGATCAGTCCTGCTGCAGCGCATGCCCCCCTGGTCCTCGGCTAGGCGGGAGGGACGGAGGCAGCACCAAACCCCACGGGGCAAGGGCAGCATTGCTCACCCCATGCTGTTGCTTCCTCTCTTCACTGCAGCCTCCTCCTGCGGACAAGCGGTCAGGGCTCCCTCCTTGCCCCTTTTATTGCTGCCTCCCATGCCTCGGAGCAGCCCTGTGTGCCCCAGACCCCCTGACCCCACCATACACAGCCAACACCTTTCCCAGAAAGACCGCCAGCCCCTCCTGGCCTGCCACCAGCCTGGACGAGGCTCCTGCGCACTGTGCCAAGCGCCTGCGGGAAACCACTTGATCGGGAGTTTCCAGGATTTTGCAGCTACAAACATGCAGGGGGAGGATCCAGCTGCAGCCCCTGGGGCCCAGGCATTGCAACACCAGCCGAGGAGCACAGCACCAGCTTCAACCCAGGCCCCTCTTAGCCGGGCTGTGCCCAGCCCCACGCCATCCCCGCGGAGGGCACCACGGGGTGGCTGCAGCCTTGCCTGTGGCGGGGTGAAGCTGAGGCGAGGGCACAAGGGGCCACGCACAGCCCTGCCCCGTGCACAGCCCTGGCCCCAGTCTGCCAGTGGGGCACACAAAGCCCGCGCACGGCGCAGGCACGGGGCTGCCTGGCCATGCAGGCAGCAGCACCATGGCACTCCATCCACCGCAGGCACCGAGGCGTGGGGCCAAGCCAGCCACCCCCACCAGCCGCCCTCGACCTGACACCTTGGCAGCCCCGGGTGTTTGTCAGCACAGGCAGGGACCCAGCCCAGCTTTACAGGAACTCGCTGCAGCAATTGCTGGCCACAGCCAAGGGCTGGGCCCGTGGGCACAGCCAGCTGGCAGCAAGGGCACGGCACGGCATGCAGCCCCCATGCCACTGGCAGGGGGCTGGGAGCCCCCACTGGGACAGGGCCACAGAACTGCAACGGGTCCAAGGAGGAGCCTGATCCATGGCACTGGGCCCTGGCAGCAGGAGAGGCTGGGAGCAGGGCAGCACAGGGCGCCCGTGCGCGCCGACTGCCTGCGCCCACCAAGGGTCTGTGGGGTGACCCCAGTGCCAAGCAGGGCAGCACAGGGCTGTGACAAGCCCATCATGCCTCAGCGACTGATTAAGGTTTTGTGTAGTCCCATGAAGCAGCTAAGCTGGCCATCCTGGGCTCACCATGCTCCAGGCGGACACCCCTGGAGCACACAGCAGGCCCACGCATCTTGTTCCACATCCAGCTGCTGCCCCAGCCCTGGGACCGGGGCGCAGAGTCGGGCAGCAGGGGTGGAGGATGAGTTCAGCCCCAGCCCTGGCACATCGCGCTGCCCCGTCCTGCAAGCACCAACAGGTGGGTCCATGGCCAGGAGGGGTGGCAGCAGCCCGGCCCGGCAGCCCCAGCCTCTCCTTGCCCAGGAAGGCGCTGGATCCAGTGGCACCCCTGTGGGTCGGGCGCCCCAGGGAGGCCCAGCCCCATGCACAGACCTCCGTGCGCCACGGGGATGCTGCAGCACAGGGAGCAGGAGGAGGCTGCACAAGTGGGGGACTATCTGTCACGGCAAGGCTGCGCTGAGGTGTGCACGGGGCTGCTCCTGTTCCCATGTGCTTCCCCGCTCACGGAGAGGATGCTGCCGGCTCGGATCCACGCGTAAGCCTGCTCCATGCTCCTGCAGCCGTGCCGAGGACGACACTGGGGCACTGCTGCTAGCAATGCCACGAGGACACCGAGCCGAGCTCACAGACTGCGGTGGAGAGCAAGGAGCTCCGCAGCCCTTCCCGGCTGCCTTTGGGCACCGGACAGAGCCCTGCAGCGCTGCGGGGCACCACGGGAGCCGGCAGCAGTGCGGGAAGCAGCCATGCCCGGTGCTCCCAGCAGCATTGTGCTCAGAGGGTGGTCAGCAGTGGCGCAGAGTCAAATTGGTGGCCCGTGGCTGGTGTTGTCCCCCGGGGCTCAGTACCAGGTCCCATCCTGTTCAACTTACTCATCAATGACCTGGCTGAGGGGGCAGAGTGCCTCCTCAGCAGGTTTGCTGATGATACCAAGCTGGGAGGAGTGGCTGACACACCAGAGGGCTGCGCTGCCATTCAGAGAGACCTGGAGAGGCTGGAGAGCTGGGTGGAGAGGAACCTCGTGAGGTTCAACAAGGGCAAGGGCAGGGTCCTGTACCTAGGCCAGCGCAGTGCGGGGCTGGCGGGAAGGGCCCCAGGGAGCGGTCAGCACTGCTCTTGCGAAAGGCTGGTCCCTGGGACGGTAAACACCTCGGCGGAGCCCGGCGTGGTGACGTAAGGCTGCCGACACGCTGCCAGGGAGCTGCGGGGGCTGCAGCGTCCCGGCACGCAGTGCTGCTGCAGAGGCGCCCGGCTGCCTGGGACACGCAGGCAAGGCAGCAGCCAACTCTGGCACCCGGGGGGGGGCACGCAGTGTCGGGGGGATACGTAGTGCCCGGGGGGGACACACAGCACCCGGCAACGTCCTGGGACAGGGCCTGGCAGAGGCAGGGAAGACGGCCCACGGCGGGGGGAGGGTGCGATCGCGGCACCTTGCCTCCAGCCTGGGCCCTGCCCCGGACACCCCGAAACGCACCCCAGCGCCAGCAGCTCCCGCCACACCAGCGGCGCTGCGAGCGGAGCTGACGGCCCTCGGTGCGGGAGGCGGAGGGCAGCCCTGGAGCCCGGCTGGCCCAGCGCAGCTGCGGGGCAGCGCACAGCAGCAGGTGAGTGGCACCTTTATCACAGAACCAGTAAGGCTGGCAGGGACCTCTGGAGATCATCTAGTCCAACCTCCCCGCTCAGCAGGGTCACCTAGAGCATGCCAGACAGGACTGCATCCAGGCGGGCCTTGAAGATCTCCAGAGAAGGAGACTCCGCAACCTCTCTGGGCAGCCTGTGCCAGGGCTCCATCACTCTCACAGTGAAGAAATTCCCCCTCACGTTCAGGCAGGACTTCCTGCGGTTCAGTTTGTGCCCACTGCCTCTAGTCCTTTTGCATGGGACAACTGAAAAGAGTTCAGCCCCGTCCCCGTGACACCCTCCCTCCAGGTACTTGTACACATTGATGAGATCTCCCCTCAGTCTTCTCTTCCCCAGGCTAAACAGACCCAGCTCTCGCAGCCGTTCCTTGGAGGGCAGATGCTCCAGCCCTCTGATCATCCTCGTAGCCCTACACTGGACTCTCTCCGGTAGCTCCATGTCTCTCTTGTACTGGGGAGCCCACAACTGGACACAGTGAACTGGACACAGAACAGCCACAGAACTGGACACAGTTTATTGACCAGAGCCAGCGGCGTGCCACAGCGCCTGCAGCGAGGCGGGCCAGCGCTCCCCTCCGCGGGAGGCTGCGGTGCCACGAGGGCCCTCGCAGGGCCTCGGCGGCAGGAGCGGGCGCTGCGACCCCGGGGCGCGGCGAGACGCAGCCCCGGGTGCCCGGCCTCGCCGCGGCTCCCCGGCCGGGGCTCGTCCCGCGGCGCCTCAGCTCCGGTGATCCGCTCCCACGGCCTCCGCCACGCTCCCGAAGCCCTGCTCCCTGAGCAAGGCAGCGGTGACGGTGCAGCCGCTCCGCCGCGCCACTGCCCCCCGGCCCGGGGCTCGGCCTGGCCCTCGCTCACCTCAGCAGCTGCTCCAGCTCCCGCTTCACCGCTGCCACGGCCGGCGGCCCGCGGTACGCGAGCGCCGTGTACATCTGCACCAGCGAGGCACCGGCACGGATCTTCTCCAGGGCGTCGCGCCCGCTGCTCACGCCGCCGACGCCGACGATGGGCAGGCGGCCTGCGGCGGCACGGGCGGGCGGTCGGCGCAGGGCAGGCGGCAGGCGGCCCGCCCGGCTGTGCCCCGCTCACCTCGCGTGAGGGCGTACATGTCCCGCACGGTCTGCGTGGACAGCTCCCGCAGGGGCGCCCCGCTGAGGCCGCCGGGCTCCGCGCGCCGCTGGCTCCGCAGGCCGCCGGGGCGGCTCGCCGTGGTGTTGCTGACGACGAGCCCGTCCACCCCCACCTGCGGCGGCCGGGCGCCCGCAGCGGGTCAGCGGCACGGTCCTCGCGGAGCCCAGCCCCGCAGCACCGCCGCGTGCCCGCCGCCGCGCCGCCCCGCACCTCGCACACCACACTGGCGATGTCCTGCTTGTCCTGCGCGCTGAGGTCCGGGGCGATCTTCACCAGCACGGCCGGCCTGCGCTCGCAGGGCAGCCTGTCCCGCTCCGCCAGCACCTGCGGGGCGAGGCGCCGGGCAGGGGGCTGCGCGCGGCCGGGCACCACCCCGGCTGGCCCGCGCACGCACCGAGCACGGGCCCCGCCGGCGGCACGGGCCCCAGCTCAGCGGGACGCTGCATGGGCAGCGCTGCAGGGGCGGCGCCCGGCCCCACGCAGGAGCAGGGCGGAGGGCAGTGTCACGCCACGCGCGCGGCCTCTGCCGGCTCCGGCTCCCACCCGCAGCGCGCCAGGGCACAGTGGTCTGAGCAGCTCCAGGCGCCTCCGGCACAGGGAGCAGAACCAGCAGTGCCGCTGGCGGGCCGCGGCGGTGGCTCACCTGGGTCAGCAGGCTGTGCAGCTCGGCCCTGCCCTGCAGGTCCCGCAGCCCCGGCGTGTTGGGGCTGGACACGTTCACCACCAGGTAGTCAGCCAAGGGGCCCAGCGTCCGGACCCCGGCCACGTAGTCGGCGGCAGCATCTGCAGAGCTCTTGTTCTTGCCCAAGTTGATGCCGAGCGGCATCCCAGCTGGAATGGACGTGGCTCAGCCAGGCAGCAGGGCTGGTGCCCACCCGAGGGGTCACAGCACCCATGGGGGGGGGGCCCAGCACCAGCTACGGTCGAGGTGGGGACACGCAGCCTGCCCATCTCTTGGGACTGGAGCCCGGGCTGTGCTGCAGCCCTAGGAACAGCACCACAGCCAGCCCAGTACCACAGCCCCCAGCCTGGCCTCCCAGCACAGGCTGCCCCGGGAAACCACCCAGCCTTTACAGCCCCTCTGAGCTTCGACTGCTCTGGGCAGACTTGCCCTTCCCAGAGCAGCAGCAGGCAGGAGGGTTCCTGCTCGCTGCCCCCACAGAGGAGGCTGCAGCCCTGGGGCTCTTGCCCCGGTCTGGCACCCTCCATGCCTGCAGCTGCCTGGAAGAGCACCACCCCCCACAGGCCTCGGCGCGAGGGTTCGCAAGCTCCTCTCACCCTCAGTGAGCCTCAGCTGTGCCTGCTGGCGGGCCCGCAGCCTGCGCTCCACCGCGGCGTGACCATGGCTGTTAAACCCGTACCTGCAGCGGAACGAGCGATGCTCAGGGCCAGGCTGGCGCTCTGCAGCCCTGAGCAGCATGCGGGGGAAGGACAGCAAGGGAGATGCAGAGGCCGCAGTTGCTTGGTTTCAGCACATCCAACCCAGCAGCCCCCACTGAGCGGGAACCACCCAGAAGCAGAGCCTGACCCCCACTGCAGGCCACCCTGCCCCTCTCTCGCTTCCCATCAGCGACCTGGGGCTCTCTGCAGCAGCAGTGGCCCTCAGACCCACCGGTTAATGATTGCCCCATCCTCAGCCAGCCGGAAGACCCTGGGCTTGGGGTTCCCCTCCTGAGGCTGGGGCGTCACGGTCCCCACTTCCACGAAGCCGAAGCCCATCTTGTACAGTCCGTCCACGGCTTCGCCATGCTTGTCAAAACCAGCTGCCAGTCCCACTGGGTTGCGGAACCGCTGCCCAAGGACATGGACCTCCTGCGGGCCAGGGCCGGGTCACTGCCAAGGCACTGTGGGGCCAGCAGGGCCGCCAAGCCCCACCTTGTGCTGGCACCCAGCTGGGGGAAGCTGCAGCCAGGGCCTGCCCCCTCTGCCCCCCTGTCGTGGGTGTCCAGGCCTCCCTCCCTCCAGTCCCCAGGATCTCGGCCTCCCTCTCCCGGTCATCCTCCACCCATCCCTGCCGGGAGCCTCACCAGGATGGGGCTGTCGGGGCGGGTGGGTGGCAGCAGCCCGCAGGCGGCCGCGCGCAGGGCCAGGCCATGGGCAGCCTCGGGGGGGATGGCGTGGAGCGCGGGCATCACCACCGCCGCGTAGAGCCTCTCATCACCCGTCGCCAGTGCCCAGCCCACCAGCAGCCCGCCGCCCGCTGCTGCCGCTGCCAGCACACGCAGCTGCCGCTGCGCAGCACCATCAGTGCCTGCGCCACGGCCCGCGCCCCCTCAGCCCGTGCCTCCCACCGCCCACGCCTCCTGCATCCAGCACTGCACCTGGCATCTCCTCGTGTTCCCCCCGCACCGCACCGCACCTGCACCCCCCCGCACCACCTGCATCTTCCCACATCCCCCCTGCACCGCCCAACACCCCCGTGCCGGGCCCAGCCCCCCCTCAGCCACTGCCGCCGGTGCCTCCTGCACCCCACAGCCCCCCGCCCTAGGCCCCAGGAGCTCCCCAGCGCTGCCCACCCCCGGCCGCAGGCTCCCGCCAGGGAGAGCTCCCATCCCTCGGACCCCGTCGAGAAGCGCCGCCCGGTCCCGTCCACCCGCCCCGCCCCCGAGTCCTGCTCGCCCCGTCCCTGTCCTGGTACCGCCCCCGCTCGGCTCTGCTCGCTCTCCCGGTCCCGGTCCCGCCCCCCCGGCTCCTGCTCGCTCTCCCGGTCCCAATTCCGGTCCCGGTCCCGCCCTCCCCCGGCTCCCGCTCGCTCTCCCGGTCCCGGTCCCGCCCCCCCGGCTCCTGCTCGCTCTCCCGGTCCCAATTCCGGTCCCGGTCCCGCCCTCCCCCGGCTCCCGCTCGCTCTCCCGGTCCCGGTCCCGCCCCCCCGGCTCCCGCTCGCTCTCCCGGTCCCAATTCCGGTCCCGGTCCCGCCCTCCCCCGGCTCCCGCTCGCTCTCCCGGTCCCGGTCCCGCCCCCCCGGCTCCCGCTCGCTCTCCCGGTCCCGCTCGCGGTCCCGCCCTCCCCCGGCTCCCGCTCGCTCTCCCGGTCCCGGTCCTGCCCCCCCGGCTCCCGCTCGCTCTCCCGGTCCCGGTCCCGCCCCCCTGTGTCCCGCCCCCGCCACGCGCCCGCTCACGCGCAGCGCCCCCGCCGCCATCCCCGCGGTCTGAACACTTCCTAGAGGCCCGATCCGATGATTGGCCAAGGCCGGACTGTAATAGCCAATAGGGGCACAGGCCCGCCGAGACGGCGTGACGTCACGAGCGACGGACAGGAGGAGCAAGGCCAGACCTGCGGCAAAACGGGCGAGGGGGCGGGGCCCCGGGCGAGGGGGCGGGGCCCCGGGCGAGGGGGCGGGGCCCCGGGCGAGGGGGCGGGGCCCCGGGCGAGGGGGCGGGGCCCCGGGCGAGGGGGCGGGGCCGCAACCCAGGCTGGCGCCATCACGCTGCCAGCGCCTGACCCGCCCTCCGGGGCACCGGCCCCCACCATTCAGGCGCAGGGCAATAAGCTGTTTTTTTCTCCTCTGAAGAGATTTATTTGCCCTCTTGGAGCCAAAGCAAGTTATAGCTGCTTAGAGCAAGTCCCTCACCCTGAGCCTGCAGGCTTCACGAGAGATTGTTAAAGGAACACAATCAGAAGAGGCAGGTTTACAAAAAACGCAACCCTAAATGACAGCAGCTGCTTCACCAAGAGACACTTGTGCCTGCTTCCTCTACAGGCATCTCCTTCTCCATCAGCAAAGCAGGATAGACCACCAGTGGCAAATACTGTCCTCTTGCTGTGCACAGCCCCATGACTCACTCAGACACAGCTGCTCACACTCCTGAACTTTATTAGGAAATAGTCTGTAAGATACAAACCAATCAAAAACTCCAAAGAAAAGTTGTGTGAAAATGTTATATACAGATACATTACACAGAAGAGAGCAAGTCATGTTCAACAGTCCCTCCCCCGAACAAGCACAGCCCTGGCTCACAGGAAGAAGTGCCCCAGCTGCACGAACAGCTCTGCCAGCAGTCAGGCTGGAGATTCCCAGTTACCTTGCTCTGTAGGTAAGTAAAGTTACTGCCAAGTATTAAGTCAGACTCTGGTCATCTTTCAGCTCTCCATAGGCTTTTTAGCAGCCAGTTGTCTAAGGCAGAGTTAGAACACACCATATGGCTCTGGTAGCTGCCCCTACCTTGCCAGCACACACTCCCCTCAGGTTCAGGCTGAATGCACTGCTGGAACAGGAAACAGTACAGCCCCGCCCTGCAAAAGGGGAACAAACCCTCCCTGCAGGTAATGCAGCAAAAGCGACAGAGGGCTCCCTGAGAATCCAGCAAAACTAAGAGAGGACTTCAGCTTCCCGGGCAAGCTCTGCAACTGCATCCAGCTGTAGCCAAGGGAGGGTACTGCAAAACCGTGAGGGCAGTGCCCTCGTCATCTGTGCCATAAAGCAGAGCTGGGCAGCACGTGCATGGTGCTCCCCTTGAGATAACATACATGAGGAGCAAGCCTGGTCACCTTTCAACCTTCATCTTCCTTCTCCATGGAAGGAAAAATAAAAGCCACCATGGAGGCAACCAGGATTGGCTTTCCTGTATAGTATAACTACCTAGACTGATAGGAGCTGTTTCCTGCTCCAGTCTCACAAGATCCCACAACAGTTCACCTCCTGGAGCAACAAAGACTGGGAAAGCGGCAGCATTTGGTATAAGTACAGCAGGAAGAGGGCTCAAAAAGAAGAGTGCATTCATTTTAAGTTAATGCAGGAAACCAATTTCTAGGAGAGTGTTTCAGAGAGAAGAAGCTGTCACAGCTGCTGCCTCTCACACTGGAGTTACAGTCCCATCAGTCTTATGTTTTCTTCTTCAGCTCCTCAAATCTCCGAGAAAGATCATCAAAGTCAATGTCTTCAGAGGCAGAAGAATTGGCGCCAGCGGATGCTGTTGGAAGAGTATCTGGCACTGATGGTAATTCAGGTAACACAAAGTTATCATAGGTATCAGAAGCTCTTGGTTTTGGAGAAGGTTCTGGCTTGGGCACAGGCCCTATTGAGAATAAGGAAAATATTTCACTTCACCATCACACTCTCCCCACACCAAGAGCCACATTTAAAAAGAAAAAAAAAAGTCATACTATCAAAAAAGCAGTACCATTGTATTTTTCTAGACAGGGCCAATAATCACACTTCCAACTGCACTTACTCAATGAGAGGAAAAAAAAAAAACTACAAAGCGTCAGGTTTATATTGCTGCATAGAGCTGCAGTCATGGCAGGTCTCGGCTGGTCACCCTATCCTGTGGCTGTACCACATGGATGTGGTCCATCTCCTGCTGCTAGCCAGCTGCAGGTGGGCTGAAGCACCCCCCCACACACACACAAAAGGGCTGGACTGCATCATGGGGATTCAAAGTCCCCATTTTTTTTAATCCAAAACCTCTGAAGAGAGATGCAGGTATTGCATGCCCCTATCACCCAGCTGTCAGACTGAAGCATCCAGTGTACCCATAGGTCTGCCTCCTTCAGCATTCATCAACACCACCACCATTCCAGAGGACGCCGTTAAACTGCTAGAAATCCTTGCTGGAGCTGGAAAAGGTCTATTTACTCTAAAACTGTTTCTGCCCTTATCAAGGGCTAGAGATAACAAGTGTTTCTGAAGCTTACAGTGTAGAATCACACTGCACAAGGCTGGAGAATTTTATTTGATCCAATTATGATGCATTAAGCACCTCAATCTTTCAGGCAGTTAGATCCAGGGATAATAGCTCTCTACTAGCCCTGCTGTATGCAGTCTCCACACTAGAATTAGGATAGACTTGTCTATGCTAGTGCTTACTTCTTTCTTTCTGTAGTTGCAGAATAAGATTATTTATCCTGTATATAATATACATATATATCTCAATCACTTAAATCTGTTGCACTCTCATCTTACCTTGCAACTCCCTACATTAGGTCTTATGAGTCAGCTTAAGCTGGAGACACAGTACTAACTCCAGAGTCAAGCTCTGGTTCTCGTTTCCCAGTAGAAGTCCAGATCCTCCCCATTTGGGAGGATACTCTCCATTTCTGACACAGTCCTCTCCAGACTCAGACAGATCCTGCTTTCACCATGTGTCATGTTCAATACATTGTTCCCTGTATTGAAAACTTTCTCTCAAGGATGCTATGACCCCAACTTAGCCACAGCCATAAACCACCCTATATTTCTCATACTTCTTGACATACTTACCAGAAACCTGTGCAGAAGAAACATCCTTGTCAGTGTCAGGCTCATCAATCTGAAAGAGACACTCAGTTACCACCGATCTCTCTCTGAACAGGCACATAATCACACAGGCCTGTAGATGCTGCTCACGGACAACAGCAGCCACACTCACGCAGAGCAACAGAAATACTCTACCTCTCGAAGGATAAAAGACAACCCTAGCTCCCAGCACACTCAAAAATCTCTTTCTTCCTAAGAAAAGAAGGCAGTGCCTCCATTCTGCTCTCCCTCCTTGTCAATCCAAGCAGCTTTGTTGGCCACATTCTGGAACTGGATTTAAAAACAGAAAATCCACACAAAACACAGATGCACATCCACTAGCAGGGCAAAAATTTTTATCAAGAAGTGAAAGAAGATTGTTATTTACACACCAGTGCAGAGACTGCTTACTTCCTTTTATAAGCCATAGATAAGCTCTTGTGACTAAGAAAGCAAGTGACGAAAGGACCCCACCTCAGGTCTTGATCCAGCTGGGACAAGTGCTCACAGCATGGTCAGGTATGCTTCTCCTGTGGGTTGCAGTCAGTACCATCTATCTCTACCCAGCTAACAACTCTTGCATCTATGCCTGCACCTCCTTGACCAAAAGGCTGCTGTGCCGCTAGTAGGCAATGTCAGCACACGCAGGTGCTAGGCTACACTCATCCCTATTCAAGACACTGCAAAGACAAGAAGCTTGTCACTGAAAGCAAAATGACAAGCATGATCGTGAACTGCAGCAAAGACAGGTAAGTACGGAAAGAGAAAGGTCCAGCACTTCCTTTCTTTGTCCCCAAACAGCCAAGAACAGGTTGGGAAAAGAAGAGTGTGTTTAAAACAGCTGGGTCTGCTGAAGTTTTCATCCAGGCTAACTACTGAATTAGTTCAAAAGCCATGATGAAACAGACCAAAAGTTATAAGCTTTACACTGCAAAAAGCAGAATTTGTGGACTCTATTTGTTATCTGTTTATCACCATTTTAACAATGCAGTAGAACAAGCTTTGGCTCTGTAGCCGAAGCATGTAGCTGAACGAGGAACTTCCCCCTCACAAGCCACACTCATCACACACACTCAGCAACTCACGACACCCAAAAGCAATGCCAACTACCACCCCAAAAGCTTCAAAGAGAAAGGTTGAGAGCAATGTGCTTAATGAACATTTGCTTGTGGCTATCAATGCCCTCTTTTTGAGGTTCCCTCCATTTCCTACAAGGATGATTCACCTCAGGCACTTACAGACTCATATGTTGGTGGGGTTGCCGGAATTGGTGGTGGATGAATATTAGCAAAAGGCTGGTAGGTACCCACTGGTAAGCCATTGAAGTTCTCCTGTAAAGAAAGACAAACAGTCCTACACACTGTGCTTACCAGGCAACTCACCTGGGAGAGCCACCACAGGACACAATACTCCTGCAGCTGCTATGGGAGTCAGAGAAAGTAGTTTAAGACACATGTAGATAAGTACCCAATGTGATATTGTTTATAGTCACTATGAAAAAAAATCCCAAATATTAGCCTGATGTAGTCACCTGGAACAACCAGATCCAGCTAAGAGGACTGCAAGTTATTCTAAGGAGTCAGCATGACTGAATAGTTCATCTGTTAAAACATTAGAAGCACCAGGCCAAAATGAAAATACCCTGCTTTAACAATTCCTGAGCAACCATCACAAAACAGGAAGAAGATCTCTCTGGATCACTCAAAGCTTTCTCTTGTCCTTATCTGTAAGAGAAGGGGGCCTCAAAGACCTAGACTTGGAGAGAGTCTTCAGAATATTTATGCCTGAGCCTTCAGCCAGCTGATGATACTTGTCCCAAATTTTCTGTGAAAAACACTGCAGCATTGCAAGGACCATATTAAGATACCAAGCGCACTGTCTCCAGTCCACACAGCCAACTGTAAAGGGCAGAATTCAGCCAAAGGCCTGTGACAATGTGCTCTTCCCAGCTCCCACCTTCCACTGTTGCAAGAAATCATCTCCAATGGCCAGGTCCCCTCCTCACAGGTCTGAAGATGTATTCTTGCATTTTTCCCTTGCTTTTCTCGCTCCGCAAAATTCACCCAATTTTCTTAACTGAATTTTGGCACACTACCAGCCTACGAATTTCAAAGTGCTGCTCCAACCCCTGGCCAAAAGCCTGACAGTCAGCAGAAGACTGCCTCAGGAGTTAAGTCTTGATTTTCTGTTTCCTGAGGGAAAAGAGGGCTGGCTAGAGAACAGCAGTAGGAACTTCCACAGTCTGGAAGCAACAAGAAGCTTCAGCCACACTGCCAACAACTTCCATCCCATGCAGTCTCATAGCAACAAGATGGCCTTCTGACACAGCAAATTATCAGTACAGACATTTCCCAAAAAGTAAGCACAGGACTAAGCATTACAAGCAGGGTTCCCCCCCCCCAAAAAAAAAAAAAAAAAAAAAAAAAAAAAAAAAAAACACGCTCAAACCACAGGCATTTACCGGTCCCTTTGGAGGCGGATAAGAGAATGGCGGATTCGGTGATGGCATGGGCATAGGCATTGGCACTGGCATGGGCATTATTCCATCAGGACCAACCAGGGGGGCTGTAAATCCACCACCTCCTCCCCCTCCATGGCCACCTTTCTTCACGTCATCTGTGAATCCCACATCGATTAGATCTGCCTCTCCACCTGCAGGGGCTTCAGCCTGGAGAGAAGGGGAAGAATTCTGCTCACCAACATATCACTATTCTGATCACAACCCATTGAACAGCATCAGATGCAGAATTTACCACTAGAAAAGAAAGGAGAAAGCAACAGTGGCAAAATAGACAGCAACTACAGAGTGATGCTCCTAGGAATCAGAAAAAGGGGGCCAGATTACAGCAAGATTCATTACAGTAATACACCTTAGGCCTGAGGGCAGGAGCAGGGACCCTGCTACATTAGGGCAGTCTAGAAGATACCAAAGCACAATTACCAGAGTCTGTTGCAATGCCACAGCCCTCTACTCTAAAAGCCTACACAGTACTAATGAGACATTCCAGTTGTTGGAACATAGAAGGGAGTTCAACTCGCACATGCCTCACTCACCATCACCACTGAATCAGGCTCATAGGGTACATTGTAGTTCTTGGCAATCTCAATGAGGTATCTCTCCACCAGGATCTTCGGTGGTGCCTCCACACTCAGCTTGTGCATCAGCTGGAAACAAAAGGTGCAGGGACACTCAGCAAGCCCAGAGTAGTGCAGCACAGCTGCTCCACAGGTACACCCCAGCCAGGTACAGCTGCTGCAGAGAGCACAGCACAGCCTCAGGGAGGCCAGTGCTGCCACAGAGGAGGCTGCTGGCACCCAGACAACAGGGCTCCACACACTTTGCTCTTCTCCGCCCACAGGCAGGACAGCAGGGGCCCACTCGCACCGCCCTCCTGTGCTCTAGAGCATGCAGGCCCTCAGAAGGGCAGCTAGCCCACCCCAATCTGCAGGCATAACCACTGGCCATGGGACAACGGTAAGGCAGCCACAGCAGGCAAGCCTGGACTGCCAACTCCAGCTGGCTGTGACTGCTCCACCAGTTTGTTACCCTGTCATTGACTGTCCCAATCTGGTTTGTCCGGCACAGCTTCCCATATTCCTTGCTGTACTTAGCACACAGCTGGTCAGCAACCTGCAGCAGAAGAGAAACTGTGGGAAACTGCACAGCCTTGTTTTCCTCTGCCACACTCCCCACATCTGCTGCAAGGCTTGCAGCCTTCCCCTAACAGTTCCCCCTTGTTTCTGCAATAGAGTGCTCCAGCTGAGCAGCCATAGCCACCTCTGAGGCTCCAGGGCTCCTCACAGAAGTGGCACCCATGCTGGGGTCTCAGTCTACAGAGCCCAGGAAAATATACCCTTTGCCTCAGCAGAGTCTTGGACAACAGCTTTCACCACCTTCTGTCAGTGCCATCTCCAACCCACCCTGCATATATAACGTCCCTCAAACTGCCCAACTCACAATCTTCAGCTCAGCCACTTCTGACTGGAGTCGTGGTGCAGCCCAGATCAGCGTAGACACTGCTTCTGCCAAGCCAGAGTCCAGCTCCCTAGGAGTAAAATAAGACAATCCCATCTCACAGAATCACAGAATGGTTGAGGTTGGAAGGGACCTCTGGAGATCATCTAGTCCAACCTCCTTGTTCAAGCACGGTCACCTAGAGCACATTAGACAGGATGGCATCCAGGTGGGCTTTGATTATCTCCAGAGAAAGAGACTCCACAATCTCCCTGGGCAACCTGTTCCAGTGCTCTGTCACTCTCACAGTAAAGAAGTTCTTCCTTATATTCAGATAGAACTTCCTGTGTTTCAGTTTGTGCCTGCTGCCTCTAGTCCTGTTGCTGGGCACCACTAGAAAGAGTCCAGCCCCATCCTCTTGACACTCTCCCTTAGATATTGATAAAATCCCTCTCAGTCCTCTCTTCTCCAGGCTAAACAGGCCTAGGTCTTGTAGCCTTTCCTCTCTTATGAGGAACTAAGTACTCCACAGCAAGTATACCAAGTACTTAGTCTTCGCAGCCCTCAAGCTACTCAGCCTGGAAGTCCCCATCCTCCAGGTTGGGTTTCAGTCTTCCTCGCCTGAGGAAAAAATGGTCTCCCAAGACCTTGGGACACCGAGACAAACACAGGTGCCCTTTTGTATCCCAGGCCTGCCCCCAGCACTGCCCCTCCCTGGGCCCAGAGGGCCTGGCCCCTCTACCACAGCATACCCTCTAGGCCAGAGCTTACTTCATGGACTGAATCAAGCCAAAGCGGGCTAGCAGCAGATCGCAGTACAGCTCCAGAATCTCCATGGCCTCCACAAGGTAATCTTCTCGGATGATGTGCTCCACACGAATCCTGGCACGCTCATCTTTCCCGGCTGCCAGATAATCTGCAATCTCCTTCCTCGCCTTCTGGGCCAACTCAGCTACAGCACATATCCCCAAGGCTGGTCACTGTGCTGGCAGGGGCTGCTGCCTCCATCCCTGCCCACAGTCCCTGGACACATAAATTGATTGCCAGCTTCTCTCTCTCCTTCACTGAGACTCTGCGGTGCAAGACACATGGCCATGGCTTTCTGAAGCCCTTGCGTCTTGTTCCTAGCACACTAACTCACAAGAGAAAGGAAAGTGGACTTGTAACTGTCATAAATGCTCCTGCACCTTCAGCTCTATTGCAGAGTCAAGCAGAACCATGGGTGACCCTCTTATCTGTGTCTGATCAGGGCAGGACAGCACAGGCAGGGAGAGCCTTCCTCTGCACACAGCAAGCTCCTCTCTATGCCGCAGTATGGAAGGGCCAGGGAAAAACCCTGTTGGCAAAGTCAGACATTTCCTCCATATAGAGTCTGCCACCCCACATACCTTGTCAGCTGCACTCTAACAGCTTTTGGGAGGATGGAGGGAGGCCCCTCACAGCCAGCCTGCTCCCCTAGGTACCACACACCAGGGAAGACTCCAAGGTCTGGGTCCAGGGATGGGAAAGGAAGAGCAAAAGGCTGCTCCACATTTGTTTCATGAAACTTCAACTCCAGAAAAGTTTCCTCTACAGCCTCTTGAGCCCCAAAACTGGCCTGACTCACACCTACCCCCAGAAATACTCACTCTTCTTTTTCTCCAGCAGCTTGAGTCGATTGATAACAAGGCGCAGGTTGACTCGCAAGCGCTCAGCCTTGAACCCAGACCCCAACATGATCAATACTTTCTGCGAGAGAAGAGCAGAGGGTCATCAGCACCAGGAGCTGCTAATGGTACCAAAAGGACAGCAGTCACTGTTCTGCTCAACAACTAATTCTTCAAATATACAGCCACAGGTCTGTTATTCCTGAATCTGCTTATGTACAAGCAACTGAACTCACAGAACCCATCATTCCTTTTCCCTCCTTACAGCTCTCCAATATGGAATACATACTTCCTGGGTATTTCTATTCTGACAGACTGCATCTCAACCACAGAAACAGCAGTATTTTCTACCAAAGTGGGAGAACGCCTTCAGTCACTCCAGAAAAAAAAAGATACAAGACAATCAAAATCTGGGCCTATTCCATAAATAGGAGCATGGTTAGAAAACATACCCTAAAACAATACCTTAAAGATCTGGGTCTATTTAATTCAGACAAGTAATATTAGCCACTGATTTGAATACAAGAAGACACAAGGTTTTAAGAACATGAGACAAAACATCTATCAAGAGTAGTCTAGAAAAACATGGTTGTGCCTCAGCCCAAGAAGCTGAGCTAGATGGTATCCTGAGGTTATACTTAGCCCTTGATTTCTATGAAATCCAAGTGGAAAAAAACTAAGATTTCACAAACAGCCAGTAGCAGTATGAAATATTCTACAATAAGGAACAATGTTGTTGTTAGAAGACATGTTCTTACCTCCCTCGTCTTTCAAAGCAAGGAAATAAACTGGTGCCTAAAACTATCAGTCAAATCCTCTCTACTATTTCAACTTAAAAAAGAGAAAGAACACACAAGTGAACTGCAAGTAAAACAATATCCTCTATACTAATAATGCACAAGCTCCAAAACAGCCATATCATTAATGCGAAGACTGTAAAACTAAGGCTGTAACCCAAGCTAACACTCCCTGTCAGCAGCAGGAAGTTCCCAGTTCATATTCCCCATGCTCCTGCTGCTTACAGTGCACTTGCTCTGGCACTTGTCCAGGCTCCCATGAGCCAGTACAACTCCCTAATCCTACAGAAAACTAACTAAGAAGACTCTTCATTAAGGCATCAAACTGACACAGGAGTTTGCTGACCTTTGTGACAGCCTTCCTTAAGGGCTATCATATGGAAAGGCCTTGACTTGCATGGAAGAGATATTAGACCAGAATTTTGCATAATTATAGTATTTTGTAAATAATATGTGGCTTAAACATGATTTGTTACGATCTGGGGCACAATCAGTCTATTTAGCTGATCTATTCACACATCAATGCAATTTAACATTTCAAAGATGCACAGAACCAGTAACAATCAAAAAAAGTTGCTACAGAAATATGTGTGCATAACATAAGTTT
This sequence comes from Rhea pennata, assembly GCF_028389875.1. Classification (NCBI taxonomy): domain Eukaryota; kingdom Metazoa; phylum Chordata; class Aves; order Rheiformes; family Rheidae; genus Rhea; species Rhea pennata. Next base: position 24,263,461 of record NC_084675.1, read on the forward strand.
GTCTGATGCCATACAAAGTTAATTAACTGTTATCGTTCCGCGAATGGAAATGTATTCCCACAACGTTAAAAGTAACTTTATACTGTTGGAAAAAATGGCCTCAGCACAAGAGCTGTAACCTCTCTTTAAAAACAAAGATCTACCAAAAAACTGCTCTAACAGCTACCTGCTTCGATAGATTTCTTCAAGACAGAGCCATTCACCAGCTATTTTTTCACGAACATCTTGCTGTCTTCTGAACAGCCCTGTTTCCCCGTCCCTGCCGCCCATGCAGCTCTCGGCCAAAGCTGCTCTCCCACACCGCTGCAACAGGGCCGACGCAGCCTCCCCGTGCCCCCCCTGCCGCTGCCCAAGCGGAGATCAACCCTCACTCGCGAGGCAACCAGCCTGCTACGAGCGCGGGCGGCTTCTCCCCCACCGCCGCAGCCGGGCCGCGCCGACGGCTCGCCCCACAGTGCAGGCCTGCGCGGCCAGGCCCCGCCGCCGCCTGGCCAGCGGGACAACGCATCGCCCCGCCGCCGCCACCCGCGCCGCCGCTGCCGGCTCGGCCGCGCCGCTCACCGCCCGTCCGGACGCGCAGCCTCCCGCTACCCAAAATGGCGGCCCGCAGCCGCCTCCCCGCGCAGGGATCCGCGACGCCGGCACTGCCCACCCCTGCCTCCGTGCCCGCCACCCGGCCGAGGTGGAGCGGCAGGCCCGGAGGAACGACGGCGCGGCGCGCTTGCCGCACCGGCGCGGCTGAGCTCCAGGCGGGGAGCCGCGGCGGCCACCCAGGCGAGACCGCTGCGCCCAGGGACTACTTTATCGGGCGGAGGGACCCACGCGCAGAACGACGCACTGCCCCTCGCCGTGCCGGCCCCCGGCGCTCGCCGCCCGCCGCCCAGGTTCCGGGCACACAGAGTTCCGCCGGGGGCCTGCCCGCTGCCGGCTGCCCGCCCCGCCGCCGCGTCGGGCCGTGCCGGCTCTGCCAGGAGCCACGGCACGGCACGGCACGGCCCGAGACCACCGGCCGCTCCGCGGCAGCCCTAGGGCCCTGGCGGGGGGCTGTTTTGGCGAGGCATGTTTTCCTAGACAGGTGGTCGGGCTCTTAATCAATATTAAAATCGGGATTAATATTAAGATCGTGATTAGTCGTTATTAGGATCACCTTGCGGGTGAAGGGACGCTGGCGAGCTCCGACAGCGGCGGGGCGCGGAGGCGGGCAGGAGCCGGCAGCGGGCGGCGGGCGGGGCCAGGAGGGCGGGGGCGGTGATGGGGCGGGGCGAGGCCGCGGGGGGCGGGGCCGCGGGGGGCGGGGCTTCGAGGGCAGGGATAGGGGCGGGGCGGGACCGCGGGGGCGGGGCGCGGGGCGGAAATGGGCCGCGGGCGAGGGGGGTGGAGCTGGGCGGTGGGCGGAGCTGGGCGAGGCGGCGGGCGGGATAACGGGCGGGGCGGGGCGGAGCCGTGCGCTGGTGGGGCGGGGCCGGGGCGCGCGCGGGGCGGAGCCGGGCCGGCGGGGCGGGGCCGGGCCGGCGGGGCGGGGCCGGGCCGGCGGGGCGGGGCGGGGCCGGGCCGGCGGGGCGGAGCCGGGCCGGCGGGGCGGGGCCGGGCCGGCGGGGCGGGGCCGGGCCGGCGGGGCGGGGCGGGGCCGGGCCGGCGGGGCGGGGCCGGGCCGGCGGGGCGGAGCCGGGCCGGCGGGGCGGGGCGGGGCCGGCGGGGCGGAGCCGGGCCGGCGGGGCGGAGCCGGGCCGGCGGGGCGGAGCCGGGCCGGCGGGGCGGAGCCGGGCCGGCGGGGCGGGGCGGGGCCGGCGGGGCGGAGCCGGGCCGGCGGGGCGGAGCCGGGCCGGGGCCGCGCCGGGCCGCGCCGGTGGCGGCGTTCCGGAGCAGCGCACCACCCCCGCGGGGTGCCGCCAGCCGGTCAGTGCCCGGGGCCGGGGGATACGGGGCTCCGGGCGCGGCGTCCGGGCCGCAGCGGGGGCGCTGTGCAGCGGGTCGCCCTCCGCCGCGGCTCCCGCGGCAGCGGCAGCGGCGGGATGGGGCAGCGGGCGGGGGCCGCGCCGGGCCGAGCCCGGCGCGGCGCGGCGCGGGGCTTCTTGGGGACGCCAGGGCCAGAGCCGCGCCTTGCCCGCGCCGTGCCGTGCCGTGCCGTGCCCGCGCCGCGCGCTCTGGCGGCGCCGCCATCTTCCCCGTCTGTCTGTCCGCGGCCCTTTGTCTGTCCGCGGCCCCCGGCGCGCGGCCCGAGCGGGTAAGGCGGGCGGCGGCGTGAGCCCTGCGCGACCCGCGGGGCCTCCCTCTCCGCCTGTCTGTCTGTCTGTCTGCCGCGCTGCGGCGCTTGGTCCTGTCCGCGCTGCGGGCTGGATCCCCGTGTCCGTCAGTCCGTCCGTCCTGACTGGATCCCCGCATCAGTGTGTCCGGGATGGACCCCCACGTCCATGTGTCTGTGTGTCCTGGCTGGATCCCTGTGTCCGGGCTGGATCCCCACGTCCGTGTGTCCAGGATGGATCCCCATATCCGTGTGTCTGTGTGTCCTGGCAGGATCCTGGCGTCCGTGTGTCTGGGGCAGTGGACTGGATTCCCATGTCCGTGTGTCCATGTGTTCAGGCTGGATCCCTGCATCCGTGTGTCCAGGGCTGCGGGCTGGATCCTGGCATCTGTGCGTTCAGGGCTGTGGGCCAGATCCTGGTGTCCGTGTGTTCCTGGCTGGATGCCTGTGTCCGTGTGTCCAGGGTTGCAGCTTGGATCCCAGCATCCGTGTGTCTGGGGCTGCAGGCTGGATCCCAGTGTCTGTGTGACCAGGATGGATCCTCATGTCTGTGTGTCCAGGGCTGCAGGCTGGATCTCCATATACGTATTTGTGGCTGGATCCCCACGTCCATGTGTCCATGGTGCTGTCCGGATCCCTGTCTGTCTGGGAGGAGATCGGGGGTTCAGGCCTGCTTTCGTCCCTCTGTCTGAGGGGACGGTTGGGATCGCTCCCTGCCCCTCAGTGTGAGGGATGGCACCTGTGTTCCCCCGCACGGTGTGAAGGGGTTGGTGTGTCCTCGTGTCTGTCCTGGCCCTGTGAGGGGTTGGCAAGCCTTCCTGGTGAGGGATGGGGCCGAGCGTCTTCACGTCTGACCCAGGCCCTGCCTGCAGAGGGACCAGGCCCCTGGAGGACAGCGCGGCTGCACCGCTCCCGTCAGCACGTCTGTCTGCAGGCCCCCTCTGCCCGCCATGGGGCCAGACCCTGGTGCTGAGGGCCATGGTGGGGCCGGCCCCTGAGGTACGGCCTGCTGTGGGGCTGGTCTTCCAGGGTTGTGGCCCACCGTGGGGCTGGCTCCCCGGGGCTATAGCCCACCATGAGGCCAGCTGTCAGCTCCCTTGGCGCTGGCCCTGGTGCCTGCGGCTGGCCGGTGTGTGGCATGGCCACCAGCCTGCCCCTGCCTCAGGGGGCGGCTCCCGCGGGGCCAGTGCCGTGCAGCACTGGGGGTGTGCAGGGGTAAACGGCTCAGCCATGGGAAGCGGGTGGCTCAACTTCCTCCACCACAGACCCATCTGAGGCCGCTTCAGTGGGTGGCGCGGCCACATGCAGCCTCTCTGGACGCTCCTCGCGCCGGGCCCTGGTGCGGCCGGGCGGGCGGGCGCTCCTCGCGCCGGGCCCTGGCGCGGCCAGGCGGGCGGACGCTCCTCGCGCCGGGCCCTGGCGCGGCCGGGCGGGCGGGCACTCCTCGCGCCGGGCCCTGGCGCGGCCGGGCGGGCGGACGCTCCTCGCGCCGGGCCCTGGCGCGGCCGGGCGGGCGGACGCTCCTCGCGCCGGGCCCTGGCGCGGCCGGGCGGGCGGACGCTCCTCGCGCCGGGCCCTGGCGCGGCCGGGCGGGCGGACGCTCCTCGCGCCGGGCCCTGGCGCGGCCGGGCGGGCGGACGCTCCTCGCGCCGGGCCCTGGCGCGGCCGGGCGGGCGGGCGCTCCTCGCGCCGGGCCCTGGCGCGGCCGGGCGGGCGGGCGCTCCTCGCGCCGGGCCCTGGCGCGGCCGGGCGGGCGGACGCTCCTCGCGCCGGCCCTGGCGCGGCCGGGCGGGCGGGCGCTCCTCGCGCCGGGCCCTGGCGCGGCCGGGCGGGCGGACGCTCCTCGCGCCGGGCCCTGGCGCGGCCGGGCGGGCGGGCGCTCCTCGCGCCGGCCCTGGCGCGGCCGGGCGGGCGGGCGCTCCTCGCGCCGGGCCCTGGCGCGGCCGGGCGGGCGGGCGCTCCTCGCGCCGGGCCCTGGCGCGGCCGGGCGGGCGGACGCTCCTCACGCCGGGCCCTGGCGCGGCCGGGCGGGCGGGCGCTCCTCACGCCGGCCCTGGTGCGGCCGGGCGGGCGGGCGCTCCTCGCGCCGGCCCTGGCACAGCTGCGCGAGGCCGACGGGAGAGCAGCCCGGGAGGCGCCTGTGCTCGGCCCAGGGCCCCGGTGCCGTGGCGCCTGTGACTGGCCCTTCTCCTCTCTCCCCCTTCAGGCGAGCCCTCTGCTGCTGGAGGGAACACGCTGTGCTCCGGGCCAGGGAAACATGTCCCGTCGGAAACAGACCACTCCCAACAAAGTTCACTGTGAGTATTGCGCTGTGCAGCCGGTGGGATCCCTGCCCTGGCTGACAGCTCTGGAGCGCGCAGGGCAGCCGCAAGAGGCTGCCGCTCGCGGGGGAACAGTTGCTCCCCTTTTTCGTGGTGGACTGCAAGAAGAGTCCCTGCGCTCTGCGGAGCGAGGGAGCCGGCTGAGCCTGGCGTGGCAGGCTGGGTAAGCTCGCGCAGACAGCTGACGCTGTAAGGGCAGGTGTGTACGTGCAGGAACTGCAGCTGGGCTTTCCTTTCATACTGTCGTGAGTGCAGGCTAGCATACAAGGAAATGTGACTTTGCGTAGCAGAGGAAGTTTTGGGTGAGGTGGTCAGAGTGTGTGGCTGGAAGCCAGGATATCCTGGGTCCTCATCTTTGCCCAACCACAGACTCAACTGGTTGTCCTTGGACACATCACTTAAGCTAACTGTATCTCAATTTCCTACCAGATAACGTACACAGAACTGTTTGCCCTTTCCTTGTAGGGAATTGGCAGTAGCTAAGTCAGTTAGTGGGCAGATAAATGCTATTAGATCATTCTTGATCTCAGCTGAGAGAACAGTTCTCTGTTTTTCCAGCATTGTCAAGACCCTGGCATTTGTCCTGTAGTGGAACAGCTGGAGATGCTGTTCATCAGCACTTTCTGTGGGCAGGCTACAGTGAGATGTTAGTGGAGCTGGAAGACAGACATGTGGATGCAGAGTGGAAACTGCACATCTACAGCTTTTGTTTGACTGGCTGTGGCAGAGGAAAACCAGGAGAGGGGACTGGAGATATGGTCTTGCATAAATCCAGCCTTGTGGCTGGAGGCATGTCTGGACTCAAGGGGAAATGTGAAAGCAAGGCTGATTAGATGAGTGAGCGTAGGTATTGCTAGAGTGTCATAGCAGCTGCAAGTATGGGACTGGGAACTGAGTGCTGCAGCCCTAACAGTGCCTCACTTTGTTGATGCTGCTGCCTTGCATGTCTCTGTGTTTCTTCTGTGCTGTTTGTATGTATGGATATGGCAACAGAAATCTATGCATGCTGTTCTCTGCACAGTCAGCAAGCGTAATATGGAAAATTACTTCTGTCAGGATTCTGTACTGGGGAGAATTACCTGTCTGGGATTTGACAGCCCACTAGGCTGCTGGAGCTATGCATGGGAGGGCTGACAAAGCTTTCCTTGGTGGCTGGTGTAAGAGTGTTGAGGGCTGACTTTCAGGAGCTGCACTGTGACTCATGTTCTCCAATTCCTGCTTGTCTGTGCCGGGTTCAACACTAGGTGCAGTGTAGCTTTGATTTGCCAGCTAGTACATTGATGACTTTGGAATTATTGTCATCGGAGAAACTTGATACGTCCTGTGTTTTCTCCTACCATACCAGACACACATCTTGTATCCACATACTTGCTTCCAAGAGTGCACAGATACTACTTGCTGCTGTTTAGATTAGACTTGCATACAGCACACACTTGCGCATTCTCCCCTGGTGTAGAGTCTGGATGTATGGAGACCAAGGGGTACAACAGCTGTAATGGTGCAGGTAGATTTTCCGTGCTGGTCAGATGGGCTCTCTGTTTGCTGTTCTGCACTCCACAGCATTAGGGGTATGTTCCTCAGAAGCCAGTACTGTTACGTACAGAAATGTGCATACTATGGAGTTCAGTTGTGCACTGTTTTCACAGTGAATGTTACCTTTAATATCTGCAACAGAAATGATTGCATCACCAGTTTTGGTCTCAGGAGCATGTCTGACAAACATGCTACCAGCAGGCATGAAGTTGAGGTATGGTATCTGATATGCCTTAGAGAGAGGCAGTCTGGGACCATTTCACCTCCTTTACATGCCATACATTAGCTCTCAGAGCAACTATTTGATAGGAGTCACCAGGAGCAGCAAGAAGAACCACAAGAAGATAAAGGGACTGAAAGATACAAGGCAAGTGACAATGACGATGTCTCCACTTCCCGATGGAAAACTTGTCTGTCTTTTGATGAACACCAGCAAATCATTGGGACTTCTCTGTCTACCTAGCCTGCTGTGTATCTGGAGGGCCCAGAAATGCCATGTGATGCTCTGGTGAATGAGGATATTCGGAGAGAGCATCTGCTCCAAGAACTGAGTGAGCCAACAGAATGAGGAGTCAGGCTGAGAGGTAGCAGGAATGTTACTGAGACTTCTTCAAAGAGACTGAAATGGTTTGGGAGGAGAAAATTAAAATGGCCAGCAGGTACGCAGGTTTTTATGCAGTTGTCTGCAGCTGGGGTCTGATTTGGCAGGCTTTGGGGCTGAGGAACTGCTTTTCAGAATTGCATAAATATTGCTGTGAATGACTGTTTGGACAAATTCATGGGAGGATTGTGCCTACTTCTTTGCTTGACTGCTCCACGTTATCTTCCTTCTCAGATTCACTCAGGTGGGCAACAGCTGCAGAGCTCTCCTTGCCTTGCTCAGTGCCACCTCTTGTTATTTTCCAGGCTTGACATGCCCCTCATTTCAATTTGCTCTTGCAACAACATGGTTTGCTGTCCCCAGTTAGCACAGAAGCACTTTGGCATGCAGAACGACTGACTGGGAAGTTGTATGGTTACAAGTCAAATAGTTTGAAATGGAAGGTGAAGTGAGAGGAAATTTAATTATACAGAAACAGCCACACAAGTTACTGTTATTGCAAAAGTCTCAGTTTGCTCAATGGCCAGGGCTTCTACCCTTCTGACTGTAGTTGTTTCCCCTTTGGCAGGGCTGCAGCACATAACTGGCTCTTAATAATTACATTTTGCTTTTCCACATGGTGCATGAAAAACACTTTCACCCAAAGAAGTGATAACAAATAAAACAGTAATACTGGAATATACTTATTGCATGACCCATTCCGTATCGAATTGGAAAATACAATGCAGTTCTCTTGTTCATAGGAGATACCTTCATTAGTTCAATTTGGTCTTTATTTTCTCCCAGTCTCTAATGTATAAAATCTCTCTGAGCAAATCATCTGATCTTGCATTCAAGCCTATCCGTTGTTGCATTATCACTCCATCGGTTGTGAGTGAGTCCACTGTTCTTGTGCTTGCCAAAAATTCTGCTGCAGGTTTGCGGGGGGGGGGGGGGGTCCGCTTCTCTCTCTGCTGTCCCATGAGCTGCTCTTCTTTCTGTGGCTTGTACCCTTTGCAAGTGATGCTTACTTCAAAACTCTTGAAGACAGGCTTTTTTAATCAAATTAATTGCCACTTCCTCGCTATTTATCATGTCCCAGTATCCAATCAATCCTACATTTCCTTCCCTCTCCCTCTGATATATACATACTCTGTGCTCTTTGGCGTTCCTTGAATTCTGCTGTCTTTCATATCCCCAGCTTGAGAAGAAGCTCCTTACTACCTTGCAAGAAGTAGCACACATCATTCAAAACTAAGCAGAAATTGTTATTTACATCAAAATCCTTTGTTCTTCACGTGTTCTGTGCGCTGTGGTTATTAACTCTTTCAATTGTTGTTTTTCATTTCAGTAACCACTACAGCAGTGTGGACATCCCAGAATAGCGATGGGGCAGGTGGACTAGATCCACAGTGGTGGAAAGACTTGCAGATTTCAGGTCCAGGAAAGGAACACAGAGAAGACCAACATGAACAGGGACTTTAAACTGATGTACAAGGAGGGGAGAAAGTGGCTCATCTTTGAGAGACCTTTCCATTTAGGAAGAAAGACAGGGGAATGATGCAGAGTTTCTTTTGATTTTGTTTTGTGGCTTTTGAGGTGGGGGTTGTTTGTTTGTTTATTTTCCAGAACACCTGAGAGTTGTCCTGCAGTCATACAGTTCAAGAAGGGAAGGGCTCAGGAAAAATGATTTCTGGCTGCCAAGTTGATACACCACCAGATCCTAGCGCTCATAACTGCCCCTGTTGCACAGTCCCACAGGGCTGCCCCCTACTTTCACAGCTGCTCTCCTGGCATCTCACTCATTTACAAGACTGTGGAGAGGAGGACTGGAACACAAAGCAGAGGCATTTGTATGACCTTTCATTGTCCAACATCTTAACATCTCTAGTTGTTTGTAAAACAAATACAGTGACTTGTTTTGGTGTTGCAGTCAGCCTGCATCCCTTTTTGTATTTAATAAAGAAACTTCTGGAGAAGAGTCTGTGAATTCAATATTGAACATAATGTTCCTTACTAATAGTGGTGATCTTAAAGTTGTTTCCTCTCTTATTCCATTCCAAATGAATGTAAATGTAACTGAAGGGGGTAAGTATTTGTGTCTGAGCATATGTTTACAGAAACAATAAAGGTGTATCTCTGTACCCATCAAACATTAAAGGATTAAATGTATGTCAAAGTATGACATAGCCCATAAGCAGATGAACAGAACTTTCCTCCCTAGATTCTTTGGGAGACAATATTAGTTTAATATACAGGAAAATCCATATAAGCAAAGACAGAGTTTAAAAAAGTCTTTTTCGAATCCCATGATGCCTTTTAGATACAATCTAGTGGAGAATGCACAAGATGTTAAGTGCTGTCAGCACAGGTTTGGTTAAGAGTTTGCATTTCTTATTTGTAAGCTGATAGTTCTTTGCACTGTGCTGAATCAATATTAACTTGGTTTTGTGTGTGTTATACAGAAAGACAACTGACAGATATGATTGCTATGTTAGTTTTTGTGATTAATGTTAGTTTTAATGGTAGGAATAGAATCTCCTCCTCTATCATCTCTGGTAAAGATCACAGCTGTTTAAAATCCTTATGCTACAGACTGTCTGCACAGTTTCTATATCTGAGCAGGAACCTACCTGCCATTACACTCCAGGCTGCTGCTCAGTGGAGACGTAAACCATCTGGAAGGGGAAAGGGGGAAGAAAACAAGCACAAAACTGTGCCTCCACTAGCAGTTGCAGCGGCATTTGGGAGTCCTGTTTTGCAACTCTGACACAGGTAGCATGTCTTCCACCATAGTTCTACATCTGTTCTGTGTATCACAGGTTTCCTCATTTCAGCATACTTTCTCTCTTACTTGCAATGCTCATTTTGTCTCAGGGCTCTTTCCTGGTTGTTTGTGGAGACTTGATTCTCAGAGAGGCACTGTAATTCTGTGGTCTCTGCTGTTAATACGTTGCCTGTATCTCTGTCCCCACCAGTGTGAAGTTGGGGTCCAGACAAAAGCAGCACTCCTAGTGGTTATGAAAACCATTCAGTGTGGCTTGCAGTGGGTTCTGGCTGGGGTACGTCTGTCACAGCAATAACCATGGTACCTGCTACTTTCTATGGCAGATAAGATTTAGGGTGCTCTGCAGCACACATGGATTGTGTTCCCAACCCCTCTTCAGAAATCTTTCTTGCATTTCTGAGAAAGAATGATGAAGGCCTTCAAATGCTTTTGGAAACCTCCATGGGGATGCTGGGAACTCAGCCTCTTCACCCACAGTCTCCGTGAAACTTCTGGTCTTTGAAATCTGGCATAAATTACTGCTTTTTAAAGCAATGCCAGAACCTGTGAGGTAAGCACCAGAGAGGTGGTGTGAGTATGGGGCAAAGCTGGCTGAAACACCATTGCAGGGGGGAATGTTCCTGTTATTGTAACCAAACTGGTCCTCTCAAAGGGCCAGGATTGCAATTCCCTGGTTATATTGATGCTAGCTGTGACCCTATACTGAAGGTTCAATTTTGTTCTGAAAGTTATGTTTTGACTTCCTTTTTACATGTGAAAAATGTATGGCATCTTCCTTGATATTTTTATATTTATGCTTTGAGTAGCTCCTGAGAACTTACAAATTAGATGGTAAATTTAATCAAAAAGCTAGAACTTTGGGAATTATAGCACTTTGTCACAAATACTCCCAGCTCCTCTGTTGATAGAGGCGAATCATGACTACATCTGGAGGAAGGTCATTTGTTTGTTTTAATGTGAAAAATAATGGTTGGCTTTTACTGTTATTCTTTGGAACTGAAAGTTTTCCTTAGCAGAGATTGTTGTAATAAGTTTTCTTCCTGAGCTCAAATAATTGCCTTCTTCCAGTGTGTTTGATGTCTCCTGTTTTGCTGTTGAGTTGTGTCAGTGATCACTGTCTGCTGTTTGCAACAAAGCAGACTCTAAGCTATCCTCAAAAAGCATCTCAGCTGTCTGGGTTTACTCCCTTATAGTTTTCCTTTCAAATGCGTGTGGTGTCACTGGGCTTGATGTTAGCCAGGGCAAGGCAAGGTAGTGAAGCCAGTTATCCATGATGTCAGTGGGAGAGCATCAGCCTTGAGCACAGACAGCTTCCTGCAGGGCAGCTTGTTCGCAGTCCTCGGGGCTGGGAGAGAGGTGCCAGGCCTGTGGGGAGAGACTACTTCTGTGCAAGTCTCCCAAGAAAAAATACTTTTATGTCTGTCTCTCTTGAAGGAGAAATATCCATTTTGAAGAATAATAGCAATAAATGGCAGTCCCAAATATCTATGCATCTCCAAGCATGCCCGTTGAAACATTTAGTCTGGGGACTGGGTGAAGGAAAGAAACCAGTGAACAGTGCAAAGCAGAGTGGGAACCTAATGTTAAAGGATGGCTGCTGCTCTGCCAAGGAGCCCAGTGGGTAGCAGGGAGCAGGAAGCAGGTTGTGCGCAGCAGCAGCCTGACACTGCCCTAGCAAAGCTCAGCCTCTGTGCGCTGGTCAGGATGGGCCAAGGTTTGTGTGTGCTGTTTCACAGCAATCCAGCTGCTGCTGGGCCACCAGTGTGGACCAGTGGCTGTAGTCCAGTCTGTTAAGCTAATTAAAAAAACTCTAATTTTCTTTCTTCAAATAATTAGAAATAGTGTAGGATGGCATTGTATCTGGTTAATTACTTGCTGACTATGGAAGAATGTTTTAATAACTAAAGAAGAAATTCACAAACAAATGTTGCATGATGATTTCATTAAGATCAAGAATGTTTCAGTGGAGCTACATGACAAGGAACCATGGTAAATATTATATGCAGGAAATACCAACATAGAATATTTACAGTTTGGCTTAGAAGTTGTAGTGATTTTAAAGCTATGGAAGACTACAATTAAGGCAGGCATGCAGACTTTGTCTCCCCTGTAGTTACACAGCAAGAAAATACAGAGAGAAAAATAGAGCCTATATTTAAAAATTAGTTTCACCTAGCTTGGGAATCTCAGAAGCACTCATATCTGTGCTTTCCCAGACCTTGGTATGACTGGATTGCTTTCTGAACATCCTGACCAGAACTGTGGTCAGCTGCAGTACCCACTGGCTGCCTGCAGCAGCAAGGAGCGTTTTAGAAGAGCCTGTGCTTGATTTGGGGTACTGCCATCACCCCTGCGTGGCATTCTCCCACGCCTGTGCTGCAGTTCCACTGGCAGGTAGTGTGTCCAGGAGCACAGGAGCCACCGGGCTCCACCTGGGGGCTGCTGGCATGCAAACGTCATGGTCTATGAGGGCATGCCGTGAGCAGCCCGATGCCAGACGTTTTCGCTAGCAAGACTGTTTGAGACTGGGGACTGACTCACATCAGCAGGTGCAGGAGAGGTGGGAGAGGCGAGCACAGAGATGGCTGCGTGTTTCGGGAGAGGTGGCCTCAGAGGTTCTGCACAGTGCCCATGAGCAGCCCCGTGCCTGTTGTGCTTCTGGCAGGCGTTAGTGGTGAAAACAGTGGGACGGCGCTGGTCTGACTTTTTGTCCTTGTGGCTGCCAGGGGAGCAAGTCTTCGCAGGGCTGGAGGAGCAAGCCCGACAGGCCATGATGAAAAACGATTTTCCTGGAGCTCTTGAGGAGCAGAGACCAGCCATTAATCAGCTGCAAGACCATGACTCCAGCAGCAGTGAGTTCTGCCCCTTGTAGCAGTGGTGAGGCAGTGGACTGGGAGGATGCTGACAAGGGGTGGGCTGGGTGCAGCACAGCTCATGGGGGTTTCTGAGGACTGCCCTAGCCACCTCCTCCTCTGGGCTAGCCCTCAGCTCTTGCGTGAGCAGGCTTAGAGCAATTGCTATATGTGTGTTGCAGGTGACAGTGATGATGAGGAAACCACACAGGATGAAGTTTCTTCCCATACGTCTGAGGAGGACAGCTCAGTGGTGAAAGTGAAAAAGGAATTAGAGAATGCAGAACAACCTGTGGCTGGAACTCCACTGATGAGCAAAAACAGGGCAAGTGTCCTGGCACTGTGCCCCCTCTCACCTCCCTGGGAGAGAGAAAGGCACTGTCTAAACACCCTCCTCTCCCCACGAAGATCTCTTATCTTCTTGTTCCCCTTCTCACCTTCTCCAAAGAGCCTCTCCTGGCAGGAGGAAATGGTCTGAAGAGCTACTGGGCTGCCAGGAACAGGAGATAGCAAGGACAAACTGCCATTCTCCTGGCTGGCTGAGAAGATGACTGTAGAGTGTGCCCAGCTCCTTCAGTTCTAGCTCCTTTTTCTGGTTGACTTCCCCTTCTCTCCTACTACAGAGCAGGTGTTACCTGCCAGAACTATTGGGCTGGCAAGAACCTAGATGCAAGTGGAGGCCATGATGCCTCTGTTTTTCCTGAGAACTGTAGAAGTTTTGCTCAGGTATTACATAAAGGAATTTTTGGACCATCTTGCTTACAGCCAGAACAGCAAACCAGTCCCAGCAGGACTGGGCATAGCATCTGATCTGTGGAAGGCCTGTGCACAGTGCTGAGTAGATGCTGAGGGATGGTGGGGCAGTTACGTGAGGATCTGTGTCTTACACCAAAATGGTTTTCCCTCCCTGTAGGTGCCTGAGAGTTTGCATGCTGATCCCATGCTGGGGTTGTCACAATGCCCCCTCTGCCAGTTGGAGTGTGGAAGCAGAGAACAGCTTATTGCTCATGTATACCAGGTAGGAGATGGTTCCACACTGGGTATCTCTGGCCCTAACCCCCTCAATTGCCCCAAACCCAGAAACAAGTCTGGGCAAGGGGCACAGGGTGACTTTGTTCTGGTCTTTGCTGTCACAGAACTGAGCTTCTAACTAGAATGTAGTTGGTTACAGCAGACAGTCTAGCGAGAGTCCTGGGGAAAGAAGCAGCAAGACACCTGTGTGGCAATCTGGGGAACACAGCTCCTTCCTAAGGCAGTTGCTGCCAGCATTTCCAGGCTGAAACAGGCAGTTCCTTCAGATTAAAAGCAGAAGCAATTTTGCGTCATTCAGTGAGATAAGGAACCCTCCTCATCACTCAGTTCTTTATTCTACCACTTTATCACAGTTCCTGCACATGACAACAGCTGTTCTTCCTCTGAAATGATTCCAGCATTGCAGGAAATCTGTGCTGGGATCTCACAGGTTTTGTTCTAAAGGCTCTCTTCATAGCACATCAAAGTCTGTAAAAGGAGGAATGAAGCAATACTGAATTGGCCACTTGTCTGCACCAGCTCACTATCTTCAGCTGCTATTATAGTGAGCACTTCCTCATCAGCATCCTGCCTCCTGTTAGTCCAGTCATGCTTTGTCTAGCAAAAGCAGCTCCTCAGATGCACTACTGAAAACAACGGCCAGTTCTTCTGATTCAACTGTTTTGGCCCTGTTTCTCTTGGTCTCGGGGTGGAGCTGTAGGAAAGGTTTCCTCCTTGCTGTTAATCTATGACACCTCAGATATCGTGACCTTGGTCAAGGAGCTCTCAGGCAGAAGTTTTAGTGGTTAAGTTGTCCTATTCCAAGAGATTGAACTAAGTGGTTTGCCATGTCTGTTGAACGTGCCTCAAGCTGGGCAGGGAGCTGGACAATTTGACACTAACAACCTAATGGTTGTTTTGCAGCACACTGCAGCTGTGGTGAGCGCCAAGAGCTACATGTGCCCTGTATGTGGCAGAGCCCTCAGCTCACCAGGATCTCTTGGGCGACATCTCCTGATCCACTCAGAGGACCAGCTGTCAAACTGCGCAGTGTGCGGCGCACGCTTCACCAGCCACACCACATTCAACAGGTTAGAGTCACCCTGGCTGGTGAGTGGGCTCGGGCACCCATGGTAAAGACTGGTAAAGTGGAGTGCCTTAAGTGAGGCAAAGGTAATGTCCCTGGCCCTGCTAAGGCCTGGAAAGCTGTGAACACCCTCAGGAAGTGACAGTTGCTCAATCCCTTTCTGCCTGTAGCATTAAATCACCTGCTAAAGGCTAGACCTCCATAAGCCATGCTGTTAAAATATTCCTACCTGCTCCTTAGGTCTGTGAAGAACTAGAACTATGCAAAGAGCACTGGAGTTTCCAGCTGCTGGAGAGCAACCGTTGCTTTCCTTGTCCAGCAATCCAGCAGATTAGCTCTGGCCAGTGTTTTAGTCTGTTCAGGAGATTCTGTATTTCCAGGGCAGGACAAGAGGCAGGAACCAAAATGTTTCTAGCTTGTGTCCTGCCTGGTGGAAGATTAGCCACTGACTAGTGGAACAAGGCTGAAAAGAGAAATCCAGAGATGATAGGGAGGAGCAGCTTGCAGGGAAATTCCTGCACTTGCTCTCTTCCATCCCAGAAACTGCTCTGGGCTAACTAACCCCTTTCCTATGCCTGTATACAATACTGTTTGGTTTTAGCTATGCAGACATGTCTGTTGGCAGGAATGGTTTAGCACAGGCCTCTCTCCTGGCCACCAGTAGAGGCACTGTTCTTTGCATCCCTCAGGCAGAGCGTGAGCACTTTGTCAGTGTCAGGTCTCTGATTCACTGCTCTTTCTGCTTTCCAGTGAGAAGCTGCCAGAGCTGCTCAGTGCAGAACACTTACCCACACCACAGAGCGAGGGACCCTCCAGCGTTGAGGGGAAGGACATTGCTTTTCATGGCCCTGTGTATCCTGCGGGCATCCTCCTAGTGTGCAACAACTGTGCTGCTTATCGTAAGCTGCTGGAGGCGCAGACACCTGGTGTGCGGAAGTGGGCGCTTCGTCGGCAGAACGAGCCCCTGGAAGTGCGGCTGCAGCGTTTGGAGAGGGAGCGCACAGCCAAGAAAAGCCGGCGGGACAACGAGACACCTGAGGAACGGGAAGTGAGACGTATGCGGGATCGAGAGGCTAAGCGGCTGCAGCGAATGCAAGAAACAGATGAACAGAGGGCACGACGGCTGCAGAGGGACCGGGAGGCCATGCGGCTGAAACGCGCGAACGAGACCCCAGAGAAGCGGCAGGCCCGGCTCATCCGGGAGCGTGAGGCCAAGAGGCTTAAGCGGCGCCTGGAGAAAATGGACATGATGCTCCGGGCACAGTTTGGCCAGGACCCCTCTGCCATGGCAGCTTTGGCAGCTGAAATGAACTTTTTCCAGTTGCCAGTAAGCAACGTTGAGCTGGAGAGCCAGCTGCTGGGCAAAATGGCCTTTGAGGAGCAGAACAGCAGTGGACTGCATTGAGCTGCAGGTCAAGGACCATGCCACCCCTGCGGCACCTGTCCTAGGGCACCAGCAGGCTTCTCTACTCAGGAGGCTGCTGTGGGCATCCTGGCTGACTCTTCCAGGCCCAGCCTCCCTCACATATGGTTCTGGTTTTCTTCTGAACATGGGAGAAGAATGGAGCTGAGAGATGTCTGCCAAAGTAGCCCTGGTGTGAGGAGATTCTGTGGATGCAATCTGCTCTGGGGGCCATGCCACAGCCTGTGAATAGAGGGAAAATAAATTAATTTTCATGTTTATTTAGTCCCTTTCCTTGCCTTTTGCTTCATCCTGTGCTTGGACCTTTACACCATAGTTGGGGTTGGGCTGCTATAGTCCTGCTGCAGGCAAAAAAAAAAAAAAAAAAAAAAAAAAAAAAAAAAAAGAGCCTTCCTTACTGAAAAAGGATTTGTTTACTGCAGCACGAGTTATGGAGCTGAAGACTTTGCTAGTCCACAACTCTTCCAGCAAGGAATAAATCTCTTGCTCTTTGTGTCCATAAAAAGGAAGGAAAGAAGGACTTAATTTCCCTGGAAATGGCTGTGCACACCCTCTCTCTTAACTCTATTGTTATGTGCTTATTTGCAGTAGCATCCATGGGAAAACTAAGAGGAAATTGAGTTCCTGTTCTAAGCTACACTGTGAAAAAAATAACAGAAAGGCTGCCTGAAGTAAATGCACAGGGAACAGAAGTTTGTTGGTCTATTCACAAATTAATTTTCACTTAAATAGTATTTCAAGTTTGCAGATGAAAAAGTTGATTGAATGGTAAACATTTAGTTCTCTCATACTGTATGGATTTCTTAATAAGCTGAGCTTGTTTTTAACCATTTTAATACAGCCAAATGCAAAGATGCTTACCTGGAGCCACAGGGCATGTGCAAAGAATTCATTCCCATATTGAAGTCCTTTGTGACCAACAGTGACTTTCAGTGGTCACTGTGAACAATGCCCTTAGAGTGGGGAACCTTAGTAAATGGAACAGCACAGGTAGAAAGAGAAAGCTGCTTGCATTTCCGTGCTCAGCAGCAAAAAACAATGAGACAAATGCAGAGAACTGGTGAGGAGCTATGGATAGGAACAATAATTGAGCCTGGAAAAAATGTGCGTGATAGTAAGGAATCTAAGCCTACTTTACTTTATTCAAGAAGCAGCCAAGGGGAATGTGATCATAGCCTGTATCTAAATGACAAGGTGCCTGATGTTAATAGAGCTCATTATAAAACTATGTAAAGTTAAATCTAGGCAGGTTCAAATTGAAAAAGGCAAAACACAAGCAACAAAACGGCTCATAGGGGGTGCAGTGGGGGGGCAGAAGGGTAGTGTGTTCTCCCCTGTTTGACTTCTTTAAGAATAGGCATCTAAAATGTATGCTTTAACTCTGTGCTTCCAAGATTGCAGCCCACAAAAAATTGATGTGCTACACACTTGTGCATTGTAGCACAAAGAATGGTACTGTTTCCATAGCATTTCCAGTTAAGGTCTGCAGTACAGCTACATGGTGGTCTAAATATATTGAAACCTCCTGTTCTCTCTTTGATCACTGTTTCTCTGCATTAAGTCAGAAATTAGGAGCTGAAGTAGCTCAGCTGGGAGAGCATTAGCCTGAAGATCTAAAGGCCCCTGGTTCAAGCCCAGGTTTCAGCAACAGGGGTCCTTGTTGCTGCAACTTTGTCTAACATGCTCTAGGTGACCCTGCTTGAGCAGGGGGTGGTTGGACTAGATGATCTCTAGAGGTCCCTGCCAACCTTACAGATTCTATGAAATGGTGATCACAAGATGTCTAGACAGCTCCCTGAGACCAGGAGAGGAAAGTTATTTTTTTAAAAAACGTTCAGTTGCACTACTTAAATAAAATTTAATCAGAAACTTGATTTTTCTCATTTGTCAGTTTGAAAAAAAAAAGTTTTCCCTGCTGCCTCACTGAGCAGTCAATGATTATTCAAACCGTTACTTACTGATAAAACCATGGTATTAAAGGAGTTCAAGAAAGAGCACATAAAAAAAAATCAGAAGCATTTGAGCAGAGGTATGTCTCATAACCCATTTGTCAAACAGCCTTTACCATGTGCATGCTGCAGTCTCCAGATCACTTTGCATAACACAGGAAAACTCATATCCAAATGATCACTGATGCCACAGACAAGCAAAAAGTCTCAAACACCAAAGGAAAAGCTATTGGTTTATATATAGATATATATATAGATATATACTGTGTTTACAGAGTCAACAAGTTAAATGCAATATTCATAAGAGCATTAACAATAAAAATACAATCTGTGTGTAGCCAAGTACAGACTTAAAATGGTAAAACAGGAAAAAGGATCTCACCAAAAGTACAAATATACAGTACAAATTGATTTATTTAAAACAGTTACAAAAAAAGCACAACAAAATAGAGATTATCCTTAGAATTATTAATGCTTTGTTAAAGATCAGGTAGGAAGAAAGGGGCAGGAACAAGGTTGGAGGGGAGCACCTGACTAGTTCTAAGGCTTTAGATACAATGCAGTTGGTTACATGTTAATACAGCCATAACATAACTGGGATTATAGTTGAGGGATCAGCACTTATCTACAAAGACCTCCTTGCCTCAGAGCAGCCCAGCCAGTTCCCCCAACACCACACCTCTGTTTCTCTGCTTTGCATGGGCAGACCCTCCCCCAGCTCTAAGGTGCCATGAAAGTGGAAAGCAACTAGAACGTGCGTGGGTGCGTTTGCAGGGTAGTGTGGCAGCAGCCTAGAAGGACGTTAGGGGCAAGTTCTGTCCTCCATAGACAGATGTGAAGGCCATGAAGGGGCCTTGACCATCAGCATTTTAAGCTATACATGGAACACACCCTGGGCCAAACTCTGTACTGAATGTGCATTCGTAGCCATCTTAGCAGCTTCCGCAAAGTTTCAGGCCCTAGGACAGACTGAAAGACAAAGAGCAGTTGTGAGCGATGCTAGGGAAAGGCACATGTACTGCTGTGGGCAGGAACTAGCATCTGGGCTAATCAAGCTGCTGTAGTTTCATTCAAAACACTGAGTAACAAGGATTATTAGTTCTCTATTGGGAAAAGTGACTTCAAGTCGGGAGGAGGGGACAGGGACACTGAATGTGAAAAGTGCATTATACTTGCGCGCTGCTGGGAAGAGGAGGCAGAGGGGCCTCTGCAGCTTTCCCCTTTCCAGACAGAGCTTCCTCTGCATAGTCTGGTAGTGATGAGCGCTTGTCACTCAGAGCAAGTCTCATGTTCCTAGAGGAACAATGTACACGTAGCCTGGAAACAGGCCTGGCCTCTGCTGGGCAGCTGACCCAAGGAATGTTTCATGAGCTGGAACAGATGGCTGCAGACACCCATTATTGCATCCTACAGACTCTTCCCGCAGCCTCCCTGTGAGACAGAGAGAAGACCAAAGCCAGGAGGCCCCCTCCTCCAGGTAGGACAGTCCACAGCATCTCTCTCCCTTCACAGCAACAGCAGGAAAACAATATATTCCTCCGAGAAGCCTGTCATATCTCTGCTAGCAGAAAAGCCTGGATAGCCAACTCATTCCGTAATGTCTTCCCAGCTTCATCTCCTCCTTTCCCTGTAAACTTAAGTGAAATAAAAGCCTCCTCCTTGGGCTCACTCAGAGCCTTTCTGGTTATAGCAGAGCCTCTCACACACACTCTGTCTCAGGAGAGCCTGAACACTCAACGCAACAACCACCATCACAGAAGCTGAAGCAACAAGGCCCAACCCAATAAAAGACAGATTCCGGTGATTATGAGTACTGCTAAACTGGGTGAGAGGACCTTCAGCGCTCCCTTCTTGCCCATGGCCCCTACAGCAAGCAGCCAGATGCCCAGACTCTTCATTGCAATACCCCCACCATGAGACATGCCCTAACTGTTGCTGCCACAGAGGAACTGGCAGCTGAAATGTGCAGAGAGACTGTGCAGCAGCACTGAAGTCCAACTCACCCTGCCTCTTCCACAGAGCTCAGAGCAGCGCTCCTCAACGGACTCACAGATAGGCTGCAAGTCCAGGCTGGTGGCCAGGAGAAAACAAAGGAGAGCGCTTGTACAGTCCTTCAGCTGCCTAGGGTACAAAGTTACTTCAGCCTCACAGCATTGTGTCTCGTAAGTCATGCCTGTCCTTTCAGACCACTGATCAGTGCAGCTGAGATCCAGGAGTAGTAGGTACAGCAACACACAAGATAAGGCAGTCTCTCCAAACCCCCTCTCTAACAGATAGAGATTTCTGTGCTCAGAGAAGCACCCGAGAGTCTCTGCACCAGTCGAGTGCTCAAACAGTCCCTCTGCATGCAACCAGCCCTTCCACACTCACACACCATACATATGTAAGATCCCTTTCTTAGCTGTCTGCCACAGCCCTAGATTCCTCTGCATGCATCATGCAAAGAACAGGCAACAGAACTCGGGCTCCTCTGCTTTCTGCTTGTGGCCACAGACATCCTGGATGTACTGAGCATTAAGTACTAACCAACACTGATAGAGATCTTCGCGTAGGAGAGTCCAATGAGTAGCAAAGGGGAGACACAGAAGGAACAAGGTGATGAGGCCAGGCACCTGAACCGCAACAGGGTGTTTTACTAACAAATAGTGCCATGAAAATAGTATTTGTTCCACAGCTCCTGCAAGCAAGGAGGCGGACTCTTCATATGACATCATCACCATGACTTTGTATTTCCAAATGCAGCTGATGAGACTGACTGGAAGCAGCATGTCATTTCGGGGAAGTTACAGATGATACAGGCAGCATCCTCACTCTAGAAAAAACCCTGTGAGGCACAAACACTAAAGGCAAGAGCAGAGCGTATCTCAGCTAAGACCTGAAAAGAA
Source organism: Rhea pennata (assembly GCF_028389875.1). Taxonomy (NCBI): domain Eukaryota; kingdom Metazoa; phylum Chordata; class Aves; order Rheiformes; family Rheidae; genus Rhea; species Rhea pennata. The sequence goes on from NC_084675.1 coordinate 24,284,132, forward strand.
ACTGTTTTTCTGGTGCAGGCATTTCGAAGGCAACATAAACAGCTAGCAGTGTGCTAAGACAACAGGCCTGATGCCCTGGAGGGAAGGAGCATTCTGGAGACTCTCTAATTTGCCTAATACCTAAGCAGAGCACCCCTCTGCCATGCAGCCAACTGAAGCCAGTCAGTTACAGGCCGTGTTTCTGAAGAGCATCCAGAACAGTCCTGAGAAACAAAACTACTACGAGCTCAGCAGAAGGGCAGCAACACAGATGGGAAGTGCCAACGCGCAAGGCATTCACAGAAAGATAAGCAATGCCCTAGAAGCTAGGCATGCCTGACAGAAAAGCTCAGAAAGATGAGAAAAGGGGGTCAGTAAACGGGATGCTAAACATTAGGAGCAGCATCATGAATCCAGCAGGGACCTGCACACTAAAAAGAAACCCAACACCCTCTTGCAAGCATGGTTCTAGCACAGAGATGGGCACCTTAATACAAGGAATACTTAAGTCAGAGTGAAGACTTATCTTCAACATAGCACTCACTAAGTTTTTATTCTAGTTAAGCATTTAGAATTGGTTTCATAACACACTATCAGAGAGGGCAAATTAGTGTAACAACAGGAATCTTTACTTGAATGGAGTGTTATTACCATAATGAGGTATTAATATACATTTATATTCGATCTCACTGTGAAAGAGACTACTCTCAATTTTACCATGTTGTTCTACAGAGGCACTCCAAAGTGAAGCGTCAGAACAACAAACAGAAAAACACCTAAAAATGCCCTGTGATGCTGCGATATTTTTAGTCCTTATATCAGTCATGGAACTGTAATTAAAAGAAGCTTTGTACCTTGCCTGCACATGCACGAACACTTGTCTGTTGTCTAGAGCTTATTTGGGAAACTGCCTGCAGTGAAGAATTAGCCATCTGGAAAGTTTTCTTCTGATTTAATTACAAAATAGTCTCAGTCTTCTCACAGTAGAAGAATGTGTTTCTATCCTTCCCTAGAGAATGCTAAATGTATTTTACTCCAGCTTTCAAAAAAAATTAAATAAATAAAATGAGAGGAAAAAAAAATCACCTGTAGGCTAAATCTCAGCAAAAGCTTTAGGCTTGAGAGAAGCGCTTTTCTTTCTTTCTTTCTTTCTTTTTAATGGTTATGAACATGGGAAGAAAGATTTAATTTGGTGTCAAATAATTAAATGTATTTCTTAGCAGGAAACTGACGTCTCCCATCCCAACTCATGTTCCATCCCAAGTGCTCAAATGTTTACCAGCTTCCTATTCACCTGCACCCAAACCCATCCTTTTGGTCCTTCCTCTCCAATTTCTGACATTCATGCAGATCTCTGTAGATTCTTTGTAAGAAAAAAGAGCAGTTGGATTCAGTGGAAGAGACAATAAACAGAACCATCAGAGAAGCATATGCAGCCTGCCCTCAAGAGCTCCATTGGTGAACGGTCCTTTTAAAGTGCATGTGTGAAGAAAGGGGATACTGGGAGTAGTGTCCCCTAAACTCCAGTGGGGACCCATCTTTCCCCATCATGAGGAAGGAGGAATAAAATCTTCAGCAATTTTATCTGCTACCTTAAGCTGTGTCTGCCCTTCTCATCTCCCCACCTATCCTGAATACTCAGACCCTGCCCTGCAGGGAACTAGGTATTCAGGGAGGTGCAAAGCCCCAATCTCTGGAATGCTCTTGTCACAAGCTCTTGAGCACATCCCCCATTCTCTAACCCAACTAGCTTGTTGCTGCTCCCTGAGGCACTGGAGCCCTCTCGATTCCCCAAGAGGATCTGGTCAGTGACTGAACTGGAGTAAATCCAGTTCTGCAGGGCAGAGAGCAGCCTTGCTGGTGAACCTGTCACAAAGTCTGTGCAATTTCTTCACCTGATAAAGGTGAGGCTCACACAAAGGGCACCCCCTAGCTCACAGCCTCAAAGGGATCACTTCCCTGCATTAGAACGCCCTTCGATAGACAGCTTGACCTCCTGGGGAATGAAAGAGGGACGGAGCAGAGACGGCCGAGGCTCCTCTGCCTGCATGCTGTATCTTTGGAAGCCCAGAGCTGTCCAGCTATGCTGACTGCCGGTCTCAGGCTGAGAGGTTTCTGCACAAAAGCCCTGGGCTGCACTGTCCCTTTCTGGGTGGCTCTTCCTTTCAGCAGCTCTGTCAGGTGGTTCTCTGGACCCCTGTGCTGTTCTTTCAGATCTCTCTCTAGCAGATATCAACTGACCTGTGAGAGGGTAGTTAGCCTGAGAAGCAGAGTTGCCATTCATGCTCTGTAAACTGATTGATATGCAGACATCACCCACCTGCAACCTGTGACAGGGCAGAGCAAAAAGCTGAGCAGTCCGCCCTGGGCTACAAGAGGACCAACCCTGGCCATAGACAAAAAAGGGGTGCTCTGGGGGCACATCAATGCTCACTTTACTTTGTTGCTCCCCAACCACAAAATGTAATGTAACAAACCCAGGCCACTGGCTTTCCTGAATATCCACCACAGTGCTGGAGTCGATCTTCAGGCCCCCGCTCACCTCAGCACTGCGAACGAAGTCTTGAGTCTGCAGGTCCTCTACCCGCTTCAGCTCTCCTGTAGCCAGCTGGATGATGGCTCCTTTCATGAAGTGAGAGGGCAAGTGCGAGGAGCTGGGTGGTTGCAATTGGGTCAAGTCCTTTTCAATCATACTTCCTCGAGCCTGCACATCTGGGCTCTGCCTCACCAGAGTATCTGAAGAGGAACACCTGATGGGCTCAGATACAACAGGCACCAGGACTGGCTTGCCGTTGGCTATTACCATTCCTTTGGTTAATTGTCTTTGTCTAACCGTCTCTTCAGGGGACATTACAAATGGACTCCTGGGCTGGCTTTTCTCAGCAGCAGCCCTTTCCACTGTGCTGCTCAAAACGTCCCTTGACTCCCCCTGCTGATCAGGGATATTATGGCAAGGGTTTAAAGGGCTCAGGTCATCTTTCCTCTGGGCTGCCAGAATATGGTAATCCTGAGACGCCAACACCCCCACCACCCTCTGAACCTCCAGATCAGTGTCTGGGGTGCTTCTGTGAGCTGGCACAGAGACCTCTGTTCTCAAAGTCTGGTAACCTGAAAGAAACGGTCCATCGACCACACATCCCACTGCAGCCCCTGGCAGACAGTCTTCAGCTTTACTGCTGGCAGAGTCCACAGCCTCGCTGGTCCTCCTCACCACATTAGGCTCCAGATGTCTCTGTCCACCATTGGCAGCAACTACCTCTGAACTTGGCTGACTGTCTTGCTGAAAAGGATCTGGGCTTCCACTTGCTGTAGATGTCTCATATGCCGAATACCCTGGTGGAAGGCGGGACATCTGATAATAAACAGGAATTCTGCTTGGTGTTATATCTAATGGCTGGGTCCCAGCATGGTGCTGCATCTGGCCAGAAGGAGAGATGGCAGAAGCAGATTTGTTGAAGGTGTGGGTAGGAGAGGTAGTCTGAGGGGAAGGAGCGGCTTCTTCCGTGAAGAGAGAGGCATATGGCACAAAATGAGGGACGTGAGAGGCAGTGAGGTTGGTGGAAGGAGACAGAAGAGGACTAGGCAGGAAGCCAGAAGGGACAGCATAGGGCACCGTGTAATGCGAGCCAATGAACTGCAGAGACGCTGGGGGGATCTGTGCGTAGTGGATGGGAGGGTAGGGCACCCCTGGGTGCTGGATTAGTGGCGAGGTCACGTTGAAGGCTGGCGGCAGGGGGCTCATGTTCACCACGGGGTGCAGGCCCGTGGGAGAGAAGGTGGCTGGTGGTACTGCAACTTTGTAGAGCATCCCGTACTGGTCCACCGTCAGCCCCGCCACAGCCTCTGTGCTGTCGCCTGGGCCATAGCGTAGGGCTGCAGGGCCCGGGCCCGCCACCCGGGCCCACTCGGGGCCCTCGCCTGTGGCCTGAGCGCCCCCGGCTCGCCCTGCCTCCGCGCCTGCGCTGGCAGCAGGCAGATCCCGCTTCTTGGGCGGCAGGCACTCCTGGCTCCGCTCGTGGCCCGCTCTCATGGCGCCACACGGTGTCCCGGCAGGCCCGGCCGCGACGCTCGTTCATGGGGGCACACGACGGGGCTGCCGCACGCCAGCTCCCGGATCCCGGCTGCCGGCCGCCGCCTCACCTGTACCGGGAACAGAGGGAGCCGTGAGCCCCGGCGGCAGGGGAGCCCCCGGCGCGGCTCCCGCCGGAGCCCCGAGAGCAGGGCGCCGGTGAGCCGCGGCCCCGTGAATCTCGGGGCGGAGGGGGCCCAGCCCGGTCCCAGACCCCGGGACCCCGGCCGCGCCCCGCCGCCGCCGCCGCCGCCGCTCGCGGAGCAGCGCCGCAGCAGCCCCGGCCGCTCGGGGCCCGCCCAGCCCGCGACTCACCCGCCATCGCCCGGCTCCTCCGCCGCGACCCCCATCGGCCCCGCCGCCGCCTCCGGCCGACCCCTCCCCGCATGCGGCGCGCCGCGATGACGCGCCCTCCCGCGCGCCGGAAGTGACGGTGGCGTGACGTCACGGCGGCAGCGGCGCGGGCGCGCGGTGGTGGCGGGCGGCCGGGCCGGCGCGCGGGTGCTGCCCGCGGCAGAGCGCTCCGCGGCCGCAGGGCCGGCGGCGGCAGCCGCGTCCCCGGGTGGGAGCCCCGCTCCGTTTGGGCGGGCTTGTCCAGTGGGCAGCCGGGAGCGCTGGAGCCGCCGGTGCCCCCCGCCCCGTTCCGGCTCCGCGCTGCCTCTCTTCTCGTCCGCGCGTTGTCCGAGCCCTCACACGCGCTCCCGGCAGTCTCCTGCCTGTCTTGTTGCTGCCAGCACGTCCTGTTTGTTGTTCCTTGGCACTCATTGATTTCTGTGGTGTAGACAAAAGGTCCATGGAAGTGCAGAGAGAAAAGCTGGGCAGGATGGAAGGCTTTGGCTTGCCTTGTTTGGATCCTTCTTTCATTGTATGTCATATATAGAGCTCCTCTGATTCCAGAGTTCAGCACAGTAGTGTCCTGAAGCCTAAGAAGTACCTGCCTTGTACATCCCTTAAGGTCAATGTACGTTTATATATAGAGAGAGATACTTATTTTTTCTTGAAATGTAGATTGGGCAAAAAGCCCAAGTCATTCCTTGGACACTGCAGTTACTGCACAGCCTGTCTCGTTTGCAGGATCGACTTCAGAAACTGTTTCCCGCATTGCATTGGGAATTCTGGTTTCTGCTTTTAATGTGACTGCCAAAATAATAGTGTTGTATTGTTAGCCACGTGGACCACACTGCACAGTCTCCTGCCTCCAAACTGTAAGAAACTGGCAGGTTTAGAATGATCCTTTTTCTGGTGTATGTTCTCAACTCCCACCAGTTAGCCATGCACAAACCACTTGTACCAGCTGTGGTCAGCAGTGGATCGGTTGGCTCCACATTTTTCTAATCCCCTTGTTACTCCCTGCGTGCTGTGGACCCTTGTGGCTGAGCCGTGCTCTCCCCAGCCCCAGGACGGCAGCACTGGGAGCTGCTGTGCTGCATCGGGCCAGCATGCTGGGAGCAGGCCTAGAAGGCTGCAGCGGCTCGGGCTGGGGCGAGCACGGCGCATCCCGTGCGCGGATCCCCGCGCCCGGGGGCGTCTGAAGAACACGACCCGCAGCGCCGGGGGAGGGTAGCGCCCGGGGTGGAGAGCAGCGCCGGTGGGGGCAACGCCGGGGGCGGTCGGCAGCACCCGGCGCGGGGAGGCAGCCCTCAGCTCTCCCCCGCCCCGAGCGGCCGGACCCCACCGCTGCCCCCGGAGCCCCGGGCAGGGCGCCGCCTCAACGCTCCCTGCGGGGCGGGGCGCTCCGTCCGGCGCCGCCCGCGCTGCCGGGGCGGATTCACCGCGAAGCAGCTTCTCTGGCACAGGGAAGTTCCGCGGGCCGGGCCGGGCCGGGCCCCCCGGCGCGGCGCGCCGCAGGCCGCGCCCAGGCCCGCAGCGCCCCTGGCCCCGCGGGCGGCACCGTGTCCGCCCCGTTCCGCCCCGCCGGCGCGGCCGGAACCCGCGTTCGGGGCAACGCGACCCACCCGGCCGCACCACGAGGCCGCGCGCGCGGCAGGAGGCCTACGCCGGCGCGTGACGTCATCAGTGACGGCCGCGGGTGTCGCACCTGTCGTCAAACGCGCAGTCTCGCGGATGCTTCCGCCAAAGAAAGTAGTGCCGGGAGTCCCTGCCGCTCGGCCGCCATTGCTCCCGTGCTGTTGCCGCTGAGACCGCCGCTGCCGCTGAGGCCACCGCGGCCGCGGCCCTCCCCGCCACCGACAGCGGCCGGGAGACCGAGAGCAGAGCGCCGGGCCGCAGATCCCTCCGCCTGCAGTGTCGGTGCTGAGGCCGCGCTGCCGCCATTTTGAATGCCTGGCTCCTGCCGCCGCCGCTGTCGCCGCCGCAGGGACCGGCCCGGTGAGTGGGCCCCCGCCGCCGCTCGCTCCCCCGCGGCCTGCGCCGCCGCGGCTCCTGCCTCGGCGCTGCCGCCGGCGCTTCCCGCTTTGCGGCCGCGGCCCGGTGCCGGCCCCTGCTGCGTCTCCGCCGGCGCCGCCCGCTGCCCCGCCGCGGCCTCCGCCGGCGCGGCTCCCCGCGGCCGCCCCGCCGCGGCCGCCCTCCGCCCGGCTGCCCGCGGGAGGCAGCATTGCTGAGGCGCTGTGTCTTTTTCCTGCTCCAGAGACGGTGCTGGTTTCCCTGCTCCCCTCGGGCCTGGGACTTGGGAAACCTGGCACAACTTCTCCGCAGTAGGAAGCGAAGAACTGCCGTGGAAGCTCCCTCAGTGGGAAGCACATTGTGGCTTCGCGTTGGAGGCTCTTAGGGTCTGAAAAGGAACTTGGACTTTCACATCTGTCCCTCCTCTGGCTTTTTAGTATTTGTGCTGCACAATGGCCCAGGGCATTGCAGTTAGTTTTTCTGTGTCATTCTGTTGTTGTTACACATACTCACGGTTGCATAAGTTCTAATAGAAACAAAAAACGTCCGATTTCTGGCCAAAGGCCTTTGCAGTAAATCGCAAACATAGGTTTGTGCTAATGGTAGGCTACTGTTGTTCAAAGATCTATTGCTAAAGACAGCTTCACATCTCTTCTTGAAGATTGCTGGAGTTGTGTTTTCCTCTTTTCCCCTCTCCCAAACCATAAGACTAGTTTTATTTTTCTGATAGTTTTTGATGTGTGCAGGCATTCTGAAAGTCTGCAGAGTAATTGTGTATAATGTCGCATTGTAAGTTATGTTTTCTTTATAAAAAAAAAATAGTGATGTATTTTAGTTTCTGATGCCTGAAATGTGTATGGAACAGCATGGAATCCTAGTGAAACCTTTTGGAAGGGTGAAATTTCATGTGCAGGGCCTTGAAAGTATATTTGACACCTATTAGCTTAAACAGAACAAAATACTCTTTTTTTTCGTATTGTACTCTAGAAAGTTGCATTTTAAATGACAGAGATGGTGTTACTAGTTTTCTTTTTTGTTTTACTTCTCTGCAATAACGTGTATCTGTTGTTTTGCACATGCCTATTTCCTTTTTTTTTTTTGTCTCTTTTCTAAACTACAGTGGTTATCTTTTGTTTTGTTTATTCGCATGTCCCACTGTCCTGCCAAATTCCTTCTTTTGCCTGCCCATGCGCACTGTGATATTTAGCATGGGAGTTAAAAACTTCACTGGATACCTGAGAGGTCAGTAAAGGCAGGAGATTTTGCTTTTCTGAGGCAGCGTGCAGCATAGACTTTTCTAATTTCTTCCATTGCAAGAGAAGGAAGGCGGAAGGTATTTAAATTTTTGTATGTTGAGGAGGAGAAAAGTCGGGGTGATTCTTTTGCAAGGGAATTCAGTTTTTCCTCTTTTCTATGTGTAATATAAGTGTTAGATTTTCTGCTTATTTGACAGAAGGAAGAAGAACATCCTCTTCTTTTATTGTTCCTCTGACTTTTTTCTAAAACTGGTACAGTATGAGTGGACATGTCCTTCAGTACCTTTTTTTGCTGTGTCCTGGCCAGAGATTAAGGAAGATAAAATGTTCTGATTCTTGATAATGTCTTTGTGCACAGAGCTTTGAATTAGCATCAGGGTAAACTAATGATATTAGTAAGTTTGACACACAATGATGTAGAAGGGTTGTAAGCTACAGCAAAGGAATGAGGCATGAAGACAGAGACTGCACTGGTTAATGCAATTTAGATTTGGAAGATTGTCTTTCAAAGTGTAAGGGATAATAAAAGCCTTAGCTACTTCAAGCAGCACTTATTCAGAAAAGCTTCTTGTGCCTCTCTTTGTGTGTGAATATTTATGTTGTATTGAGCTGGCAATATATGTAACTTCAGACTATGCTTTGGAGATAGGTTGTTTGTTTGTGTGTTTAATAACAGAACAAAAAACTTCTGGTTGAAAGCGACATTAATTTCTTCTAGATGATACTTGGGTGTGTTCTGGGGAAAAGGGTCTAATCTATTTTGGTAGTAGTATTACTTTATTGGATGAGGATTTTGAGGATAATAAAGTAAATATATGATGAGTCTTATTTAAATCTAGTCCAGCTTGCTATAACTCAAAAGTCAGAGTTGTTGTAGTGTGAATGCAAATGAATCTCTGCTAATATTACAGACAGTATTATTAGCCTTATTTGCAGTTTGGCAGAGATGCTTGAGGTACAGTCTAAGCTTAGAACTTTCTAAGATATGGCAGAAGCTACCTGAAGGTATTGCAGAGTGTGTATTTTTGAGAAGTGGTTTTAAAAAACAAAAAAAACAAACAAAACTGTCACTAATCTTTCATTTGGCATTAACCCTGTAAAGAAGCTTTTTTTCTTTCCATAATGTAATAATGTAATAGCAAACAGAAGACTTTATTATGACTGAAGTATGGCAACAGAAGCCAGGAAATCTACATTGTCTATCTTGCTGATCAACTATGTAGACGTGTTAACTTTTCTTCCATTACTTGATTTGTTAGCTTCTAAAAAAGAAGAAATACTTGCTTGCTCTTTGGTAGATTTCAGAGGATAATTTTTGCAATGATTGAAAGCTCAGTGAATCTTTGAAGCCAGTTCAGGAACTGTTTGATTTGGGGCATTTGTACTGTTGTGCAGAAATGAGAACCATCTCAGAAGTGCTCACCTAGTTTCACTCAATTCTGTTTTTGGGGCATTGCTGTAGAATGCAAAGGGAAAAGAGAGAGAGGGCTATGTTCTGGTTTGTTCAAACTAAAGGCTGTTGAGAAAACTGACAAGCAAGGGCCAGGGATGCTCTCCTCCTTCCCTCACTTTCTGAATAGCATGGTGGCTTTTGCCTTTGAAATACTTTTGTGCTGTATTTCTTGTTTTTAATTGTGAATGGAAATAGTATTGTCACTTCCTCTGAGACTATCCCTCAGATCTTGTTTTTAGGTGTTTTTTTTCCATTTTTCCCCCATGCTATCTTTGTGTGATGCATATTACTTTGCCTTTTATTATCATACTGTATTTTAATATTTCTCCTGTCATTTATTTCTGGATTCTCAGTGTTACTTACTTCCTACTTTACAGGTTTCTGTGTTCTATTAAATAGCTATTTGTCAAAAGAGGTTGTTTTTCCACTTTGAATGTTGTATGGTTGGTTGCTTTTCCTGGTAACTATGTATGTTGCCCTTCTTGATGATGACCATGTTCCTTGGTTGTGTGTTTACCATTTTCTGTATAAATATTGATAGCACTAAACAATATACCAGTTCCTCTAGTATTTTTCTTCACAACTTGATTCCTGTTTGTAGTATGTATTAACACTTCTGTTTTTACTGCCAATGTATATATTTTTTTGGGGGGGGAAGGGTCTGATAGTAGTATGATGCCTACCGATAGCAGTGTGGAGGTGAGGCCATCAGTCAATTTCAATTAACCATTGCAGTTATTCTTCTCATATAGTCTAGGCAGGTCTTCCTCTTCCCATTTCTGTACAGGAGGCTTTATTCAGTTTCACTGAAGCAAGTGAGGGAGATCTGTTACAGATTTCAGTGGGAGCTGCGTCAGGCTTTTATTACGCAACTTCCCAAAAGCTGTTTTTGCTTGAGGAGTGTGATTGCTTATGCATGAGTTGGGGTGCAGCAACTTCATTTGTCTGTTTTAGATTATTTGAAAATATATGCTTCTGCAGTCTTGGGTTGCTTTTTAGAATTAGCCAAATTCAGAAATACTCAACAGGAGCTATGACTAGGTATGTATCTTGGGTTGAAAATTGAGAAACATTCCCCCAAGTAGTGAAACTGTTCTATGAATAATTCCTTGAGCCTTGGCAGGTCTTGCGTCTTATTGTTTCCAGAATTCAAGAGTAAATAGTAATGGAATTTAAAGACCTTTGTAGCGGATACCTTTAAAAAAAAGTTGCTTAACAAGGTTCTTAGATTTCATTGCTATATTGAAAGTGTGGTTTCAATATTTTTAGAGATATGTGAACATTTCTAAATAGATTCTAAAGAGCAGAATTTCAGCACAATTGAATGTTTAAGCATTGTAAGTCCTTTCAAATTTACATAGAGTTCCTGGTAGATGAATATAATTTAGCTGAAGCACCTGAAAGTTGTTTACTTGTAGGGTTTTGGTAATACTGGGTGCTGCTTGCAAATATAATACAAATTATCTGGTTATCAATCATATTTGAATATTATGGTATTCCAGGAGGATTTTTAGTAAGATTCTATTGTTAGATCTTTTTGGCATGGTGACCTGTTGAGTAAACTGAAACTTTGAAACAGTACAAGCCTAAGTACTAAAAGACTATAGAGTATGGAGAAAATAACCATTTATATTACAACTAAATGTTTTTAATATTTATAGTCTGTTTTTTTCCAGATAACAATTAAATGTTTTCGCTTGTGCATAATTCAGTAAAATGAGTTGGGTAAGGAAAGAAAGCTTTGTCTACTTCTTCAGGGGAAGAATTCATGAGCAGCAGAGGGAAGGTAATTGAGCTAACGCCTTTCATACAATCCAAAGAGTAGAAAGAAAAGCTGAGAAAGGGTATATATTTTTTTTAATTGTATTTATTTATTTTGTAAAGGCACGATGTTTCAGAGCAGTCTGGCTTTGATAGTAGGTTACACGGAAGGATAAGACCTTGGAAATGAGAGGAGGAAAATAGAGTTGATGAGGTGGAGGAGCAATGTGTTTGACCCTACCAGATTTTGTAAATACTAACTGTAAGGTTCTTTCCAGGTATTTAGGGACCATCCCTAAAATCTAGAGCTTGCAGCTGGTAAAAAGAAGGCAGAGGAAAACTACTGATGTAAACAAAATGAGGCAAGAGGTAATTACTCTTAAATCTTGCCTTGTCATTTATGTTAATGTGTAAAGAATAAACACATATTGCTGTACTGGGGGGAAATCGCTGTATTGGGGAAAATGTTAACTAATCCTGAAAAACAAGACCTGCCACTTAGAGGGAAGTTTCAAGCTGCTTTTAGCCAGCTGAAGTTAAATTTGGGGTCTCTTATTCACAGACAATGTGCCTGTCTTCTCTCTGCTAGTAAGTCAGTCATCTTGTGCAATAAAATGCATTTCTGTAATATAGAGAAGCTCTTAAAAATTCTTTTTTCTTGGCAGTTTAGTATTTTATTGCTTTCTAATTGTCACATGAAGCTGACTTTTTGAAATCTTTCAAACATTTCATAGACGTTCTGATTTCAAGACAAACAGTGTAGTCAAAAATTAGTAGGTCAGTAAGTAAGTGTTTTAATTGTTAGTTCTGAATTATTTAATCTCATTCATCTTCTGGTCTTATTTTTTAATATTTTCTGTTCTGACTCTCAATAATCTGTTCAGTGATGTATAGCTCTAATTCCTTTTCTTAGTGAAGTCTGCATGGTCATATTTTAAATCCCGGTGGGATTTTGATACTGTTACTATTTCACTGCTGTGGCAGAGCCATGCTCTGGTACTCTGTGTTATCCATTCTTTGTCCATGGGATCAGAAAATCATAAATATTTGTCATATCTTTTGGGCTTTGCTGGAGCCCTCTTCTGTTCTTGGTGCCTTTCACTATGCTGCAACTTCCTGGAGTACCAGCTGTATATCCATAGAGGACATGAGGGACCTTATGCCCTTTCTGTTACAGCTTATAAATGTGCTCAGTTAGTCTAGTCTCCAGTCATGGATTACTTGGCATTGTGTACCTGAAAATTGTTTTTATTTCTTATTGTTCTCCTGTAATCAGTCTGAATCCTAGAAGAATTGACATGCAAGGAATACCTAAAGTTAATTTGACTAAAGGGAGAGGAGGACACTTATGTGTGTTTCTTCCAGAAAAGAACAGGAAAAGTAGAGCCAGTGTAGTCTTCTTTTGCGTTTTTTTTTCTTTTATCTTAGCTGTACATTATGATCTGCAAGTACATACTGATTTGATTTAGAACCAATCAGAAGAGTACTTGCTAGCTTGTGTAAATAAGATGCTTGCCATTCTGTAGGAGTACTCATTTAACTTTCTTATTGCTTCCTTTTCGCCTTTTCTGGTGGCTTTTTCACCATTACTTCTGTTCTGCCTCTTCTGATAGTTTTTTCATCAATCTGCAAAATACATGCTTCTGGCTTTCAATCCTGCTGCTTCAAATGATAGATTTATGGGCTTATTATTTAAGTTACAGTCTGCCCCTTGAGTGAGATGCATCCAGAGGAATGTGGGATTGATTGTACAAGAAGTGTTTTTGATGACTCATTGGGTCATCTTGCTGAGTGTAACAATATATGGACCTCATGAAGCTAAGGGAATTATCTTCTAAGAAAAAAAGTGAAATTAAGGTTCTGAGCAACGTTTTAGCAAATCCTATGATATCTGCACAAAACTTGTTTTGTTGACACAAATGGCTTGGATTTAGGCTGATCAGTTTTTCTGACCCCTACAAATCTTGGTTTGCTTGATGACCATTAGCTATGCTATGGTCATCAAGCAAATAATATTAGCTATGCTGCTAATGTTAGATTTGGGAGTGACTGACAGGCAAGACATGAAAATAGCTGCTCAAACATCCCTGGCGTCCCTCATCAAATGTTTCTGAGCTGTGCATGCAGGCATCACTTTGAATTAAGTGGCAGTACCTTCCTCAATAGTACCTGCTGGCTTGCTTTCTCCCAGTTTGGTAGTTTACTCAGCAGACCCAGTGTCAATACTGTCTTGATGCTTGTCACCTGATGACTTGTCACTGGCATAAGAGTTGTAGTTGAAGTATTTGTTAGCATCATGGGACTCTTAAGGCACAACTTGTTTAGCTTTGGCCAAAAGAATATTCAAAATCTTAGTAATTTTCTCTTAAATCCTTTTTTTTTTTCTTTAATATGAGAAGTGAAAAATACTGACCAGCATCTGGTTAGCATTTCTCTATATTGTAGGAAGTCAGGAGCTGCTTAAGTCAAATGATCAAGTGGGATGTGGCAGACGGTGTGTGTGTGTGTGTGTATATGTATGTGTATACACATATATTTTAATGCAGGAGGACTTCAGACTTAAGTCTTAGCTTCAGACTCAGGTTACACAACTTCCCCACCCGCCCCAGACCGAGAAAGTCCTTGAGGGTTGCTTGCAGCATTGTAGTGCTGGTCAAGTGCTCCAGATGACCCTGCTTGACTAGGTGATCTCCAGAGGTCCCTTCCAACCTCAAGCACTCTGTGTGATTCTGTGACTTGTATTAGGTGAAAGAAGTGGAAATAAGTGAATATTGACAGAATAAGAATCAAGCTGTTCTGCTGCTTGGTTTGCAAAATCTATGTAATGGTGTCATATAAGGATCTTCCTTAATGATAATGTAAAAGGGGATGCTGGCTAATTTTAAGCTTTCTTTTTAAAGCGAGCCTAGGAAGAATCTTTTGTATGCAAACAGGAAGCTTTGAAACAGTGTTTCTAAAGCAACTCAAAACTGTTTGGCTCGCAAATCTGGTGTGTGGCCATCTTAACACTTTATTTACCTCTGAAACAGGTGGTTGTTTGTCAGATACCTTTTTTTTAAGGTGCTCCAGCATGAGACATAGGAACTGCTGTGGTTCTTGATGGTTATTAGTAAATACATAAGTGTGATCTGGATTATAAAATGGTTGGATTTTTTTCAGAAGTCTTGTCAGAGGCTCTCACCAAAGGTTTTTATCACATGACTGTGCAATTCTGCAAGGGAGATCCTCTTGTGAATTAATAAATAGCTAAAGGATAGAAACAAAGGTGGCCAGGCAATGATAGAAAATCTGTCTGCTTTTATGATAAAAAGAAGTTATTAAGAGGCTCTCTGAGAAACTGTGCCATTAAGCATATTCATAAGTGATTTGGAAAAGAGGAATGAAAAGTGACAGTTTGATTCTAAAGCTATGGAAGGATTTCATAATACTAAATGAGTATGCAATAAAATGGTGAACTGAATTCATTGTCAATAAGTACAAACCAATGTTTGTGGTGAAAAATCACTATGATCATAAGTACACAGTAAAAAGTTCTAAATAAGTTATCATTTAAGAAAGGGATCTTAGAGCTATCTTATCTTCATGAAAATATCAGCTCAAAGGAGCCAAACAGGCAGATAATTTTCCCTGAACTTTTGTAACTTTCTAAATACGTGTATTTATATATAAAAAGCAAATATTTTTTCCATTGAATTTATAATTATAACTGTGGAATTTATTATCACAAGTATGAACGACAAAAAGCTTGAGTGCTTCCAAAAAGTAATTAGACAAATCCATAGATCTGTAGACAGATGCATTTACACACCTTTGGGTCAGGAAGTCTCTTAAGCTGCAACAAGTCCTGGAAGTGGGGAAGATACTGAGATGTGCTTTCTCTTTTATTTCCCCTCTGCACTTGCTACTTTCCATTTTGAGACAGGTTACTAAATTAGATCAGTTATGCCCTACCTGCCAAGGCTGTTCTTTATTCTCTGCAGTTTCCACTTTACTCCCTGTACTGTGGTGATACAGTGCAACAGGTGTGTGATTGTACAGTCCATTAGTGAGAAAGCTTTCATAGTATTACTTTAATTGTTTGGGTGTATGCACATTGTGTCCTGTGTCCGGTAGTACTTAACAGAGAGTCGGCAGGAATTACACAAGATACATCACATTAAAGGTTTGTTAGCATTGTGATAGGCTTTCAGATGGTTGGTAAAAGGTAAATATTAATCTCTTCTAGGACACCAGAATATTTGCATTCAAAAGTATTCCAGATTTCTTGCCACTTAGAGTATCTACCACATATACATGCTTTAAATTCAAAGCTTAAAAATGAGATAAGATTTCTGGTTTGATAGTGAGCAAAGAATCTTAAAGTTCCTTGGGGGCAGAAATCAAATGCCTGGTGTGAGAATTTCTTGGTGACAAGATAATCTTTTCTTTATGAAAGAGGAAGGAAAAAAAAAGTTGACCTGGTATGTTGCATAGGAACTTCTAAGTATGGAAATGCTGGAAAGATGTATGCATAGGAAAGTATCTCAAGGCCCAAGAAATAAGTTCCTAAAGTGATTAATTTTGTGAGGGGGAAATACTGTTACGTGGATTGAAACATGTGAAACTTCTTTTATGGGAAGAGATCAAATATGTGTTTAAAATGCCAAATGATTTAGCATTGGTAAAAGGATATGGAGCTGCAGCGGAAGGACAGAAGTTTTGATTGCTGGAAAATAAATAATAGCTTTGTCTTTTGCACTTTATGATGTCCTCCTTCAGAGCAGTTCCTAATTCTCTCACATGCTTCCTGTCTGATAAAAGCAGGACAATTATGATTGCTTGTAGGAAGCAGTTCATCTCTAACTGTGTCTGTACTAAATGCCTATTGGAATATTACATAATTAAATGTAAAGTAGAGAGGGCCTAATTATGAGGCTATCATTTCATTAAGAGTCTTTATTTATTCTTCAATTGTTTGCTTTCTTAAATGCTAGCTTCTGCATATTTTCTTGTGGTTGTCATGTGGGAGAAAAAGTGTTTACAATGTGATTTGCTGATTGCTTATT
This sequence comes from Rhea pennata, assembly GCF_028389875.1. Taxonomy (NCBI): domain Eukaryota; kingdom Metazoa; phylum Chordata; class Aves; order Rheiformes; family Rheidae; genus Rhea; species Rhea pennata. The sequence continues at coordinate 24,300,038 of NC_084675.1, forward strand.
TTATGCAAGAGCATTTGTAAGTATAGGTTATGCATTTCTGTTCAGTATAGTGAAATGGATGATACTGGGATGAAATCATATTAGATCTCCAGTGTTTTTCATTTACCTGTCCTGTCAGTGAGGTAGAAAGTCTTGCCTAAATGTCTGTGAAAGATGAAGAATAACTATTCATAAAAAGCTGTGCTTAGAAAGTATGGCAACTTTGTTTAGTACTGTTTCCCCTTAACTGAAACTATTGGGGCAGCCTGTTCTTTTATTTTGTGTTGTCTAGGGTCAACTTAATATGAAATGTTGAAGTCCTCTATGGCCATACCTGCAGAATGAGTTTCAGGCATGTGGCCAAGAAAGCTGTGCTGCTGTTGTACAAGTCTCAGGCTGATGATACCAGTGTTCAGCAGTTTATAATCTCAAATACAGAGTGAGAGCAAAATGGACTTCTGATTTCAAAACAACTCAGTACCTAACTTCAGTCTATTTGCAAACTATGTATTAGAGCTTTTCAAGAAGTTTGCAAAAAAAAAAAGCTTTCTTAAAAAAAAAAAAAAAAAAAAACTAAAAAATGAAACAAAAAAGCCCCAAATTGTGTTTTCAACTTATAATAGCCACTATCTATCTTCTCAGGAACATTAAAGACTTAGATCAACTTAACAAGACTGCAGAACGATAACCTAATTGTAGTTTACTGCTGAAGGGAGAACTTCACCCTAAATCTCCCAAAACTGTAGGTTCTTGATGCCTTCTTTATGTCGGCGTAGGTCAGTGTAATGATTTTGAGACTGTTGCATCAGACTACAGGGAATTATTCTGGCAGCAGAGTGTTTTTACTTTTTTGTTGCTTTTTTTTCCCAAATTTTTCAGCAAGTGTTTGGATGAGCAAAATCAGTGGAGAAACACATGGGGGGTGAGCGTAATCTGAACTTAAAAATTATGGACTCTAAGATAACTGTTGCCACCCAGGAATGGGATTTTGAGTTTATGAAAGACTATTCTATTAAAAACACAAGCCAAGCATTTTCTAGCAATCAGAACCCCAAACTGATTGTTAGGAATTAACAGGAAGTAATGGGAAGAAAAGTAGAAGACATTTTATACAACATATAAAACAATGGCACATCCGCATTTTAAATCCTGTGTGCAGTTTTGCTTTCCCCTTTTCCTCCCCACCTCCTCCCCCTTTAAAAGGGACGTAAGAGAGATGTAGAAAACACAGATGAAGTAACAAAGGTAATCTGGAGTCATGGAAGGGTGTAGGTGAGAGGCTGCAGTTTTCAGACTGGAGAAGGTGAGTGAAAGAAAAATGAAGGTGTATAAGATCATGAGTTTCATGTAAAAGCTGAACAGGGAATGAATGTTATTGTCTCCCCTAATAGGAGAATTGGGAGCATCAGTAGAAACAAGCAGTTGGAAAATACAGAACAAGTGAAGGAAGTGGTTCTCCGCAGGGTGCAGTCAAGTTGTGGAACTCTTCGGAATATTGTTGGTGCTAGAGGTTTACCTGGGTTTTAAATGAAACTAGACAAATCTGCTGAAGATTTGATGCTATTTGTGGCTTTGGAAGTTCTTGAGCTGCAAATTGTTGGAGATTGCAAGGGTATTCTGGGAAAGCGTTGCTATGTTCTTGCCCTATTCTTATACTTCTCCGTAGGCATTTGCTATTGGTCATTGTTGCAGACTGGATAGTGAACAGGATGGAGCTTTGGTCTGACCTGGTATGGTCGCTATGTTTCTAATCTTTTGCTTTTTGTCGTCTTTGACTGTATATTCAATAATCAAAAAAATGTAGTCCCTTCTTAAGTTAGAAAATACTAGAGAAAAGTCTCATGAAGGGTTAGTAGACTGTATTCTTTGTGTAAATCAGTAGGATGAGTTGTACACTGTTACAGAAATCTAAGTTTAACTTGAATTAAAAATGGCTTTTATAGGAGATTCATAAGGTTTTTTTTTATACTTTTTTTTTTCTTCTTCTTTTTTACAGCCTAGATTCACCCACTTATGTGATGAATGTAAAACGAACTTAAACAGGTGGTAGAACAAGAACGCAGAGAATTTTGGAGATTGTGTTCTATCTTATTTCAGAATAACCTCCCAGGTAGATAAAGTCTTAATCTATTAACCTATGTCTTAAGTTTTATTCAGTTTCAACTCTGAAAAGTCACTCTTGAGGATAGGCCTGGCTAGACAAGTCATTGAGGTACATCTTTATACTATACCTCTACCAGTTTGAAATTTTCCAAGTTAGGTATTTGTCAGAGGCTTGTTGTAGAATTTTAAATAAGCCTATTTTGCCCTTTCAGGATAGGAAAAGTGTTTTATTTTGGGTAGATGGGAGGTGTGGGGCGGGGGGGGGGAACCGATTAAACTGCCTCTTATTTGAAAAGCCTTGGAACCCTCATGGTTTTGGCTGAATTCTATATGAGTGGTAGGGGCTATCCTTTTGTTTTGAGGATATGTTGTGTTGCACCTGTGGAAAATTTTGTTCCAGTTTGGCCAAAAAGATTTGAAAAGTTGATTTGTGCCTACTGATTTGAGACTTGAAGTATAGCAGCTATAACCTGCACAGGCTGCGTACAATAAATGTGTTCCATTGCATAGCTCCTGATTCCCAGTAGGGTTTGTATGTTCAGTCTCCCATGATCATAGAATTTTAACTTGCTGCTGAAAGATCACAGCCTATGACTATCACTTGCTGTTAGCTCAAGAGCAGAGCTCCCTGTTGTCAGTCTGGAGTCCCTCTTAGCTAATGATTTCCTCGTATGCTTATTGATACAATGCTGCGTGAGGAAAACACTTTCAGTTTATTTTCAAAACTTCGGAAACTTTGTGCAAGCATAATTGAAAGAACATGACTGCAGCATTCGAAAGCCTTATTTACTGCATGTTCAAATACTGTTCTGAAGACAAATTTTGTGGTTTCCCTTGACCGTTCCTCTGATGCCGATTAGTGCGGCATCTGAATGATTGCTAAGCATTAATTCATTTCATATCACAGTAATGTGAGGAAGTGTTATTAACTTCATGTATAGAGAACAAGGCAAATCTAAGGACTAAAGTATCCAATAATCTTGCTCCTTCACTTTGAGGTGCCTTGGGGCAAAGTCACCTCATGCTGAAAGAGCAGCTCCTTGTTTTCTAAATGAATGCATTGTCTCTGCAAATTCAAGCTCTATAGAAGAAGATAGGCAACTAGAATATGAGGAGCTACATGGTTTGACTGAAATGACTTACTGTTTGGTATGAACTCGGTAGTAGGTGAAGTTTATAATCTAGATCTATTTAACCGCACTCAACTATTTTACTGTGAGGCCGCCTTTACTTATTGTATATGCAACTGTGTGACTTCTGTAGCAAACAAATCCGCTACTAGCTCAGTATGCTTCTCTGCCTGTTCCCTTGCGTGTTGCAATATATTGCATCGTGTATGTGAGTGATTTCTTGTGATATGACAGTGCTTAAAATGAATGACACATTGATTTGGGAGGATGGTGACCCAGATAAAACACTAAGACTGCCATGTCAAATAGCTTCTTGCAAGTTGGTATGACATTTATATGTCGTCAGAATAGTTTAGTTATCTTCAGTCTTGCATGCATGAAAAAACTGAGGTCCGTGTATAGTCTGGTCTTTGTGAAAGTGATATAACAACTTGAATGTTCAACTGTTGAACATAATTCTTAAGTTCGGTTTTTATCTGAAAGCCATTTTTCTCTTGATGGGTATTCAAGAAAACAAATTGCTCTCCAGGCCAGACAACTCGGACTGTGTTCCATCTGGTAAAATTAAACTTAAAAAATGAGAGTTCATGTAAGATCGACTTTCCTTGCCCACTGTCTTTACACAGTGCCACCAGACAGTAATATTTTGATGGGCTTACTTGTTTTAGAAGGGATTGTTCTGGCTAATGTGTAATAAAGGTACAGTGTCAACTTGTGTGTGTGGTTTTTTTTTTGTTTGTTTGTTTTTTTGGTTTTTTTTATGAAGAGGCTCTGAAATGTTTCCACACTGCCAGGATTGCTCTTGCATCTGCTTTTTTCTGTGCATGGCACAAGGATGCGGGATTTTGAAGCACAGATACTGGAATCACTTGTCTGAAATCTTGTGTTATTAAGCAGCTTTTTTTTTTTTTTTTTTTTTTTTTCTTTTTTTTTTTTCAGTATTTGTGTCCCAATTCATCATGATTTTGTGATCAAGTCTATAACAGAGTGTGACTTTCAGAGAAAATTAGAATATGTGAACATAAGAGCATGCATTGCCAAGTTTCTTCCTGTTTTAAGTGGGGAGTCATGTTATTTTCACTTGATAACCAGCTCAATGCATAGCAGTTTTTGTCTGTAATGTTCTGTGAAAATGAACAGCAAATATGAGAACTTAAATTCCTCAGAGGTACACAGAATTCTTCTGGTTTTCAAGTTTCATTTTAACTAAGCTACTGAAGCGGTCTGTGTTTTATTGTTCCTTCAGTTTTTATAACTGAGATAAATTTTCTTTATGCTAAAATATGATATGATTATGAAGTCATCACATACAGTAGAGGGTTTACAGATCTTTCTTCCTCCTTCTAGAGGATGCCAGCCCCTATCAGACTGCGGGAGCTGATCCGGACCATCCGGACAGCAAGAACCCAGGCAGAAGAGCGTGAGATGATCCAAAAGGAATGTGCTGCTATCCGATCATCCTTCAGGGAGGAAGATAACACATACCGATGCAGAAATGTGGCAAAGCTGCTGTATATGCACATGCTGGGTTACCCTGCACATTTTGGACAGGTAGGTCAGACTTTGGTGCTTGCTGCATTATGTGCACGTGCCAGTCTGCTTTCTGTGTTTTGGGCCTGTTGGCTGGTTTGGAGTACTATTAGCTTCAGTTTTGCTGTCTACTATTTGGGATGTTTGGGGATGTCTTGACATACATTCTGAATCTGATTGGTTTTTGACCATGTAACTGAGATTTGCTATTTGAGAATTTTCTTATATAACTGTAAGTTTCATAACAAAACGTTTTGCTTTTGCTGGACAGTCCACTCCTCACTGCTCATGTTTCTGCAGAAAAGTAGTTCTTAAACTATAATCTAATATATATGAGTATTTCTAAATGGGATCGAAACAGCACTTCAGGGTTATTTCTCTGGTGATGGAAGTTACAAGATTCTTCAAAGGAGGTTCTGTAACCTCTTGCTTTTATAGTAATTTATTCCAGGCAGATAACTAGTCTATGCCCTGCTGTAAGAAATTGCTATTCCTTAGCCCCAGTTTTAATGATGTGTCCTGGAGAATGCTGTTTCAGTTTTTCAAATCTCTCAGCTTATTTTTGGAACATTATTCCTCTGGTAGACTATGGAAGAAGGAGACAGGAAAATGAGAGTTCTTGATCTACAGAACGTCTTCAAATGTGTTGTTTTTTGCATTTGTACCCTGACATACCTTTGGCGTATCTGGTACATCTGAGGTCATGGAAGGTCAGCAGTGAATGGCTGCTTCAAGATAAAGGAGTCGCTACTGGCTTTGCCTCTGGCTTTGTTGCTGACTTGCTGGGAGGTTCAGACAGATTGTTTAACCTTTGTTTGTTGTTTTTCCGTATCACCAAAGTACGAAGAAAATACACACTTTTTAGATGAATTCTCTGGGAGGCCCAAGATGTATATGTAAAGGTTCAAACTGTTTTCCTTTAGCAAAGAAGTAATTTAAGCTAATTCTTTCCTTTTTATTATTTTTTTTCCAGTTGGAGTGCCTCAAGCTCATTGCCTCTCAGAAATTCACAGACAAGCGCATTGGGTATTTAGGTGCCATGTTGCTGCTGGATGAGAGACAGGATGTTCATCTTCTTATGACCAATTGCATTAAGAAGTAAGGGTACCATCTCTTTCTCCAGGAGCATATATTTTGAGGTTTCAAGATCTCAAAGTTGATACCTGATGGTGATATTTTGAGTACTTCAGGGTTTTATTGTATTAGAATAAAAGTATCTTAAATCTAGAAATCTAATGCTGATGACTGTACAGACTGTTTAAGTCCTGTGCTGCTTTGGATCATCCTATTCAGCTTCCTTAGAGGGAAGAGAATACAAAGTTACTTTGGTCCTGAATGTATATGGCAAACCACATCTGATGTAACCTGTTTCAGAATGGAAATGCTTATTTTCTGAAGGTTTAAGATGAATAAAATCAGGAAGCTGAAATGACCACAGTAAGCTGCTCAGCCAGTGCGGAAAACCTCAAACTGTTGTAAAGAACTCTCTCCTAGTTCTGTAAAATAGTTACCTTCTAGCTTGCTCTAGGCAAAGGCCAGATAAACAGTTGTTAATGTAGCATCATTGAAGGCCTATTCACATTTTAAATATGATTGGATCAGTGAATGTTTTTGTAACACTGATACAATTTTGTATATTGGACTGGCTAGCCTATGTCGCAAAATTGTAGGTATTGCTGCAGCCATGTTTTCTAGTGTTTGCTCACTTGACTGTGGTGCTGATGAGCTCTGAAGAGTTGCCTGACTTGAGGGATCAACACTGTATATGCTGTCATCTTCTTAGGATTGGCCTCACAGTCCCGATGAATGTTTTTTCTTGGAAGCAAGGCAGCTACTTGGGATGTGCTGTTTCCTTGGCGTCTTGCTGAAATTGGATGAGGGGCATGCAAAATTAGAATTCCCCCATGTGCCCCCTCCTTCTCTCCTTCCTCGCACACTCCCCCCCCCCCCCCAGCAAAATGCTGCTAAACTGAGACTATTTTTGTTATAGTTTAGTAGATGATGATTGGTGTGTTCCCCAGCCTTTTCAAAATGGAAGGGAGCAGGATTGTAACAACTGGGTCTTACTAGATTTATCCAAATGCCAGCTTGGTTGATTTTTGTTTGTTTGTTTTGTTTTGTTTTTATAGCATGACCTAGATGTTTTTTGCTGCAAATGTGAGCACCCTAGTGAAGCATATACTTGCTATATGCAGAGTGTGTAGCTGCCAAAAAATTAGTTGGGGGAAAGAAAAGAAAAATGAGCCCATTTAGCAGCATATGCCATCTGTTCCTTCATCCACATGTTGTCATAGTGCATGGCCGCTTGATTTCACAACCAGAATGCTGTCTCTTGCTTTTCTGCATGTTGTACGTGTTTGGTTACATACTACTCATTTCCCCTGTTCCCTCATCATACAAAAACACCCCAAACCAGGAACCATATTTTTACCTTCTTCATAATAGAATCATCATTTGTAACTGAATCCTGGATGCTGTGGTGACTTGAGTACCAAGTAGCTTGATGAAAAGTGGCTTAGAAATAAAGGCTCTTGGGATTGCCGCATGGAAGCTCTATTGTGTAGTACTGTGTGACATTGGTGGATAGACACACAAAGAGCATGTACTGATAGGTTATTTAACTTTTTATTGAGTGCTTTGGTGACTTCCTCAGGCATGTGAAGAGCTAAGATTGCTAAACAAAATTCCTGCATTGATTCTTTTCAAGGTGTGTGGCTATTTTTTTTTTAAGCTCAGGAGAATGGGACATGTTGGAAGTAGGACAAATTCAGACAAAGGATATTCTGCGTAGACTTTAGTAGACAGTAGTCTGATTTGCAAATACAAATCCCCTTTCTTCTAATCAGTATTTGTGCTAAGTGTGTAAGCTTTAGTATAATGTGAAATTAGAATTTATACTAGATTTGATATATTAAGTGCATACAAATTATGTGCTACCCTTTTATGACTTGTTTTCTGACCAAATCTGTATGAAATTTTATAATTTATCCTTCATTAACACTAATGAAATAGTGAAATAAAGCAGTGAAATAGAAGGGAGGAAGGGGACCAGTCAGAACTAAAATGCATTGTAAATATATGCAGGAAATGAAACTACATAAAAATCTTAAGGCATAGAAACTGCAAAACAGGATATAGAAACCAAAAGCCAGATCCTATTCCAGAACACATTTAACTGGGACAACCACAAAGTCACTATAGCACTGTACTAGACGTTAAGTTCTTTTCTGCATGCAAGTTCCAAAATACTAGAGGTTTTTACCTTCAGTAGTTTTTTTTTTCTCAGCTCCAAGCATTGGATGCCCACTTGATAGTTTACCCAAATCTTGTATCATTTTAGTGGAGGATTCTAAGTACAAGCAGAGCCAAACTCTGTGGTACATGGGTCAAAGCTACTGATGCTCCTTACTTGTACTCCCCAACAGCTAGGTATCCAGAGCGTATGTACAGATTCAGTTTTTCCCTGTGTTCAGGTTGTGTGTGTGTACTGACTGGCTTTTTTGTTCTCCTTTATAGTGACCTTAATCACAGCACACAGTATGTGCAGGGGCTGGCACTCTGTACTCTTGGCTGCATGGGTTCTTCAGAGATGTGCAGAGATCTTGCAGGAGAGGTGGAAAAACTCCTGAAAACTTCAAACTCCTATCTTAGGAAGAAGGTACTTCAGGGAACAGAGTACTTTGTGAACTGAAATTTAAGATTGATGGGGTACCTTGCTGATATCTAAAACACTAAATGGACTAGATCATACTGGCTGAATATTTCCCAGTGTATGTGACATAGGCAGAGATTGGACTCCCTCTGTCTATTCAGAGCAGAAGAAAAACAGTGGGTAGTAGGAATGTGTGTAAGTGTCTCTAAAACATACTTCCAACAGATGAGGTAGCTGTTTTTACTTTGATACTCTGTATGTTTAAATTGTTGATTACAATGTAAACATCTGCCTATTAATGGACAGTAACCCCAATCTTTCAATGTTTGTTTTTATTTCTAATTTTTTTCACATCAGTCCAGATCAAGAGTTTTATTGAACTCCTCTCCCTGAAGTTGTTTGGTTTTGCTTTTAGTACTGTACCATGAACTTTCTAGACCTTTCTGTTTCGTAAACCTTGTGATAATTCCCACTGTGTTAGATGTTCCTAAAACATTTATTGTAGCCATTGTAGTATGAGCTAACTGTAAAGTATTCCTTTACAGGCAGCATTGTGTGCTGTTCATGTCATTAGAAAGGTGCCTGAACTCATGGAGATGTTCCTGCCAGCCACCAAGAACTTGCTTAATGAGAAGAATCATGGTAATGTCTGTGAGACCTTGCTTAACAGAACTATGCCATTCTTTGTGGAATGTTACACCTGCTACCTAAGCTTTTTGTTTAGAGGGAACTTTTGAGGGATGGTTATTATGATGTGTTTCTTCATATTGCTATGCAGCGAAAGCAAATGTCATTCAGAAAGTGCCATATGACTTAGCAGGATTTTTTTTTCCTGAAGTGTTTGGAAACACTTCAGAATGTTTCCAAAAGTCCAGGAAAAATTGTGATCTTTTTTTAAAAAAAAAAAAAAAAAATTATCCAATCCACTGCTTACAGAGACTTTAATAAAGTATATTGTTTAATTTGTTATGTGTCTTCTGTTACCATAACACTGTAGCATTCTTCAGCATCCTTTTACCTCCAGGTTATATTTATTCAGTATGCAGAAACAGATTTCTTGACTCCCAAGGTTGCACGTTCCACCTGAGACCTTAAAAAACAATTCTTGTCCCTGACTTCTTTGTTTATAAAGATAATAATAAAATTCCTGACTGAAATGAAACAAAGTTCAGCAGGCATTCCCGGGACTGAGATATCTATAGCATTGTCAAGAAAGAGTCTCTCCCAATGCTGTTTTCGATCAGAACATCATCATAAAATAAATTCTCACAACATCTTGATTAATTTGGTCAGCCCAGTGCTTACTTCCTAAAATCTTTGTCCTGTGGCACATCTACAGCGAGCATGTGCCTTAAGAAAATAGGTGAGTATGCTAGGTGTCTTGCAGTAGATGTTTGCAATGCTGGAAACCCAATATTGGGAGAAATTCTGTCTCTCAAGCCAGGGTAGTTGTAACTGCAGTGCTATTAATATGCCAAATTAGCTGTTAGTTCCCTCCCCACCCCCTTCTTTTTTTCTGCACGTGTTGTGTATCTTTACGGTACAGGATAATTGACCTGTGAAGTGTGTTCATGTGTGCAACTAGTTTATCTTGATTTAAAATGTGCTGATCAGAATCCTTACTCCACATGCTGCTTCAGATAGGCATCATCTATTAACCAAACGTCTTACAAACCACTGCCTATGTGGTCCACCACTGTAGTATAACATCCTCTGTCTTTGTTATTCAACATGGAAATGGTGGAGAGCCTCTCTTCCTCTTTTAAAAATGGGAGTGGAGTCACTGAGAGATGGAGTGATTTGCCCAACTTCTTAAAGCCTTGGCCAAGGAAGGGGTTGAGTCTAGGCTCACCTGAATCTAAGAACTGGATCATCCTTTCTGCTTTCCTTAACCTTAAAAAAATCAGCTTTTCCTTTTCAGCAGAGCCTTATTGGTAGGCTTTGTGATGGGCTTTCTATGAAACGCAATATATATGAAACTCTTGCAACAGCCTTTTAGGAAGCCTCACTTCTGGGAAGTGTCAGTGTTAAGAAAGCTGTGACAAAAGCTATAGGTACTTGCGCACCTCAAAACAGACTTTGGATAGGACCTGTAATGGATGAGAAACTAGTATAGCTTGTGGAATATGATGAGTTTTTTTTTTCCCTGAAAAGAACACTATTTAGTAAGCAAATTTCCTGTCTTTTTCTGAATCAAGAAATCTGAGGTACAGAGTTAGCAGCTGCAAAAAATAGATAACTGAGAAATGTGTCTGAGAGGAAAGATAATCTGTGTTTCAGCTGAATGTGAGGGTAAAATAATGCTTGTTGAAGGTTTGTACGTTACAAGCTTATAACTCACTAATAGTAGTTACTTAGCATTAACTTCTAGTTAAATAGTTTGTAGCTAGCATGCATTTTCTAACTGTTTTCAGAGCTACTTTGACTGGGTTCCTTTAAAGCAGGAGACACAGCAGCTTGCTGGCCGCATACACGTGCTGACTTTCCCAGTCTTTCTACGCTGTGGTCTGGACCTTCTAAGGAAGGCCCAAGTTAGATCACTTAAGGTTGGCTAGGGCTCTGAAATCAGAAGATAAAGCTAGGAAGCATGAGTAACCAAACATCTGCATGGCAATTAGCATATTTTGCCCTTTTTGGAATCTTGTGTTTGCATGTCTGTTACCATCTGTGTATGCATTTAATATGGAAGGTGCTTCAGAAAAGGTCAGTTTCTCTCCTCACTTTAATTCCTGCTCTGAGACATGCACACAGAGTGGTCTGCTTTCTCTTGGGCACAGCTGCAAGTGCAAGTATCTTTTGGGGCAGGTGTGTTGGATTCAAGCAGAGTGTGTTTTGTATGACTTGTTATTTTCCTCTGTTTCTTGTCATATGCATGGAAATTGTCATATGCACTGGAATTTTTTTCTTTCCTCTGGCTTTCAGGTGTTCTTCACACATCAGTTGTCCTCCTCACAGAGATGTGCGAGAGAAGCCCAGACATGCTTGCACACTTTAGAAAGGTAGGTGCAGACTGTAACATTGAAGAGTTAATATTCATGTGTTTGGGTTTTTTTTTTTCCTTTGACTGATGCATCCTCTTAGTTTTCCTGGTGAAGGCAGAGTGCATACATTTTTTTAATAAAATCCTTACACTTATTTGAGTAAAGAATTTGATGATACTATCTACTTTTTTTCAAAATAAAAAACTTAACACCATACACGAAACCCATTAAACTCTTTATATCTTGGAGTTCTGGGTGTCTGTAGCCATAACCTCTGCAAGAAGGTGGTAAGTTATGAAACATCACTCTTAAGAGGCTGTGTTGCATGAAACTCATACTAAAGTTAGAATTACAGTAGCCTCTTGAACTGAGGTCTTCCCCCCCGTTATAGATAATTGCATAGTGGTATTAGGGATGGCACATGTATTATATAAAGAAACAAAGATGAAAAACTGAGGCCCAGACTGATACTTGAATGCCTTACCCATAGGTGTACAGTTTTGTAAACTCGGATCAAAATCACCAGTGGAAGTTGTGGCTCTGTAGATACCTCATCTCTGGTGCATGTTGTGTTAAGTCGCTTCCCCTTCTAACATAAGAGCTTGAGAGTCAACATCATTTCTCCTCCTCTGATTCAGATTTTTTTTCCCCTCTTAGCATGAACTTTCTTGTGCTGCTTGCTGTAATTTGCTTTGCAGTATTTATTGCTGTATTAGAGAGTTCTAATAGAAAAACATCTGAAAGTGTTATGATTCTAGTTCCTTCTTTGGTGACAAAATCAGAAATTGAACAAAATTGATGTAATGGAACTGGCCAGTTGCTCCACTGAAAAGTCTTTAAAGTGCTTACTTATTTGCATGTCCAATTCTTCCTTGGCTTGTCTATATCATTAGGGATTTCAAACGATACATCCTTTGATGCATCTTGGCACTTTAGCATGCATCTTGCCTTCCCTTGCCCTAATTGTATATGTCAGGAATGAATGTGAAAGTGTCACTGGGGCCATCTTGAAGGTACCTATCCCCTGCTCACTTAAGATGATAATCCTGGGAAAAGAGAGAAGAGCTGAGTCCACAGCCTTTAGGTACATTCTTTTCTAGCTATCTATTGTCGTTGTTTATGCTGTGAATGGTATAACACTGATCTGTCCCTAATGCCTGCTTCGTCTGTTTTGTCCCTTTTGTCTGTTTGGAATCCTGCTGTGTGTTAGAATGAAAAGGTAAGAGTTAATTCTTCTAGATGGTGCATGCTTGCATTGAATCTGTAGAGATTTTTCTGCCTCTTGTGAGGCAGTGCACATTTTTGATTAATGCCGCAAGCTAATCAACTGTACTTTCTAATGCTTTTTGTGTTCCAGTCTCGTCATTAAACTTCCATACTTGTGGCAGCCCTGAATCTCAGTTGTGGCCTTCTGCAAATGTGAGCCTGCTTTCCTCAGGCCCTCTCTCATTTGAGGAATACTAGGGAAATTCTTGTGCACTCCCAGACTGTACTTCTGGCTTTCTTGTTACCATAAGCTAGACTTTGTCTTGCCTGCAATATGAGACAACTTTGAGTAATTCCTTTGTAAGAAGTGAGCAGGAGAGGCAGTTATTTAGCCACCTGGAAGTGGGCTCACTGTGCTGCAAAAGACTACTGGGTACAGCTCCATTATTGATATTTTTCTCTGGGTGTAATTTGACTGTAGGGGGTGGGTAGGGGCCTTCAACTGATCTCCATGGCTGTAATGTTTCCCTTTGTTTGTCATGTCCTCAGTCCTGATAATACTGCTGCATGTAACAAAGCAAAGAATGTTAATTAGGGTTCCGAGAATGCTCCAGCAGGTCACTCCACTCAGATGTTATTCTGTCTTGAGGAAAGATGATGCAGCATTCTCTGGTTTCCTCTTGAAACAGGCAATACAAAATTCATAGTTCCTTTTGTTTGTATGTTTTGTGAAACACATTTTCAGAGGACTATGTGATTCCTGAAGAGCAAAGGTAGGAATACAAGGAGACAGTGGGGGAAACTGAGCTGATTTCCTTCTTGCACCACACCATGGAAGTATAGGATGTTACTCCAGAAAACATTGCCAATTTAGTACACCTATGTACAGCTGTTGGGCTCTATAAATCACACTATGCTGTTGGCAATTATCGTTACTGTCCCAGAACTGAAGCACCGTCTTGATTTAATGTTGTTGGAAAGAGTGAACTTTACTGTAGGAAATCTCTAATCTGGTAGAAATTCAGTGCTAATACAATCACTGATTCATAGCGAGTTCCTTAGAGTGCAGGAGCAGCCAGTTCCAAGGATAGGAAAATTCATTAAGTCTTTGGGGTGAATTCCTATGGAGTTTCTTTTAGAGCATACTTTGATAAACTATAATTGTCCTGCATAAAAGGAGGGAGGGAATGATGTGATGCTGGTGCCAACAGTACTCCAGGAATGAAAAATATACTTGGCGCAGCCGCCACAACACCTCTGTGTGTTCTGTAACCTCATCTCATAATAATATGAGCAGTGAGAGGAATGGAAGAAATTCTTTCCTATAGGAAAGACTAAAACTTGGAGAGGTCTACAGCTGTATTCCATCTACCAGGAGTGGGTTTTTTCTTAAAGCTCAGTGAGAGTTAGTCCAGCTTCTCTCTCACAGGTTTAGGTTTTTCATAGCATGTGTTGGTAGTGGGCTTCTGTTGCATCCCTGAGACTATTTTCATATTCACAGCTGCTGTGAAGGTTTTCTTGCAGATAAATATTAGGTTTGACACAGCTTGCCTGGTTAATTGACTGGTGTATTTGCCGTATTCTGCCCTAAACAGCTTACTTGCTGGGCATATGCTTGCTACCAAAAAACAATTCTATTATGCTTCTTCAGAATTGCCCTGATGGTTGAGGCACCCACAGCTGGAAATTCCGAAGGTGGAGGAAGTTAAAACCAACTTTTGCAAGCAGATGAGCACCTGCCCTACAAGGAAGGGCTGCGAGAGCTGGGCCTCTTTAGCCTGGGGAAGAGAAGACTGAGGGAGGGGGGATCTTATCAATGTGTATAAGTATCTGAAGGGAGGGTGTCAAGGGGATGGGGACAAACTCCTTTTCCATTGCCCCATGTTACAGGACAAGAGGCGATGGGCAAAAATTGAACCACAGGAAGTTCCGCCTGAACGTCACTCCCTGTGAGAGTGATGGAGCACTGGAACAGGTTGCCCAGGGAGGTTGTGGAGTCTCCTTCTCTGGAGATATTCAAGGCCTGCCTGGATGCAACCCTGTCTAATATGCTATAGGTGACCCTGCTTGAGCAGGGGGGTTGGACTAGATGATCTCCAGAGGTCCCTTCCAACCTTACTGATTCTATGATTCTTCATAGCTCTGTACAAGTCCTGAAAAAAGACTTATGGAGTAGATGTCTACCAGCATACCAGTGCAATCAACATCTGAGGAATCTGAACTTCTTTCTAAAGTTTTCAGTCTTTTCAGTTGGAAAGAAACTTTTAAATATGAGCAGTGTAAATTGGGGTGGTGTTGTGTTCCTGAGTCTGGCAATAGAACGCATAGTAGCAGTACTTCAGTCGGTTTTTCTGCTGTTGTGCAGAAACCTTCTAATGGCAGTGAACTAAAGAATTTGAGTCAGTTTAGTATTGCAGCTCTTGCTTAGAAATTTGGGATGAAGAGGAGGAGAGTAACCCTAATGCTACTTTCATGGAAGGAGTAGCCTAGCAATAGACCCTGGGGGAAGGTTGGGGGAAATCCACTCTCTGCGTTATTCAGGAGCTCTTGGAGAGGAAGCAGAACACTTGAGCTTTTCTTTCTAGAAACTAGTTTGGATGGAGTGTCAAACTTGAAGCAATCCTTAACGACTTATTTATACAAGTATCTGAAAGGATCAAATCTTTTAGCTGTGCTTGATGTTCCACACAGGTAAGTGATGTGTGCTATATGGAGATTTGATGGTGTAAGAAAGCTCCCAAGTAAGGTCCTGGAATTATCCCATTCTAATAGTCCTAGTAGCCTCCCTCTTTATGAGAAGCTGAATTTCTTGAGTTGGTACTTCTTGAGCATCACCTGTTGCATTCTAGTAGATCTGGTACTTTAAAGATATAATTTAGTTCTCAGGTGCCAGCTTAATTGTTTGTAGTTGTTTGCTAGCTGAACTTGTGGTATTTATATAAAATCTTCCCTAAATATGCAAGCTGAACTTTGTGGAAGAATCTGTAAACTGATCTTGCATCTAAACATACGATTTGTTTTTGGACTCTTGCTTCAAAAATTAGGAAGAAAAAAAACCCTGCTAGGTCAACTTTCTGACAACTCTCTTCTTCACAGCTTGTTCCCCAATTAGTCCGTATTTTGAAGAACCTTATCATGTCTGGATACTCACCAGAGCATGATGTGTCTGGGATCAGTGACCCCTTTTTGCAGGTAAGAACTGATGCAAAGTGTAATCTGTAGCTTTAGTTCTAGTAGTACTGTCTTT
The DNA here is from genome assembly GCF_028389875.1 of Rhea pennata. Lineage (NCBI taxonomy): Eukaryota > Metazoa > Chordata > Aves > Rheiformes > Rheidae > Rhea > Rhea pennata. Next base: position 24,315,866 of record NC_084675.1, read on the forward strand.
TGAGACTTAGGTATGGTGAAGTATTTACCTGAGCTGTGTTGATTTTTTGATATGATGTCCTTGTATTAGAGCTGATTGTGCACAGCTTAGTGCAAAGATGCCTGACTTTAAATTAAACAGCGGTAGTCATTCCCTATCATTTTGTGGAAACTTAGAAGGAGAAAGAAACAATACCTGTGTTGGTCTTTCAGACTGTGCCTATAGGGTAGTGGGAGTACTCTTAACAGTTCTGGGCAGTAGGAGAAAATATAGCATAGGTCTGTGCTTGCTGGTAAAGATCTTATTGAGGTTAGAAACAAATCCTCATTTTGCTTTGGAACAGAAAGTCAGGAGCTTGTCTTGCTTCTTTGCCACTCCTCAGGAAGTGTACTAGACGTTCAATGGTTCTCCTATGTAAAGCACTTCCATCTAGTGAAATTTGCTTTGCTTTACCTTTGTGACATAGGTGCGAATCCTGCGTTTACTAAGAATTCTAGGGCGAAATGATGATGATTCAAGTGAAGCAATGAATGATATACTTGCACAGGTAAGGTCTGCAAGGTTGATAATCAGCCTAAACTTTCCCCTCTCATTTCTTACCGATTCAAATTTGGCATCACTGGGGAGGAGGCAGCTACTTGCAGTGCTGAGGTGAATTTTGTTATCAGAGATGAGAGTTCTTAGGCATCACTGCTTGTTTGCCAAAGGTCAGCTAGTTTAGCTGCCTGTTCTGCAGAACAGCACAGAAGGGGTCTGGCTGGCGTGCATTGGAGTCATTTATGATTTATGTTATGGGCTTTTCCTTTTTCTTTTTTTTACCCCATCCAGGTTGCCACTAATACAGAAACAAGTAAAAATGTGGGAAATGCTATCCTCTATGAAACTGTACTGACTATTATGGACATAAAATCTGAGAGTGGACTGAGAGTAAGTTACCTTTGCCAGGATATTTTTTTTTCAAACCTTGTATTAGAGGGAATGACTCACCTAGGAGACACATTAGGCAAAGTCATTTCACCCGAAGGTAGCTGCACAATTGGCTCTAGATAAGACTGTAGCCTTAAAAAAAAAAGGGGGGGGGGAGCTGGAGGAGGGAGTGGTTGGAAAAACCCTTCTGCAGACTGTTCCCTTGAGTGCAGAAGAGAGCCCATGCTATGTTTGTCTTGGCTTTGCCTCTGCTTAGCTAGCCTGTGGAATTATTTGTGTTATGCTTTCGGCCAAGAACCCCAGTGGTAGTTTTGACGCATTACCTTTAAAAGTCATCTTGAAACAATGGTGGAGACTAGCAGCCTTCTCTGATCATTTACATTCCCTAAATTTTTCTGCAGGTGTTAGCCATTAACATCCTAGGCCGTTTCTTACTAAACAACGACAAAAATATTAGGTAAGTTGTGAAGCATTTTCTGGCTGCACCCAGTTATAAATACTTGGGAAGGAGTTAGACAAAGATTATGCTGAAGTAGAGCTTCCTAGGAAAGTATTAGGAAAGTATTAGGAAGTGCAGTTGGTGGGATTAGTATCACTGATGAGTGGGTTTTTTTTTTTTTTTTTTTTCTTTTCTGTCAGAGGCTTACTATTGCCCTGCCCTTCTCAGCCGGTGAGTCTGGGGCCACAATCTAATTCTTAGCAAGTGGTTTCTTAGTCTGGTCCAGAGTGTTTTATTGCAATAGCCTGTGAATCTCCTGCCTTATCCCAACTGTTCTCTGGAAGCATTCAGTTCAGGATTGGCACTGGAGATCTGACAAATTAGATAAAGAGGTTTTTTTTGTTTTTTGATTGCGTACTGTCAGCAACAAAGAGCCTGTTCTGTGATTTCAAGAGAGTTTGATTACTCTGAATCTGGACATGGAATTTATTGCAACTGCCAGAATGAAGTGCCATCTCTCGGAATTTTGTTTGCAGATCATGGTACAGGTAGAAGGCTCTAGTCTTGGGAATTGCAGCTCACATGCTGATTTCAGAATGTGAGCTGAGGAGGTCTAACATTTAATTGCCTATGCATTCCAAAATGTTCCATGAAAACAGGGCAGTTGTCGTAAGCCCAGAAAATGGACAAATGCTTGTCTGGGCAGCAGGATATTGTTAGGTATTTTACACTTCTGTGTGGTAACTGTCCTTTGGAGAGGCCAAGTAGTTCCCTGGAAGACTTCCATTTGTTCTTGAATACAAGAGAACTCCATTCTGTCACAAAACAAAAGACGACTGAATCTGGGGGAGATTTGCATAGAAATGCACGGCTGCTGTCAAGTGATTTTTTTCCTGTGTCCTTATCCCAGATACGTAGCTTTGACGTCATTGTTGAAGACTGTACAGACAGACCATAATGCAGTGCAGCGACACAGAAGCACAATTGTGGACTGCCTGAAGGATCTTGATGTCTCCATTAAAAGGTAATTGAAATATCAGTGAAATAGACTCTCAAGATTGACAGCTTCTGGAAAGTGAAAAGGATGTAGAAGAAAATAGTATTGGAATAGTGTAAGGAAGACTAGTGTTAATGCAAACCATGGTTCCTGCTTCAAAAAGGATGATGAGAATATGCAACCACTTTCATGGGGAAGCTGCTCCTACATTTTAAGCATCTTGGATCAGAGAAGAGAAGCACTATAACTTTTTTTCGGTCTGCCTGAATTTTTCCAGAGTAGAATCAGTGGAGATTGGATTTTGTGCTCGCAAGAAGATTCAAGGTCTCTGCTAAAGCATGGTCCTAATGAAAGCTACACTGACCTGCTCAGCATTTTTCCTCTTTTCCAGGTGAACAGGCAGTGCTACCTTTGTTCAAAAGCAATGTTATGCTCTTCAAGTCATGGATGCTAGATTAAATATATGTTAGCAAATGGTAGCACCTAGGCTTGTTTGTTCAGGTCTTTTGCTTTCAAACAGTTTCATATTGTGTATTCGTGATATTCAACTGTCATTTAAATAGTGATATGTTGGTACTTCTCTGGCCAGTGGGAGAGCTTGCAACCTGATAAATTTCACTACTGCTCACTGCAGAAAGGTTTTTTCCTTATGCTTAATCTAAACTTCATCTGTTTCCTCTCATTGCTTTGGTTATGTTCCTTTTACTCATAATCCCTAAAAGTTTTTTACTCATTAAATCTAACTTTCTCTTATTTCTGTCAGACATTCATAGGTAGTCTTGTTGTCATTTTTGCCAGCTTCTGTGGAGTTCCTACTGCTCTAAATGTTTCTCCTGAACTGAATCTTTCAGCCTGTTGATTGGTCTTTCTTTTAGAACTCTCTCCTGCTCATCAGTATTTTTTCTATGACTGGTGATCTGAGTACATACGATGTGTGCCAGAGTGATAGGGACTGTCACACCCCTGTTGCATTTTGTGGAATATGTCTACTGCAGACCAAAATTTCATTAACCTCTAGTCACATTACAAATATACTTCTGTTTCTTTCAGAATTGCTGCACATCCTCTTTTTTCCACCCTGTCAAACAGTTACTAAATGTGCCATAGATGTTCATACTGACAGACTTACCAAATTCATGGCTCTATTTTAATCTCTAGATTTTTAACAGTGCTGTTTAATCTTTCTGATTTCTTTCCTATTCTGGTCATACTAGATCATTCTGCTGAACCTTAGTTTTAATCATTTTGTGATGTTATTTTGTAATCTGGCTTTAAAATTGCATTCCATCCCAAAATGTAATTTTGCATCTTATATGCTGCGCAAGCCTGACTGTTGCTGCTGCTCTATGCCAGAGCCTGCATGAGTCTGTGGAATAGAAAAGCCCCGCCTAGGTTTTGGATGGAAGACTGCAAAAGCATTTTATTGGTGCCTACTAGAAAAACATAAGTATACTGAAAACAATAAAGCTTCAAGTCTGAGTGCTGTTGGAGGATGAAGCCTTTGAGTGATCCATCGGCAGAGCATGATGTTGCCATGCTGACACTCGTGCTACTGACAACATGCTGACCTCATTGAAGCAATATGCTAACTGGATATTGGAGACCCCAGGGAGCAAGTTCTAATGGCTGGGACCCCTCTTTTCGGTGTTGCCATGCAACAGCACAAGAGGCAACAGGCATGAATTGAAACACAGAAAGTTCTGCCTGAGTATGAGGAAGAACTTCTTCACTGTGAGAGCAACAGAGCGCTGGCACAGGTTGCTCAGAGAGGTTGTGGAGTCTCCTTCTCTGGAGATATTCAAGGCCTGCCTGGATGCAACCCTGTCTGATATGCTATAGGTGACCCTGCTTGAGCAGGGGGGTTGGACTAGATGATCTCCAGAGGTCCCTTCCAACCTTACCAATTCTATGATTCATTTGGTATAGTGTGACTGAAAAATTATGCATAAACACGAAAGAAAGGTTAGGCGTAAGGAGTTGGGAACTGATTGGACGGATGAAAATTCACACAGGCATAAGTATAGATAATAAAAGCTGACATTTTAGTTGTGTATTTCTACCCTAATTCTGAGCACCTTTACTTTTAAAATAAATTATTTCCATTTCTTTTCTCCCCCCCTCCCCCCCTCACTCACTCACTATTAGTTTGGGAAAAGGCCAAGTATCACATTTACAATTTACAGTATTGTAGAAATACTTCTTACTAAAGTAGTAGTTAGGGAGATGTTAAGAAGCAGTACTAACTAGATGTTTTCAGATTTTCAAGAACAAATAGCTTGTGCCCAATACCATTGGATTGGACAGTATGTCTAGTGTATTTTGTTAATGTATCATTAACACAGGGAAAATTTTAAGCAGATGAGAAAAAATTACTGTTTCCACGTAGTGGCAGGTTGTCTAGCTTGATACTGGAGCAAGAAGGTATCAATGGAACTGCTTATATGTTTACTGCCAGTGAGTATGTGACAGGATGGCAGCCTTATTCATGTCAGTCAATGTGATTTTAATGAAAAGGTTAATTCACTTAAGGTTAAGTAAATTTTGAAATCTGATTTGTTTAAGATAGAGAAGGTATATAAATTATGCAATAGACTTTAGGCCATTTTGAATAATATTTTACAACATTTCTTTTACAACAAAGACTACACAGTCATTGTACATAAATAGTTCAGAAAGTGGCTAGATGATTTTCAAAAGCTAATTGAAATAGAGGAAGTTTCTAATGTACTATAAGGATCTTATATAGTTCTATTAGTTTGTGCCAATGACAGGCAGAGAATAAATTTCCTGACAGTGTGGTGGAGACAAAGTTTGGGAGTGGGGTTTTCACTGACACTGAATGTTCATACAGAGTAGCCTGTATTGTTTAGTGAGGCTATTTTAATGCCTTATTTTAGTGCATTTTACTATAACCAGTTGCCAAGGCTGTACAGTCATAAGCCCAGAAATCCATTACGTTTAAGATAGTAGTCTTCATTCCAAAAAGCTGGAAAGGACTGAAGAGCTATGCTAGATCTAACTACAGAAGCTTTAAGTAGAAGGGCTAAGGGCTAATCCCTGGCCACTGGATGAACACAACAAGGAATACTAGGTTGCCAGCACTCTCTCTAGTTGTGGTATCAATTTATGGGAATAACATTGAAATGGATTCTGAAAAGAGCGTCAGGATAACTCTGGGTTCTAGAAATCTTATGTAGTCTATCTGATATGATATAATAATGCTTATCAGTTAACATTTTATTTGGAAATAAATCTCTATTGTATAACAATTGGAAGAGGTCCCTTCCGGATTTAGGATTGCTGAAATTGGAGGAAGTGTGCTGTAGCTTGGATAAGTTTTTTTTTTTTATTATTATTATTATTTTATTACAGTTTTGTGTCAGATGTGACCAGCATGTAATTCCAAATACCTGGATGGTCAGATTTTAAGTGATAGACTGTGGTTGTTGAAAGATATTTCTAGCCTTTCAGATGTCTGGACAGTTGTTTCTAGAAAGTGCTGGAGACTCCCCTCACTTCACTCCTATTTAGTTTTTTCTAGTGGGTATTTAGTGTCTGTCTATGACCTGGAAAATACTTGTATGTTAATTGTGGAAGGGCATTCTCATAGGATTAATGAAGACTGCTTTCTTCTTTGAATGGTGAGTGCAGTTCAGTAGCTGGAAGATAATTCATTGTTTTATCTGTCTCTTGCCCTAGGCGTGCAATGGAACTGAGCTTTGCTCTTGTTAATGGGAACAATGTCCGTGGAATGATGAAGGAGTTGCTGTATTTTCTGGATTCCTGTGAGCCAGAGTTCAAGGCAGACTGTGCATCTGGAATATTTCTTGCAGCAGAAAAGTATGGGGTCAATTTACTTACTATTAATTTTTTGTCCATCCTGGGAATTATAAGCATTTTGTGTGTCATTATGCTTTCCCCTCCACATGTGAAAGAGAACATTGATTTTCTCTTGTTCATTTGCTGACCTGTGTTTAGTTCCTCAGTTATACTCACCGTGAGGAACAGGGCACACCGCTTAAGGTGCTCTGGACCAAGAATTTATATGGGCAGGCATTAGATTATATCCCTTAACTAGTCTAATGTATGATTTCTGTTACTCTTTGGAACAGGTGTTGTGTTGATACATGTGCATCCCCCAGATTAGTTGTACAGTGAGATGATCCTATGATTTCATTACTGTTGTGCCATAGTAATCAGCAGCCTGACCTTGAATTATTGTATGTGCCAGGTATTGTTGTGTATTCATTCAGTCTTCCAATGTCAGCATTAATACAAAATGTCAAAGAATGACATGATTTATTGGGAAGCAGTGGGCCAGGAGGTGACTGAAAGGGGAGGCTCTGATAATTTTTTGAGCTTCTTGCTGTATTGGATGATAACAATTATTGCTCTATAATTTGTGGGATTTTTTATTTTATTTTGTCAGATATGCCCCTTCCAAACGCTGGCACATAGACACAATTATGAGAGTCTTAACAACGGTAAGTGGAGTTCCCTCTCTCTTGTGTGCTTGTACAAAAATTCTTGGGTTCTGTAGGAAGTTAATCATCATAAAGTAGGAGATGGCTATCAAGGCTAACAGGTAGTAAATGCCACAATATACAAAGACAGTGTGCTTAAATGAATATGGTAGTGACCTAAGACAGTCAGTCAAGAGGTAAATATGACTATATGATTTTTAGAAAACATGTACAATTTCAGAAACATGTAAGACTATGTAGCAGAGTTTGTGTTTCCGTTGCAGTAATCACATTAGCTTACAGGTCTGCACAACTCTTGTGCTGTCTGTGCTTCTGATACACAGTCCTTTCAAGGAAGAGTGATCACAACCCTAAGTGACTTAAAGGAGGAGGGTGAAATCATGTCTTGGAACTCTTCCAAACTGAATTTATGAAAGCTTTTTAATAGAACTGTTATCAACAGCTTTACTTGAATCTCTTTATAAACATCACAGCTGATATGGAAGTGGAGTAGCATTTTAGCAAACCAGAGGGAAGAGACTTTGCCAGTTTGAGTTGACAGTGTATTCCCTGAGCAAAGGGGCGGGAAAGGATTTTATCATTGTGAATGTTAAAATTTGAGTTCTTTCATCAAGAGGTGAATTTCTGGCTTGTGTGCTATTGTGCAATCCTGTAACAGAGAGAAGTAGACTGGGAATTGATTTCCATTAGAGGGTTAGCTGTGAGAATTGCTTTCAAATGACTCCTTTTGTTAAGGTAACTTCTTCCCCTAAACTGCTGGAGAAGCCATTTATGAAATTGTATTTATGAGACTACCTATTGCTCACTCTTCTAGGTAAACATCCTGTCCAGCCTACCAGACTTAGGATATGAAAACAGAATGATGGTCTCTGACCCTTGTTTTGGCTAGCTGGTTTCTAAATTAGTTGACCTAATTGGGCCCACTTAATTTCCTTCTTTTTGCGTGCTCTGTTCTAAGTGCCAGAGGAATATCCAAACAGAACAGTATTTGAGCAGTGTATATCTTTCCTTCAGTGCCAAATCTATGTGACTGTGTTGCCACATTTATTTTGCCAGCCTGGAAGTGGGCTGTTCCCTAGCTCTGAACTCCATATTCGTGTCCTCTTAAGAGTGCTAGGCTGGCAAATTCCTGGGCCTTGTGCTGATTAGCATGGAATCTGATTGAGAAAGTGATTGAATGAGGTGTCTTCAGCCACCAGATTTTATTGCTTTGACTAAAACTTCCTGTTTCACCAAAGCTTTTTCTCTGTTGCTTTCTGTTTCTTCTGTGGTTCTAAATCACAGGGTATTTGTATCTACATCCTTTCATTTTTACAGACACTCAAAATACTGATAGCTATACCAGAGGAAAACTATACTGAGTACTTGATGAAAATGTATTGTCTTGTACCGATCTGATCCGGCTCAAAATCAGTTATGAAGTACTTCGTGATGGAAGTGTTTTGACTATTATGTGCATGCATATCAGGTGGCCTTCTGAAGGATATCAGCAGATGCTGGGTGTTATTGAGAGTCAGATGGTGAAACCTAACAACTGTTGTGTGTCTCTTGACTACACAAATATTTCTTGCAGGCAGGAAGTTATGTTCGTGATGATGCTGTTCCCAACCTGATTCAGCTAATAACTAATAGTGTGGAGATGCATGCCTACACTGTGCAGAGACTCTACAAAGCCATCCTTGGTGATTACTCTCAGGTAATAACCAACACTGCCAGCTTCAGTTTCCTTGTTATACTGCAACAAACATGTTTCCTAAGTAGCTCAAGGTAAGTCAACATCGCACTGAGGCCAGATTGCAGAGAAGGCATATCTTCTATTGGTCCCTTTTTAAAAACAGACAAACCTACCTTCTTTTTAATTCTCATACAGAATTCCCAGTCAAATCAAATATTCCTTTTTTCTTCTGCCATGGAGAACTTCCTTGACTGGAGGGAGGACTGAGCTTGCTCATGAAAATGGTGGTGATTTACTTCATCATACAGCCATCTGTTTGTCTCTGAAGTGTCCTTTTTTGTTTGTTTTTTTTCTTTCTTCCAATAGCAACCCCTGGTGCAAGTGGCCTCCTGGTGCATAGGAGAGTATGGAGATCTTCTGGTGTCTGGTCAGTGTGAAGAAGAGGAACCAGTCCAGGTAGAGCTTGATTAAAGGAGAATGAGTATGTAGTTGACTGAGCCTGGAGCTGCTTGATAGACTGACTATGTTAGGGGAGTGCTTGCAGCACTTACTTAGCAATGACATACATGATGCTGACTGACCCTGCACGGGAATCTCTCTTCCATGCTACAGGCATGCCCACTCTGTACACACAGCCAGCTTTGTCTCTGAGGAATGCAGCTACACTGGGCAGTGTTCTGTGGTTTCAGTGCTAACCTAGCTTGCACGGTATCTGCCAGGGGTTTTAGCTGTGCTTTTTGGTGATAAATCTACCCTTCAATGTGTGGAACAGGAACTGTATTTTAAAAGTAATATCATAAGATGTCTACCTACAGACACTTGGCTCATGCATTGTGAACATATGCTACAGGCTCACAAAACTACTGAGGAGGTAGTAAACATCCATTTAAGAGAGAGGCAGAGATTTACAGTATGCCCTGGAAGGTTTGCTGCAAAGCTTCTCTCTGTCTCAGCCTAACTTTTCTGTACGTTTTCAGGTAACAGAGGATGAAGTTCTTGATATTTTGGAAAGCGTCCTGATATCTAATATGTCTGTATCTGTTACACGAGGCTATGCTCTCACTGCCATCATGAAGCTTTCCACAAGGTTCACCTGTACTGTCAAGTGAGTTTCTTGACGTTGTGCTGCACAGGGCTTTGTTGCAAATATGTAGGCATCAATTGTTTTCAGTAGAAGAAAGTATCATTTGCACATGTTTTGCTTCCATGGTTTAAAAGGCTTTTTTCCCTTGTTATTTATTGGCTTTTACAGTCCTTCTTTCCTTATAGGCTGGACTATTGCACCAATCGGTACCATTTTTTCTGTATGTGGATGGCCTGTACTCTGTGTGGGCTTAACACATGTTGCCCTTACTTGAAAATTCCCTAATGGGAAAGCAACGTCCGCATCTTTCCAGTTTTTCTCTAACAATGGAGTGAAAAATAGCTGCATTTGCTCCTGGTGGCTTGTCTATGGACATTTAGCTCTAGCGTGGTATAGCCTGTGGTATACTAAACAGCTGCTGTTTCTGTTGTGAAGAGACAGAAAAGTTCAAAAACTGATGTTACATAGATATTTAACAAACCAGCAATGACTACTCTTTTCAAATCAGTTACACAGGACATCTATTGAGCAGAGGCCAGATGGTGATCTAGTGTCTGACACACACTAATCCCTGGCTCAGTTCTGGTAATTCTATGGCTTTTTATTTTGCCTGGCAGTCGCATTAAGAAGGTGGTCTCCATTTACGGCAGCAGCATTGATGTGGAACTACAGCAGAGGGCAGTGGAATATAATGCACTTTTCAAGAAATACGATCACATGAGGTAAGTGCTGATGAGCTTTGGTGTTTGAAAAAGCATCATTATAATCTATTATGATCTCCTATATTAGTGCAACTAGAGAGCTTTACCCAGTGGTGCTGGTACGATTATAAAGGAATTAATCTTTGATTATATAGGGTTACTGCGGGCTTTGATTATATAGGGTTACTGCGGGCTTTGATTATATAGGGTTACTGCGGGCTTTGATTATATAGGGTTACTGCGGGCTTTGATTATATAGGGTTACTGCGGGCTTTGATTATATAGGGTTACTGCGGGCTTTGATTATATAGGGTTACTGCGGGCTTTGATTATATAGGGTTACTGCGGGCTTTGATTATATAGGGTTACTGCGGGCTTTGATTATATAGGGTTACTGCGGGCTTTGATTATATAGGGTTACTGCGGGCTTCGAGAATTTAGCGTATCTTGGGAGAAGATATTCTGTGATCAGTAGCTTTCTCTGCCAAAACATGGATATTCTTTCTGAGCTTGAACTTGGCTAATTTTCACTTCCAGATGTTGAATCTTAAATCTACTAGCTGAATGAGTATCTGCAGATAGTTTTTTCTGTGTCAGCATTACCACAGTCATTATTTTAAATGTCATGATTTTAAAACTTCTTTGTCATAAACATGAAGAGATCCATTGACCTTTCATCTTTTAGGATGTATTGTATTCTGAACTTGAAGTAATTCTTCTGACTTAATACTTTGCAGTTTTTCAGAATATCTTTTTAATTTAATGTATCTTCATGTAGTAGCTGTTAAAATTTCAAGCTCTGCATGCAGAGGCATACCAGTTCTTTGCACCACTCAGTGTACATGTTTTACAATCTATGAGCATGTTAGCCTCCTTGCACCTTATAATATAGAGGTCCCATCTTCATTGTTTTACTTCAGTGGTTGTTTCTGTATGAGAAGGCTTTAGTTATTGCAGCAAAGTAGATTTTGAACTCTGGTTCTTCTCAGAATAGTCATTCCTCTGCTGTGTACAGTAGTTTACTGTTGATACAAAGAAGCATTGCCTCTGTTCCACGATGGACATTAAATTGGAGGAGGCCTCTGGCAATTAACTTCATCTACTCTTGAAATCTTTCCATAAAGTTACATTCTTAAACGCTATTTTAAAAATAGGTTGTTTGAGTGTGAGTATCTTGGGAGGGAGGGGGGATGTTCCCGATCTGGAAGAGCCAGAACTGCTATGTTTGTTTAAATATGGTGGAGTAGTGGCTTAGGTGGAGGAACAACCATTTTAGAGTCTACATCAGACGACAGAGGGAAAATGAGTGTCACTGGACTAAATACTGCCTGTGTTCTTAGGGGCTTACAAACCTTGTTTCAAAGGTTTTTCACAGTTGCTTTTTTCCATACCTGCCATCTTATTCACTACTACTGTGTAGGACACAACAGGACTATGATTTTTCTCTCATTCCTATTCCCTTTAGGATCCATGCAGCTATTGTAATTCTTCCCTTGGAAGAGTCATATGAATGAGCTAGGGCATGTGAGTTGCCTAGAGCTTCACATAAGGGCTTGTGAATGAGTTACAAAAAAATCTAGCATGAGAGGCTTTTGATCTTACTTAACCATGGTAGACATCAGTGTCTAGCGATCAGCTGGCTTCTGATCAAATGGCGGTATATCCATTCATAGTTTTGGAAAGCTTTGCACTTTAGAAAAAAGTGTGTGAACTTCATTCAGTTTTACAGGAGAACATCAGTGTAGGGTTTTCTTTTTTTTTTTCTTTTTTTTTTCCCAATTGAAAGTGTTGGTGTTTAACAATTTCTGCTCATTAAGACTTTGCTCATGGTTGAAAATGCAGTCTGCTGTTGGATTTATTGACACTGCAACACTTTCAGCCCAAAAGATATGTAGACAGCATGACTTCCCCGTATTACGTGCAGCATTCTGTGTCTTGATCCACAAGAGAAATGGGTTTTTCTATATTGCAGACTGGTTCTTCATACATGGACTTTTTCTTGTTCTCTGTTTTGGTGTCAGTATTTTGGATGCTAGGCCTCTTCTCCTTCAGTCTCTGTATCCTTTCAGGAGGATACTCTGAAGGACTAAACTTCATCTCTTTGGAAACTGGAATTTGGTTAAATGAGAGCATGATGTTTTGCTTTTCCAGCTTTGTCTTTTGTTCTAATTGGTTAATCTTCTGCAAAAAGAAATCAGTCAGCCTACATTCTGACTCAACTGTGTGCAGAACAGAGCCATCAAGTATCCTGTGCCTGCAGTTATTCACCACTGCTTAGTTCTTTAATCCTCAAGTTCTGAGCTTGTTATCCTAGCCCCACAGTGGAAACTATGTGAAGGCTTGTCCTGGCTCTCAGCTGATGTGTTTACACTGATGCAGAAGTCAGGGATTGTCTCTGACCAGCTTAAGCTGAGTCATGCAGTCTTATAATTCACTTGTATTAGAGCTAAAAGGAGAAGGCAGATTGTCTTGTGTACATCAGCTCCTGAATGTTTGAGTACTTGGATTGGGATCCAGGAAGATGGCACAGTGTAACTATGTCAGCTTCTTTCAGGCCAGCCCTGCTTGAGAGAATGCCAGTAATGGAGAAGGCCACCACAAATGGCCCTACTGAGATTGTACAGACCAATGGAGAGGCGGAGCCAGCAGTGCTGGAAACCAAACCTCCACCTACTGGATTGCAGCCTACTAGCCAGGTAATGGAAACTGGTCTAGAATAAATTTTCACTGTTTATCAGACCACTGTACTTACCACTACCTTTTCAGCAGTAACCTGAGACCATCTCCTTCTCCCTCCCTGCTTCTTAGCTAGTTACGGCCTGGTGATGACTGCATCATATCTCTGCCCTGATGGTTCTAATATTAAGAAAACACATGAGGATGGGTTTGTGGTGAGGAACATGAGAGCAGGATGGGATAAAGCCATGTAAAAGCCTGACCTATCTCAGTGTCCACCAACTCTATCCTTTATTGTCATTGTGGTACTGAGAGCATGGAAACTAGATCTTTAATGGGGCATAAGACTGGCCAGCAGCTTTATTAGTCTTTAAGCTGAGAGCAAGTGGAATACATTATATTTGCAAGGAAAGCAATAAGAAATTGAATATGTAACTATTTTGTCCACTCTTTCATTAGGCAAATGATTTGTTGGACTTGTTGGGGGGAAATGATATAACACCTGTAATCCCCACGGCACCTACAAGCAAGCCAGCTTCTGCTGGTGGAGAGCTTCTTGACCTCCTGGGAGACCTCAACCTAACAGGTGAGCAGGCTGTATTTCTTGAAAGTCTAGATCCTCTCTTTTGGGGTGAGATGTCAGTCTGATTGCCAAAGATAGGAGAGGTAGCTAGCAAATGTTACTCTCTATCAAGTCACCATTCTTATTCTTACCAGAGCCCATATCAGCATACAGGTGAGAGTTAGTGAATGAAGTTACAGGTTGACTCTCTCTGATTAGATGGTGAGACTTGGGCATTTTCACACTCCAGCCTGGAAGGCTGTCAGCCTTTCCAGAGAGGATCAGGAGGTGAGAGAAGTTCATTTTGTTTGGATGTCTGCTAGGTCAAGAGGAGCCAGTCCCTGCTGGTGAAAGCAGAAGGGGAGAATGACACCATAGATGATACTTTTAGAACTTCCTGTATGGAAACATGATATGCTGCAGTTGATCTTTGAGAAGGAGTAATTAACCTTTGTCTTCTGATACCTAAATTTTATATTTCTTCAACATTTCCTTGTTAGGTTCTCCTGTCTCTGCCCCTACCCCCGCACCCCAGATATCACAACCTCCATTCCTGCTTGATGGGCTTTCATCACAACCTCTCTTCAATGATATTGCTGCAGGTATGGCCATGTAAATCGTAAGCCTAATATGCAATGGCACCTGACTTTAGGAGGAAAGATGGACTGATAACAGAAAGTGAGGGTCTGGGAGTGTTTGGGAGGGAAGTGTGGAAGGATAATACAGGTATGGTGGAGGGGAGAGTGGTTCATCTTCAGAAGAGTTCAGGTCTGGGGTAAGGTGAATGAGCTCCCTGATGCTATGAGTGATCTCCAGATTCTATAGATCAACTGCTCTTATGTTTTTTACAGGAATACCCTCGATTACTGCATACAGCAAGAATGGGCTGAAGATTGACTTCACCTTTGAGAGGTCAAACACCAACCCCAGCGTCACTGTAATCACAATACAGGCCTCCAACAGCACAGAGCTGGATATGACAGATTTTGTTTTCCAAGCTGCAGTACCAAAGGTAGAGCCGCTTAGGGCAACTGTAGTAATGGGTTGTAGTCCAGGTGCAAATACTGCTCTCTACTTTTCTATAGATAAAAACAAACAGCATGGTAAACAAGGTAATAGAAGCCTAGTTCTGTGAGTTTGAGCTTGTTTTGCTTGGACAAGTTTTTGCTTTAATTCACTACATACTAAAAAGGTCGCTAAACAACACCCAGGAGAAAGTTAGGTCAAAAGGAAGACCAAGACACCAATCTCTCCCTTAGTCTTAAGAAACATGTCATGATTTTTACAGATACTAATACGTGAAAAAATATTTTGAAGTTATTAGCTGCTTATAAAAGGAGAAATGAAGAGTTTCCAAATGATGACTAGCAACTATCCTCCTTTAGTTAATGGATTGTCCTTGCCTCTCCTTGCGCAAAGAGATGGCTAATGCCTAGTTTGTAGTAGAGCAAACCTTTAAGCAGGGTAAGATTAGAAGGTTCTTTAAGTTTGGAAAAATATATTCACTTCTGGGAATTAATAACGGCCTAACTTTAATACATCTAGGTTTCGTACAAGCCACAGGAAGTAATTAGAGGGGAAAATGGGCCTCTGGAAGTTACAGGTGTCCTGAGCAGCCTTCGCTGTTTCTCTGGGTGTGGTACTTCAAACAGTGCATAACTACTGACTTTGGCACACAACAGTAAGCTCTTGACCCCTATTATTTGTGCCATGTGGATCTTACTCATACAGCATGTTTGTGGGCTGGTGATTTTTTTTTTTTTTTTTTTTCCTGGATAGGGAATTGAAGCAGTGATTATTTGACTTCTTGCTCCTGGCAATATATGTACAGCCATTAATTTTCTTTGCCTTCTCTTGATGCAGAGAAATCATTTAATTTATATTCTTATTTGATTAGGCATCAAACTGTTTCTGAAAAGCCTTTGTCCTTTCTTCAGACATTCCAACTGCAGCTCCTGTCTCCCAGCAGCAGTGTCATCCCTGCATTTAACTCGGGGACCATCACACAGGTTATTAAAGTCCTGAACCCGCAAAAGGTGAGTAATTCTGAGAACAATTACGACTATTGTCTGGAAATTGAGCATTTAATTGTGATTGGTTATGGATGCATCTCTGGGGAATAGGGACTGATAGTAGGGAATGACGTGTTTTAATGACAGTCATTTTGGTTGGGGTCTGGAAGAAGTTACGAAGAAGGACTCCTTGCACCTTTCGTCTTTCATTTGGTCATACTGTTAAAAAAGCTTCAATGCTTCACTGTCGTCTGGAATTTCTAGAGTGCTTCTGCATTAGCATGGTTGTTAAATTTTTAGACATCCCTTCCAAAGGAGCTGAACTTTATTTTTGTAGTGTTGTGTAAATTAAGTTTAGAAGGAACAGATAAATGTATTTAAGGTTCTTTCTTGCTAGCTGCAGGAATATTTCTTAGTCTTTGTTGCCCAACAATTGCTTGACCCATAATCTTAGCAAAATTGATTGTATTCTCAAGTTGTTGTTTGTGTCTAATATGTGGTGAGAGTATCTTTAAACTCCTTAGAGGAAGAATCTTTAATTGTAACTTAATAGAAATTCCATTTGTTTTATATATTTATTTATATTTGTTTTATGTACAATCTTCAGAGATAGGTATCCAGGACTAGGAGAAAACAGACTTGAGGGCATGACCCACATGTCCCTCTTAAAAGAGGTTTTGCAAGTATGGAGAAGGCATCAGAAGGAAGATAAAATAGAGACCACTGTTTCCTCCTCTTTGGAACAGCCTTAAGATCTTCCTACCTTCTTAAGTTTTTCACAGATTAACATTTACATGCTGCTCTGGATATGTTAAGTATTACTGATAGATTGATATGCAAATTAGAAAAATTCTCTGATCTCAGTGAAAGATTTCATTGAGGTGACTGTTTTCTACTGCGTAGCTTTTATAATTCCTATGCCCTTCCCCTTATCTCCATGCAGTGTGTTCTCCACTGCCCATACATAATAAGATTCAAGGGATAATTGTTCTCTTTTGTATTGTACATATCTGAATTTCTTTGTGGGTGAAACTCTGTGGTACTGGAGGGCACTTTTTAAAGACAACTTTAAAGTTATTTTCTGAACTTGTGAGGTTTTAGGAGTGTTCCTATAAGGTGCCAGGAGTTGCAATATGTCCATCTCAGATGGACCCACAAGCCAAAATGTACTCAGATAGCTGGATGCTTCCTTGTTGGAATACCAGAACTCCTGTGAACACTTTGGAATGCTGAAGTGCAAAATAGTATTTCACTGCCCTGTGCTCTTGACCGCTGTTCATATAGTTCTTCTATATCAGGCATTTGTGCATCTCCCACTGTCTTTTAGATTGCTACTCCCTGAACATACAGCTTTGCAAGAACATTGTCCAATAGATAGCATAGTTACTTGGAATATTGAGGGAGGGAACTTCAGAACAGCTTTACTGTTTAGGAGGTAGCTTTTTTCTTTTTTATCTTGTCATAGTTGAAAAAGGCCTGTTCACCTGGAATGGCGTGGACTGTGTCATTCTGTCTTGAAGGTGATGATAAAGATAAGAACTGTGGTGATCAAGTTGAAACACTGGCAGGTCTTAGCTTTGAACTCTTTTCAGTGTGGATGAGCAAGGTAGCATTTGTACAGTAGAATCACCAGCTTCCCAAAACAGCACAATCTGATAAAAACTGAAACTGCTTAATATCAGTCTACTAATAATAAAGGACAGTTTCTTTAGGCTGAAGCTGGATGGGGCAGTCTGTCCTCCCTTCCTCCATCTGCTGTTTTTGGATATTTCCCTCTAAGTTTTGCCTGGTATGGGGAGAAGAGATAGAAGTAGCGAGCTTTTTGCTGTTTTCTAGTGTTTCTGCAAACAAGGCTTTTCGAAAGGAAGGAGAACAGAGAACCTGGCTGGAGCATACTGTGCTCTGATTATTATTAAGGGGCACCTAGTGTCTGGATAACAACTGGCTGAGGGAATATAAAACAGTCTCTGAGCTGTTCCGTTATTTACTCACACCAGGAGGAAATACTTTTAAGAGTCTCTGTTTCCAGTCTATCTTAGGCTATTTCCTCCAGTGCTATAGAGCTATGCAGTTCTTGAAGTTCCCAGGCCACTTCTGCTTCACTGAGTGATGAACAGCTAGCATGGGAAATGACCACTCTCCCTTTGAGCCAAAGTGCAGAGCAGCAGAGTCCAGATCAGTCTCCTGTTTTTTTTCATCGTTAGCTGGGATTTGAAGGCAGTTACTATTGTATTTAAGGCCTGTAGTGCTTAAGAGAGCAGGACCGGTGCAGAGAAATGTGAGTAGAAGCTGTGCTATAGGTTTTCTTAGCAAGCTCATACCTTATCAGAGAACTACAGTGAGCAAGCAACGTTCTACCAAATTAAGCACTTACCTACAGTGCCGTAGCTCATCCTGGGGCATCTTTCCAGCAAGCTCTTGTGGTGAGGAAAATTCATGTTTTGCTCTTCCGGGAGTGGGGATGGACTTGCAGGGAAGGATTCATTAATCTTTAATGAAGACCTGATTTTTTTTTTCTTTTTTCTTGTAGCAACAACTACGTATGCGGATTAAGTTGACATATAATCACAAGGGCTCAGCAATGCAGGATCTAGCAGAAGTCAACAACTTTCCCCCTCAGTCTTGGCAGTGAGGCTCTGGCACCATTCTTATTCTCACCCTACCCAATCAAAGGAACTCTGGGAAGAAGGTTGTGATCCCTGAAAATCTCCCAAACTGCACCATGGGCATGGGGAACAGATGAGACCTGCTGATGAGGAGGAATTTTCCTGAAGTGATTGCTGACTTTGAAGCATATCTGTTAAGACTACTCTCCTCTCCTCTGCTGATGAGGCTGGCTGCTTGTGGAGGCTACTCTGCACTCCCTCACACATGCATTCACAGCCAGAAGCAACATTCCCTTCTCCCCCCAAAGAAACACAGCTTGGTTGGAAGAGAAGTCTGGAATTTCTTGCAGGGAAATTTTCTTCTCTCTGCAGCAAGTGAACAGCTGCCCCTTCTTTCTGCTGTCCCTTTTCCCCTGGGGAGGGCAAGGTGCATTTTCATTCATTACTAGCTGGGTTATCTTCAGGCACTTTCATCTGGGGCTCAGATTGGGGACTTAGAGAATGTTAGGGAGCCCTGCCTCTTTCTTCCTGTATCCCCTTTGTCTGAAGGGGTTGGAGGCTTCTTGTGGCCTAATCTGTGCATTACTATATACACGTACACCTCTTAGTTATGCGATACGTACCAAGAGCAATCAGGCCTTGGGAGTTCATCTGCAAACCTGGGACAGTGTGAGAAAAGAGGTACCTGGTGATAGTTGATCAAATTGCTTTGGTGCTGTACTTGAAAGAGAAGCCCTGACACTTGAATTTCCTTTGCATTCTATCATTGGCTGCAGCTGTGCAGATTTACAGTCTGTCTTCTGTAGCTGCCCCAGGGAGTGTGATGTGTGAAAGATGTAGAGATCCAAGGAGCAGCTGGTTTACTACCACAGACATTTTCAAAGCCTTTAACCTGTTGACTTTGGTTTGTGGGTAAAAAGGACGTGCTCAATTTTGTAGATCACTCTGAGCAAGGGCCCTGTTGCCTGCTGGGAGACTCATCAGAGACTATGCTGCAAAGTCACTTTTCCCAGTTATTCCAGACCTCCTCCCAAATTTAATTTCCAGAGCCTGTTGTAGATCCCTGGATTCCATTTGAGTTTGTTCTGACTGGGACATTTGTGTTGTATCTGTAACATTGGCACTGAAATAAAGACCATGCGGTTTAAAGAGTCCTTTTCCCATTTTGTTACTTAATTGATCCTTATAGTTTGCTCCCCTTTCAGATAAATCTATGTTAGTTCAGGTTCATCCTCAGACTGAAAGGAACTGAACTGATTTACTGATTCCCGCCTCCCCTTCAGTAAAGGCCAGTTGTTTGAGTATGTGGGACCAAAGATGTGAGGTCCGGTACTCTTCAAGCATAGCAAACAGCCATGTTGAGTCATGCTTCCTAGTATGAACTGTTGTTCAAGTAGCGATGTTCCATGAATTCTCATGGAGATAATGTATAGGACATAGGCACAGTGTGAGAGGACTGTTCAGGTGTTTAGCACCCTTCAGGGAGGAAGAGGGAAGAGCATATCTTGGATTTTCATCTATGAGTGTGCTGGTAAGCTGAAGGTACTCCAGTTTCCAAACCCAATGCTTTCTCAAAAGAAATTGATGGTACATCATCTTTCTATTACAGGGCTTTCCAGATGATTATCATTCAGTGGTGTGACAGCAAGCTTAGGCCCTGGCCTTTATGTGGCTACAAAAGTACTAACATTTGGCTCCAGTCCTTGCCAGAAATACTGCAGGAATGGTGCACAGTGTATTTAGGGAGAATTAGAGGACCTATTCTGCCCTTAAATCGAGCAGGAGGCCATTTTAGTTTTTCAAGTTGCTTTAGTTTTAATTGCATTAAGCAATATGACACTGAACTAGTTGCATCACTGACTTCAGTGTTTGTGTGGTGGAATGAGTTTTTCCTGGAGGACATTTTTGCTGCCTTACTGAGAAACCAGTTAGAGCCTTTGAATTAGAGAAGAGGTATATTATTCAATTGAACTGGCATCAGCAAGGGACTATAAAATCTAACAAGAAAAACATGATTGCCTTAGAACAGAACTGGTTCTGGGTTGTGGCAGGATTTTGGTTTGACTGTTAGCAATTTGGTGCTCTGCTTCAGCTAGATGCACAATGAAACAGGCAATTGTGTACAAAATGACCCAATCACAGTCCATTCTTGGGTGCTGAGCATCCACTCTTGTTAGTTCAACTGCAGTTGTGATTACTCACCACCCCACCAGCTCGAACTCTCTAGCATCAGAGATTGAGCATGTGGAATCTAGACAAATGAGCTTTGAGGGTGTCCCAGACATGATATCAAGCTAATGGAAAGTCTGTGCCTTAGTTCCTGAAAACCCCTCGTTCTCCTCGGAGATCTGCATGTGGTCACTTGTACTGAAGGCTGGCACAGCTCAATCTCTCTTCCTTTTTGTCAAGAGCAGCACTGCTGCAGAATTAGATGAGGAAAACATTAGTAAATGGTCTCTCTCCTGGCCAGTTTGTTGCAGCGTAGGTGGGAACAGAATATCTGGTGCCTCTTGTTGAACTTGTTTTCCATACTCTAGAACGGGTGGATTTTGTAGTTGGTCTGGTAAGCTTGTTACAGATAAGTTCCTCCTCTGTTCTTGGCTACTACAACCACCTTTGCTCACAAGTGTGTGTTCTGAGGATGTTCTGATGTTCTGCCTGTTGTATATCTGAATCAGACTAAAAGAGATGGTGCATGTACCTGAAGAATATTCTGCTTGAAGCCATCCTTTGGTTTTGAAGTACTTCCTTGTAGCAGCTGAACATTCAAGTTGTCCCTGAAGTTCTTTCCTTTCCCCTTACTAAGGGGATAGGATGCTAACATTGTCCCAAAATGAAGGCCAGGTTTCACATGTTCCCCCTCTTCAATACTAGTTCCCTTTGCTTGTTCCTTGACTCTTGGTATGTCTTTTAACCTCTGTGCTGCTACTTTTTTTTTTTTTCTTTTTTTTTGTCACTGGAGAGTACTCACTTGTTCACCTCGTAAAGCACTCTGAGGACAGTGTGTGTTGAGTCTTTATTCCACCAGAGGAATGCAAGAGTCTTATCAATCTGCTCAACGTGCTCCTTGCTTTAATGTAAGGGGGATATATAGGGAGCAAGATACAGACTTCATGCTAATCTTATTAGTATCTGCATTACAGACTTTGGAGCTGGGAGAGGTTGAATGTTTTTTTTCAAGTGAATGTATTGTCTTTTGAGCAAAGAGATGGCAAAAAGATTAGTGGCCACATTGGACCTGAAGGGGGAGGAGACATGACAAGGTCCTAAGATTTGACTTTGTCCAGCTTTTAAAGGGACAAAATATGGCCTTGAACAACTTTTTGAAGCAATAGCAGTGAGGGGGCTGCCATCTGTACAGGACCATGGATATTTAACTCAGAAGATGCTGAAACAGCTGGGAAAGGTGCTTCAGTCCCACCCCAGGGCTGGTACTGGCTGCAAGATGGAGCAGCTAAAATGGCTTTTTTTAAACCTGCTGGTGCGCTTTCTATGTGTTCATTTTCTACTTTGGGGCTGTGAGGGAAGAAGCTATTGGACTGCTTCCCTTTGTGAACTTTCACTCTATTCCTGTATAGTCCTTTTTCTTTCCTAATCTTGTAATTTACATTTTACATGGATCCCCATCCCACCTCCTTCACATTATATTTAAAAAATAAATAAAAATGCCATTTGAGCAGGGAGCCTGGTGGTATTATAACTTCTGCAGACATATTTTTGAGATGTGAAAAATTTAAATAAATGCTACGTCTTAGGACAGTGAGGAGCATAATGGATGTAAACATTTACATGGGATGCATTAGACTTGTGTGTATTGTCTTTTGGTTGAAACAAATTACAAAGTGACTAATAATAAAATGAGTCAATATTCAATGATTTAAAACTGTGCCTTGTTGCTTTTTGCAAGTGCAGTGGGATGGGCCTTATTGGTTCTTACAGTTGGCCATAACAAAGTCAGACAATGAGAAATAATAAGCAAGAGGGATAGTGCAGAATTTTCATTTTTTTTCTGGGACGCTTAAAGAGCAAAATGAATGCTGATAATAATGAAACCCTTAAACAGGTAATGTGAAATAGCCTCCTGAAAGAGAGCTTGTCAACTAAAGGTGGCATTGCATGCCCAAGTGCTAGAAAGATGTGTTGAGATTTGAATGTAAGAAAAACTTAGTCCTGTGTCTGCAGCCTCTCCCTGGAGTTGATTCCCTTACTGATTAAAAAGCCTGTCTTCGTACTCTGCGTGGCTCTAGGACAAGGACTGCGGTAATTGCCTGCTATGAGTTCTTCCCTATGTTTTCCAGTTGCAGTAACATTAATCTTCTCGTGTGCTCCAGCACATAATTGCACTTCCCTGTGTAAAATGTGGTAGCTTCTATATTGCCATGCACGCTTTCTTCAGGGAAATTCTCTTGAGGCAAAGTAGTTACAGAACTATCGCTATAATACTGTAGCTAAAATCCATTATAATTCTGCCTTTCTGTAGGGAAAACTCGGTGAAAATTTGAATTGATTTTTTTTTCAAGTTTTTTTGGCTTATTTATGTAGAATGGAGGTGTTAAGAACTAGATGGCCTTTTCTGAAACTGCCTTGGCTAATGACATGAGTTAATAAAAATTGCTTAGGACTGCACTTCACTGCAGTGATGGGATGAGTTGCCTGTCAATTGCATTTTTTAGTCAGTAGCCAGGAGTACTCACCTCAGCATTCAGATATATATGATATCTAAAACTGATATGCCTGGCATCAAAAAGTCAGTCATCACAGGTCCTGGTTCTGGAGTGGGACAGACCATTGGGAACTGTTTCCTTGTGATTCCTTCCATCATGACAATGCTGATGTAGTTACCTCTTGGGGCCTAGCCTTAGCCTTGAAAATACTGTGTGGACAACTCTGTGCACTTTCAGAGTGTACGTAATGGACACATCTGCAATCCTGATTCTTAGGACTGCCCAGGAGGATGGTGGGAACCTCTTAAAGGGAATGTGTTAAGAGAGTGTTTGCACAGTAATAGTGCCAATAGTGATAAATAATTTGGAAGGCACATCTGGAGTTAGCTTTGAAATAAGACCAGAAGCCAATGTATCGGGAAAGAATTGTGCTACTGACTTCAGATTGAGCCCAGATGCTCTCTTGTGAGCAGATGTGCCATGAGAGTGGCTTGACTTGTTTGTGTTCAAGTTTTGAAACACTAGTGGTTATGGAGAATGCAATAAGCTTTTGTTACCTTGTTTTTAACATATTTGATCTTGTGCAGGAATGAACAGTACACATCTTGAAGCCTTCTTTTCAATCTGGTAAAACTGCATAGTGATGAGAATTACTAGCATGTAATAGTTAAGACTGCATGGTGCTAATGTGATGGACAGCAATTGCAGGAAGAAGACCTTCAGATGCTCTGCTATGCAGCTTCAGCCTTGGGAGGCAGGAATGCTCGTTGTGCTATTGCTTGTCTAAGGCCTCCTCTGCTTGGATGTGTGACTGAACGATGGGTAAGCAACCGCAGTCGTGTGACAGACAGTCGTGCAATGCTCAGGTAACCTTTTATCTTCTTACCTGGTTAGTAATTCCTACCTTTTCTGCTTCTTAGGAAATAGCTGTGTAACTTGTACTGATGAAATTACAAAGATAAAGTGGGCAAGAAATTTTGGGGTCTGCTAATGTTGTGGTCCTCTTGTGCTGGCTTTCTAAATTTTTCTAGAATGTCTCCAGTTTAAAGCAAGAAATTTTTGTATTTCAAAATTAATTCTAGGCAATTAAAATAATTCGGCATAGGAAATGGAAAATCCAGTAGGACTATTTAATGATTCTTAGCTTCTAAAACGATGCAGTGCTAAAATGTGTAAGTTAATGTGTCGTGTGTTAAATGGATTAAAAGAGGACATTTGCTAAGCTTCGAAGCCTCACGATTTACTCTGGGGGTTTCGCTTTCGGCGGCTGGATTCAGCCGTGCGACGCCCCCGACGGGCGCCCGCGGGCGCGGCCACCGAGCGGAGACGGGAGCGGCGAGCAGCGGCTCCCGCGGGGCGGGGCGGGGCGGGGGGCCCCGCCGCCCCGCTCCGCCCCGCCGCCCCGCTCCGCCCCGCCCCCCCGCCGCTCCCCTTCGCCCGCCCCCCCGCCGCTCCGCCCTGCCGCCCCGCCCCGCCCCCCGCCGCCCCGCCCCGCCGCTCCGCCCCGCCCCCCGCCGCTCCGCCCCGCCCCCCGCCGCTCCGCTTCGCCCGCCCCCCCCGCCGCTCCGCCCCCCCCGCCGCTCCGCCCCCCCGCCGCTCCGCCCCCCCCGCCGCTCCGCCCCGCCCCCCGCCGCTCCCCTTCGCCCGCCCCCCGCCGCCCCGCTCCGCCCCGCCGCCCCGCTCCGCCCCGCCCCCCCGCCGCTCCCCTTCGCCCGCCCCCCCGCCGCTCCGCCCTGCCGCCCCGCCCCGCCCCGCCCCCCGCCGCCCCGCCCCGCCGCTCCGCCCCGCCCCCCGCCGCTCCGCCCCGCCGCTCCGCCCCGCCCCCCCCGCCGCCCCGCCCCGCCCCCCGCCGCTCCGCTTCGCCCGCCCCCCCCGCCGCTCCGCCCCCCCCCGCCGCTCCGCCCCCCCCCGCCGCTCCGCCCCCCCGCCGCTCCGCCCCCCCCGCCGCTCCGCCCCGCCCCCCGCCGCTCCCCTTCGCCCGCCCCCCGCCGCCCCGCTCCGCCCCGCCGCCCCGCTCCGCCCCGCCCCCCCGCCGCTCCCCTTCGCCCGCCCCCCCGCCGCTCCGCCCTGCCGCCCCGCCCCGCCCCGCCCCCCGCCGCCCCGCCCCGCCGCTCCGCCCCGCCCCCCGCCGCTCCGCCCCGCCGCTCCGCCCCGCCCCCCCCCCGCCGCTCCGCCCCGCCCCCCGCCGCTCCGCCCCGCCGCTCCGCCCCGCCCCCCCCGCCGCCCCGCCCCGCCCCCCGCCGCTCCGCTTCGCCCGCCCCCCCCGCCGCTCCGCCCCCCCCGCCGCTCCGCCCCCCCCCGCCGCTCCGCCCCCCCCGCCGCTCCGCCCCGCCCCCCGCCGCCCCGCCCCGCCCCCCGCCGCTCCGCTTCGCCCGCCCCCCCCGCCGCTCCGCCCCCCCCGCCGCTCCGCCCCCCCCGCCGCTCCGCCCCCCCCGCCGCCCCGCCCCCCGCCGCTCCGCCCCGCCCCCCGCCGCTCCGCCCCCCCCGCCGCTCCGCCCCCCCCGCCGCTCCGCCCCGCCCCGTCCCCCCGCCGCCCCGCCCCGCCGCCCCCGCCGCTCCGCCCCGCCGCTCCGCCCCGCCCCCCGCCGCTCCGCCCCGCCCCCCCGCCGCTCCGCCCCGCCGCTCCGCCCCGCCCCCCCGCCGCCCCGCCCCGCCCCGCCCCCCCCGCCGCTCCGCCCCGCCGCTCCACCGCCCCGCTCCGCCCCGCCCCCCGCCGCTCCGCGCCCCGCCCCGCCCCCCCCGCCGCTCCGCCCCGCCCCTCAGCTTCCGGCGGGGCGCGGCGGGGCGACGGAAGCTCGCGTGCTTCCGGGGCAGGGTCTTGCGCGGAGCCGGGCCGGGGCCGCCGCCGCCCGAGGTCTCGCCATTCGGCCGGCGATGGGGGAGGCCGGGCCGGGGCCCAGTGAGGCGCCGCAGCCCGAGGAGGACGAGGCGGAGGCGGCGGCGGCGCCGGGCGGCGCGCGCGGGGGCCGGGCCGGGCCCCGCGGCGGCATCCGAGTGCTGAAGGTGAGGCCCGGGCCGCGGCCGCCTCAGCGGGTCGAGCCTCTGGCGGCGCTGCCCGCCTCGACCTTGGCGAGGCGGCCGGCCCGGCGGTGCTGGAGCGGCGGCCCGGCGGAGGCGCAGCGGCCTGCAGCCCCGCCCGGTTGCGAGCAGGGCGCCGCCGTCTCCTGCTGCGAGGCCGGGCTCTCGGCCGCGCCGGGGCGGCGCGCCTGCGGCATCTGGCTGCCGGGCTCGGCTCAGAGCAGTCAACGGCAGCCTCTGGGGGAGAGCAGGTCACTAACGCTCTTGTTTCGCTCGCCTGGCAGAGGAACGTGAAGCGCAATGGGAGCAGAAGCTGCTTGGACAGGAGTCGAGTTGGTTCCCGTGAGAGGGACTGGCTGAAAGAGGACGCTGGACGAGGCTGTGTATATATCTATGGAGGAGATTCTGCAGTTGCTGCTTCTTCTGACTTGCACTTGGTCCTTTGTACAGTGGACACCCCAGTATCTGAGATATGTGATGGAGAAGAGAGGGAAAACCTCTTTCTGCAGCTTCATGGAGACCTGGTCAGGTGAGGGCTGAGGAAGCAAACATCTGCATTGAGAAGTGTTTGCTTTAGACGTGGAGGGCTCTGTGATTGCTGTGTGCCTACGTATGTCATTGGGGCTGACATGGACAGGCAGAGGTGGCCCTGAGTACTGCAGCGCAGTTGTGGTGAGGTCATGGTGAGCCTTTTGCACACCTTTTAGTCAAGCAATAGGTGTTTTAGCTGGGAGGGGTTGGCTGGCTCTCCAACCAGAAATACATCCTTATTTTGTAGGTAGAGGTTACTGTTCATGTATTCTTTCATTATCTTCTATTTTAGCACTGTTCTAAAATCAGTAAAATGTAAGCTATTGAAGAAGCTGTAAGCAATCCTTCTGAGTCATTTGGATTACTTTGGAGTACTTTCACAGTTGCGTCTGGTAACATTTTTTGCTAAAGATATCTTCTTAAAATGAATTGCAAGGTAAATAACAATTAAAGGTAGACACAGAGGTAGTGCAAGGTAGTATAAAGAAATCTTAAGCTTCAGGTCATATATTTTATGCCTGCAGTTGTTATAGGTTAAAAATAGACCTCGGCATAGGGTTTAATGCATGTGAACTTTATGCTGAGTGTATTATGGACTCCTCTAGGTTTACCAGCTCCCATTAGGTATGTTAGAATTTAGACTTTGTATTGATTCTTCTAGACTTAAAATTCAATTCTTCTTCCCTCCCTAAAAAATTCATTGTGATCCTGTTACTAAAGACCAGGCAATAGAGATTGATATAATGAGTTGGACAGGAGCAGTAGCTGGCTTTCTGAAATTAAAATGAAAATTGTATGGTGTATGGATCCAAAGGTTAAAAAAAAATCATGTGTATTTCATCAGATAGAGGGCATGCTAGTGGCGAGAGATGTGGAGAATAGGGTGCAGCTGAAACTGTCAGTCGAAAAAAGGTATTTAGATTTCTTTTGTCTTGTCCTGTCTGGGTCATAGGAACCAGAGATAGGTCAGTTAGCCATTAGATGAGGATAGATGGACACTTGAATGGAGCTATAGAGGCAGCTGAAAATCTCCATTCATTGACTGAAGTATTTATGAGGAAATTAGCTTGTTTTGGACTGTTTCAGAGAGCAGATCTCCCAGCATTTAGAAGAAAACATTGACCTCTTACTGCAGATCACAAAAAGACTGACTAAAGCTTGTAGATATGTTCACAGAGGGATGCTATGTTGTTTTGCTCCTGTGTTTGAGCTTTTGAGATGGCTTTTGTGTGTGTTTGAATTGTTTTGAATTTGTATCTCTCTTCTTGTACTAGATAGCAGGACCTGTCTTTGATTTGTGGCCAGCTTTGCACTGGGTTGGCAAATTGATCCTGGCAACAATGTTTTGGAAGCAAGTACCAGGCTGTAAACATAGTTAATTCTCGCTCTTAAACTTGTTACCTGGTGGTGTGTCTAGCACTTTGTCAAGCTTTATTTTGAGGTTAATGGAGAGTTTTTGATTCCTGCACGTCTGTTGTATTTGTAATTCTCAGAATGTATTTGCCATGAGAGAGATTCTGAAATTACTTCCTGTTAGAGGTGTTCTCAGTAGAGAAATGGGAGCTACCAATGTTGCCTCAGTAACCGTCTCTGTTGGTAACAGGAAGCATGCCCAAATGGTACCTGCTTGCATTTCCACAGGAAGATGACAGAGCGCTCAAGGTATCCCCATGCTCTGCTTAGATAATTCCTTCCTTGCACAAAGTTTGCTGATTACTTTAATAACATGTTTGTGAATACAGATTGCTCAATTAAGCAGCTGATTGCATTTATCCATGAGTATATTATTCTCCCAAATAACTTCTGAATTCCCCACCCTTTTAATCTCGGTTGGTGACTTTTTGTTAAAACCTGAGTACGGCAAAGGGTGATATGGTATGGTACCTGACTTGGAAGACTGAAGGCTAACTGGACAGCAAACGGGAGAACAGAAAACTTCTTCATGTATTTTCTTTAAGTAATGAGTCCTTGTGATCTTTCTGCAGTTCCTTTTTGAGTATGTGTGCAGTGGAGTCAGTTTCTGTCAGAATTTTGTCTTACTCCTCATCGTGCAAGTCAAGGATCTTTAGGGTTTTTCTTGCTGGAATCTTTCTGTTAGCATCCTTTCCTATTCAAAGTTATTCCTTCCTGCACAGGGGAGGATTAAAAAAAAATAGCGTGGATACTTTCTTTGATCTGGACCCCCATCACTACAAAGCTTCTACCTAAGAAGGTTTGAAAACTCCCTGTTGCTGGTGAAGAAGAGCTACAGTCATAGCAGAAATTACAAAACTTTTGATGCTTTGTGTTGGCTTTGCCTTCTTAGCCCTTGCACCTTTGCCTAACAGAGCTGCCTCTTCTGCTCAGTGGAAGCAGCCAGTATGTGATGCTGATGGGCTGTTTGTATCATGTATCAGCTCCTATGGCTGCCACAGTGCCATGTATTTTAGCATCTAGTGTTAACTTATGTTACTTTCTCTTAAAGGGAAAGTGTATTTTGCTACTTCAAGCTTTAACTGTTGCTTCTGGAATCGCTTGGCTTTTGTCACGCTAATGAAGAAGGTTCCATGCAGAAATTCTGCCATTCAAGCCATTCGTTCCAGATTCAGTTTTCCCTTCCGTGCTTTCCAGACCTTTCTTAGATTTTTAGTGGGCCACATTGCTCTTGATAACAGTTGGAGTGATGATCCATTCAGTCAAGACTCCAGGATGTCTCCAAAGTGAACTGCTTCATAACTTGATTTGAATGTGGTCAGTAGGCAGCAAGCTTGTTTATTCACCATTTTATTTATACCACCCTGTACTAGACCTCTTTGTGTGAGCCTGAGATAGGATTTGGACTCTGCTCTGGTGTTTCTTAGGTCACAAATCTGACTTGCAGTTGGTGCCGGAATAGCTCTGCTGTGGGCTGACATTCAGGCATCTTCTCACCCGGTTTTGATGCTTGAAACACGTAACACGAGTCCATGCTTCATCTGCTGAGTGGTCAGTCATTGCATCCTGTGTGTATGCAACATTTTAGGCACAATTTTTTCTGTAAACTCAGATTCATAACAAGCTTTGAACTACTTACAGCTTTTGGTAGTCAAATTTAAGAAATTCAGAAGGTTTAACTTTTTGTCTCTGGCTCTTGTCTTTCAGCTGGTGGCAGGCAAACAAACCTAGATAGTGCAGAAATACAGAATAGTCTTTTGATTGGCTTTCAGATAGAAATGATACAATGGCAGGAAAGATGCATTGATTAGGAGATTAGGCTTGACTAGGTACTACTGAAAATGTTGCTCTCACACGTGACTTTTCCAAAATAAAAATAAAATAATAAAAAAAAGCATTGTGTTTGGTTGATATCTTCAAGAAGCATATCTGCTTGATTTATGTGGAATAGAAAGAAAATTAAGGATTTTTCATATTAGTCATCCTGAAGCAATAATTCTTGAAGTGAAAGATAAGAATAAAAATATTGACAAAACCAGGTGTCATCTGCAGCATGGTGGGACAGAGTATCCGACTTTCTTAAGGAAGTAAACCATGGTGCAGTACTTTGTTGTGTTTTGAGCAGCCTGTAGAATTGTGATTCAATTTGAATACATTATGTCATATGAAAAAGGCCTTTGTTATATTAAGATTCTTGCATGCATCAAAACTCAGGAAGAAGTTCAGTGCGTACTAGCAACAGTCTCAGAAAGCTCTTTCAGCAACCAAATTATAATGTTTGAGGTTTTTTTCTTGTTTGTTCTTAATGTCACAATAGGAAGTCTAGGTGCAGACTACCTGAAGTGTTCTTTTTGTGAATGACACTCAGGCACTTATGGTTTCTGAGCTATGGGTCATATGCTGGAAAAGCTGCTTTTTGTCAAGCACAGAGCTTTGATAGCAAAAGTAGTGGAATCCAAGGGTAGTTTAGGGAGGGAAACTTGGGCAAAGTATTTGGAGATCCAGTTAAATCTCTCCTACTTCTCTTGAATTCTGCCCTGAAAGTTACAGGATACATCAGGGTTTGCTGAGTTGGAAACCTGAATTGATTGGTACAATCTGTTGTTTATTCCAGTTTTTAGTAACTTGCCTGTTACTGGAGTCAGATATACAGGTTTGACATTCCTGAGGTTATCTCAGAAGGCTCTTTAAAAGTACAGTTTTGTGTTCACCGCTATCCATTTCTATAGTAATAAATTTAAGTGACAGCTTAAACCTTGGTTACACATTTATAGAAATTCTTGGCTCTAAGCATCTGGATCTCAACAGAAGCTCCTAAAAAAGCCTGAGAGCTTACATTTGAACTTAAAAAAAAAATCTCTGCAGAGAGAAAAGCATTGATGACTTAGCACTTTTTTGAACCAATTACTTTTCCAGTGTCCCTCTCACAAAGCATGGAAGGAAGAAGCTTTTCATAAGTCAGCTTTTCATACTGATTGTACAAAGAGCTACATCTTAGCTGGACTAGGATCTTTTCCCAGAGGTTCCAAAATGTCCATTTTGGATTGCAGACTAGAAACTACTTTCTGTTTTGTTTTGGAAAACATAGGATTTGGTTCTTTTTTATAGGGCTTCCAAACTATTTCAGAAGGCTTCTTATCCCATGCAAGATATAAAGTGGATAGAATCATCAAGAGTAAAGTTTTTATAGTTACATAGACAGTCTATAGCTTTTTTGAAACTGAAGCAAACTTGGATTTTGTTTTCCAAAAAACATGAAATGTTACCAAGTTATTTCCATGTAGTTTTCAGATCAAAGTTTGACACAACTATAGATAGATTGTAAGAAATTTCTTAGGAAATATGATTTCCATTTTACTAGTGCAAAAGGATGGACTGACTTTTGAAAAATCACGTTTAAAGTTTTTAAATATTTACATTACTATTTTGTATGATTTAATGCAATATTTTCCCTGGAGATTAAACTGACTTTCTAGTGACTGTACCAGGGAACAGAAAGAACTGTGCTGTTGGCAAGTTGAACAGTAGAACACTGAGCTCAGTGCCTGGCATTACGTACCATAAGCTCCTGTGAATACTGAGCATTTGTTCAATTTGTTTTGGAAAGTTCAGGTGAATTTGGCTTTCCTACAAATCTTCCACTTCAAAAGAGGCATTACACATAACTGGAAACTGTGCTGTTGTTTGCCCCACACATGATGTAGCATGAGACTTGAATACTAGAAAAGAATAGTGAGGTTTTATTTGGAAAAAAAAAAGTTACATTTCAGCATAAAGCACTACATTATTTAAATATGCATAAAACTATGTTGACTATCTCTTTCTTTGCTAGTTTAGAGAAGAGGCAGAAGGAAGCAGCTGTTTTCTGAATCTATCTTTTTTTGTTATTTTTTATTGAAAAATCAGCAGCACCACTACCTCGGCACATATCTGATTACATCTTTAAACTTTTCTGAATATAGTTCTAATGTATAAATTTTGGGGTATACATATAGTAGATATCAAATTGCTATTTCTTGGCTTTGGTCACATTGCATGCTTTACAAAATTAGTACAATCCCCAAAATCAATTATAACTACTTTCAGGTCTTTGTAGGAATAAACATATTTTATTGGTTAAGACAACTGATATTTGATAAACTAAACTTAAAATGCTATCAGACCATTCCTAGGTCCTAGGAATAGGAAAGAAGGAATAAGGACAGATTTCTTAACAAGCCAGTTCCACCAGTGAGTGCTGCTTTGGGTGGATTTGGAGAGAGAGAACAGAATTTTCTTTTTGTCCATTAACTTATTTATGGGTTGACATTTCTTCATAATTTCTGATTATATTTAGGATTGTCTAGAGCTTGTTAATTCAGGAGAGCTTGACGTCAGTTTATTGACCAGTAGAACCAATATCAGAACAATGTATGCCCTTGAAATACCTGAGGTCAGTTAGCTTCTTGAGGTGTGTGTGTGTGTGTGTATGTCCTTCTGTTGACTGTAAAGGAAATCTGGATGACTAGATGCTTTCAGATAGTGCATGTTCTGTGAAATCAGTCCTGCCTTAATTGTAAACTGGCAGCTGTAAAGCTGTCAGTAGTAGTGGAAATGCTATAGAATAATCATTAAAAAGAGTCATTAAATATTTTTGTGCTTTATGAATGATGTATAATGCCAATTAAATTTTAGTAGAATACAGGTCTTCCCAAACAAGCTTGATCTTGATACTTAGGAATTTCAAACTTGGTCGCCAAAGACATTAGCTGTTTGTTACACTACATGATATTCTGATGTCATTGACAGAAAAGCAATACACCATCAATAAAACTGGTTGATGTCTTACAAACCAGAAACGATTATTCTGTGTAAGAGTTTTTTGGAGGAGAGATTGTCTGAGTGAAGAAGAGTAGACTTCTTATACTGTTCAGTTGCTCTGTTAATGTTCTGTGGCTAAAAGAAAAAGGAAAAAAAATCACAAAATGTAGATTGTGGGAGTGATAAATATTGACAAGTCAGTGCTACAGGCTGATCTAGTTGGTTTAGCATATAGCAGTACGTGTGATGTTTTTTTTGTAAAAACCTGGTATACTAAATGGTAGAGGAGGTGAGTATAACTTGCAAAAACAGCTGCTCAAAAGGACTTGTGAATTGAAGGGGCATAAGCGAATGTGCCATTCAATTGCAAAATCAGAGTAGTCAAGGTTGGAAGGGCCCTTAGGAGACTATCTAGTTCAACCCCCTCCTTGAGGAGGGTCAGCTACATCAGGCTTCTCAGAACTGTGTCCAGTCAGCTTTCGAATATCTCCAAGGATGGGAACTCCACATCTTCTCTGGACAGCCTATTTCAGTGTTCAACCACCTCACATGGTTTTCCTATGTTCAGACAGAATCTGCTGTATTTCCCGTTTTGTTGATTATAAGGCCTGTTCTGTTCATTTGACCCCAGATTCTTTGTTTGTCAACCGCATCCACCACCTCCTCTCTTGATTGTTGTCCATTCTCTCCCACCCCCATCATTCCTAGTTTAAATCTCTTCTAAACAGGTTGGCCAGCCTATTGGCAAAGATACTTTTGCCCCACTTAGGTGGATCCTGTCTCTTCCAAAAAGTCATTGGTCCTCAAAGAGGGTCCCATAGTGGGGAGAGTGGATTTGATCCTGGTATATAAATACTGTGGTATACTGAGAAGAATCAAGAAGTCACTGTACCTTATTAGATAGTCAGTTAATGGAAACAGCAAACAATCATGGTGCTAGCACTTACAGAATGCTGATAAGCTAAAAAATTCTAAAGAGAATGGTAAAAAATGATTTTGAGTTAAGGTAAACCCACCATATTGCAAGAAATGTTGAAGAACATGTTGAGCTTCACCTTGAAGTCGGAGATGGTTTTGTTCCTGATTTATAAACACCACTTACAGAGTAGTCAAGACAAACTCAAGGTCCAGTGACTGGAATCTGAAATGAGGTGCATTCAGGTTAAAAATGACTATTTTTAATGGTGATTAATAATGAGTGGAACAATTGGAACAATTTGTTTTAATTCCATTTTACTTCTTGAGGGCTTAATCTTTTTATTTATTTTTTCCTAAAATAAAATCCTAACTTAGACAGAAACTGCGGTTTTATTGCAGCAAGTAACAATCTAGAGTCTAGAAGTGCGATAAGAGGATCAGAAAATGTCTTTTCTGATCTGAGTATACTAAACCTGATGTTTTGCGTGAAGTTTCTCTTACTCCTTATTCAGGGCTCCTTATTCAGCTTAAGCCCTGAATCCTTCTTACGACATGTTGCAGTTTTAAAAATGTCTTTTCTTTAAATGTACTATTTGAGTTCATTTGTCAAAGCATAAATGTCTTATAGCGATGAGATCTAAAGAGAGGGGAAATTTTATTTTCTTGTCTTCCTTTTTAAAGTCATCCTTCTGCAGAATTCTCATGTGCTTTGCTCCCAGCTGTATCTGGAAAAGAAATTTGTTAAGTAGAGTTCTTTTATATCTTTCAGTCACTGTAAGTAGGGGTTTTTTAATTAGGTAGGCATCTGGGGGGGGGGGTTGTGCAGAATTCTGATTTTGTTTCTAATCATTATTTCCTCCTGCTACTCAATGAATCATGAATAGAAAATGATCACTGTGGATTATATGGGTTATGCCTATTGCTTTTCCTCTCCATTTCCCCTTTATAATGTAATTCTTCAAGTGCTGTGGTTTTGACAAATAGGAAGCACAAACTTCAAGGATGTGTGCTTGTCAGACCCTTTCAAAGGAGCAGAACGACCAATATGTGAGTGCTCCTTAACACTCAAACTGAAATAAAACATAATAAATCTTCCGTGCATTCTCAAACTCCTTTCTTGTATGTTGTATGTATTTCTTTAACAGGAGACTGGAGCCCACAGAAAAACCCCTTCAGATTGTATATGACTACTTGTCTGGTTTGGGTTTTGAGGATCCTGCCAGAATGCAGGAAGAAGCAGCAAACTCTGATCTCAGCTGTATGATTCGCTTTTACAGTGGTAAGAACTTGTATACATGTATGCTGTCAGTTGTCTTACAGCTTTAACTATGAAATGGAACTCAGCTGAAGCACAGGTCATTTATTCCTGGGTTTATAGATGGCTGCATCAAACTTACAATATTTTGGTAGGCATTTCTTAAAATACCATGTTTTCAAAATTAATAGAAAAAACATAATGAATTTTGTAGTTCTCTTGATCATATCTATGCTTTGGAGAAAAGACAAATCCATAGGAAGCCACATGATTGCTCTGTTATCTTTATTTTTTAATGTTATGACAGACAGCTCAGAACTCCAAGTGGGATCAGAAGCCTAGTGCAGTTCTGTCTAGATAAACCATTTCAGGTGGCCTGCCTGAAGACTGTATTTCCAAAAGATGTATGCATAATAAGGAAGGAGCATCCTGGTTAAATACTTCCACAGCCTGTAAAAATTGCATGAAAATGCTACCTGTTTAATAACAGTGCAGGCTGCCATAAGCAAGTGCGTTTTGTTGCAGAAGTGGGACTTCTGAATGGCATATTTGGTCAGTTTATGAGAACATCATGTGTATGAGGAGCAACAGATGTAAAAGGAAGGAGGAAAGTTGATAATTACATAATTTCTTTTTTTTTTTTTAGATACTTTACCTGCTTATTTTTTGTGTTTCAGAAAAAGTTGTGTGTGTGTGTGTATGTCCTCTAAGGAAAATTGCCTCATATAGTGGAACTGGGTAGTCTGACTAAACTGCTGTTCATTACTTGGTTATTCAATGCTGAAAAATGAAATCACAAGGAATCAGCTTCTCAACCCTTTTACCTGAAACAGACTCCTCCCATCTGTAAGCTGTGTGCAAAATAGGCAAACAGTGTAGATGTGCAGTAGAGATGGAGCAAGTGTGATTTGGACACAGTCTAGATTTGTAGGGCAAGAGGTAGGGGAATTGGAAGTGACTTCAGGTGAAAGGAGAAAAGGCGTGAAGAATATGGCTGTAGAGAGCTTGTGAGGAATTTGGTTTAGGTGTATCAAGCAGGATTTACATGAAGATTTGGGAAGGGCAAGCCTGTTTCATGGAAGCAAGTTGGTCAGAAATGGAAGTGATTAGTTTCAGTCAGCATGGAAGGGTGGCTCTGCCTAGAAGGAAACTGTAAATGGAGAAGTATGAGGACTGAAGAGAGTTCATGAGACCTGTTCGAAAGAAAGTAAACGATAACAAAGCGCTGGTTCTCTTCCCACTATTTATTCAGAATTACTGAATGCCTTCTTTGCTTCAGTCTTCACTGCTAAGGGCAGCCCTCATGAATCCTGTAGCCTGGACATGAGGGAGAAAGTCTGGAGAAGGGAAAACTTTCCTTTGATTGAGGAGGATAGGATTAGAGACCTGGGCAGGCTAGACATCCACAGATCCATGGGCCCGGAATGGGATGCACTCACAGGTACTGAGGGAGCTGGTGGATGTTGTTACCAGGCCGCTCTCCATCATCTTTGAAAGGTCCTGGAGAACTGGAGAGGTGCCCGAGGACTGGAAGAAAGCCAGTGTCACTCCAGTCTTCAAGAAGGGCAAGAAGGAGGACCCAGACAACTATAGGCCAGTCGGCTTCACCTCCATGCCTGGTAAGGCGATGGAACAGCTCATTCTGGATGTCATCTTCAGAAATATGGAGGATAAGAAGGTGATCAGGAGTAGCCAGCATGGCTTCACCAAGGGGAAATCCTGCTTAACCAATCTGATAGCCTTCTATGATGGAATGACTGGCTGGGTAGATGAGGGGAGAGCAGTGGACGTTGTGTACCTTGACTTCAGCAAGGCTTTTGACACTATCTCCCATAACATCCTCCTAGATAAGCTCAGGAAGTGTGCGTTAGATGAGTGGATGGTGAGGTGGATTGAGAACTGGCTGAAAGGCAGAGCTCAGAGGGTTGTCGTCAGTGGTGTGGAATCTAGTTGGAGACCTGTGGCTAGTGGCGTCCCCCAGGGCTCAGTACTGGGTCCCATCCTGTTCAACTTCTTCATCGATGACCTGGCTGAGGGGACAGAGTGCCTCCTCAGCAAGTTTGCTGATGATACCAAGCTGGGAGGAGTGGCTGATACACCAGAGGGCTGTGCTGCCATTCAGAGAGACCTGGAGAGGCTGGAGAGCTGGGTGGAGAGGAACCTCCTGAGGTTCAACAAGGGCAAGTGCAGAGTCCTGCACCTAGGGAGAAATAACCCTAGGCAGCAGTACAAGCTGGGCGCCGACCTTGTGGAGAGCAGCTGTGCAGAGAAGGACCTGGGAGTGCTGGTGGATGACAAGCTGACCATGAGCCAGCAATGTGCCCTTGTGCCCAGGAAGGCCAATGGTCTCCTGGGGTGCATTGGGAAGAGTGTTGCCAGCAGGTCGAGGGAGGTGATCCTGCCCCTCTACTCAGCCCTGGGGAGGCCTCATCTTGAGTACTGTGTCCAGTTCTGGGCTCCCCAGTACAAGAGAGACATGGAGCTACTGGAGAGAGTCCAGCATAGGGCTACGAAGATGATCAGAGGGCTGGAGCATCTGCCCTGTGAGGAACAGCTGTGAGAGCTGGGCCTCTTTAGCCTGGGGAAGAGAAGACTGAGGGGAGATCTTATCAATGTGTGTAAGTCCCTGAAGGGAGGGTGTCAAGGGGATGGGGACAAACTCTTTTCAGTTGTCCCGTGTGACAGAACAAGAGGCAATGGGCAGAAATTGAACCACAGGAAATTCCGCCTGAATACAAGGAGGAATTTCTTTACTGTAAGGGTGACAGATCACTGGAACATGTTGCCCAGAGAGGTTGCGGAGTCTCCTTCTCTGGAGATCTTCAAGGCCCGTCTGGGCGCAACCCTGTCTAATATGCTGTAGGTGGGGAGGTTGGACTAGATGATCTTCAGAGGTCCCTGCCAGCCTTACTGATTCTATGATTCTATTTACTGTCAGCTTTTCCCACATGATACATTTTTTTTGTTTTTTTTCTTGATATGTTATGAATTCTTATGCCCAGTGATGAGACTACAAGAGGTGAAAACTATTAATAAATAGCTAATAAAAAAAATAATAGTAAGAGGGAAGCACACCTTCTGAAGTCTGACTGCTGAGATACTTGTAGTGGCCCAGGAGTTTTATGAGGGAGAAGATGTGTGAGATTGGTTGACAGAATGACATAGGAATGGGGGTTACCTCTCAACAAGACACCAGGAAGACAGAGGCCAGTGACTCGGACTGGATGGGCAAGCTCAGAGCTCAACTGTTAGGGAATCTTTACATGGTTCAACAGTACATCAAATGAAAGAAGCTCTCCAGAGCCATCAAACTGCCCATCTGTATCAGATGTGACAGGTAGGAATCTTAGAGAGTCACAGACTTTCTTTGGTGGAGAATTGTCTTTATTCCTGCTATGGCTATAGGTGGACTTGTATAACTTGTAGGCTGCTGTTGGAGATGCTAGCTCTACATGTTGATGATGTCCTTGCCCTGCAGGGGAGTGTGTGTGCTTGCTAATGGAGTGTGGAGTCACAGTGCATGGTCACAGTGATTTCAAGTCCATGCTTAGAGCTGGAAAAAGTGAAAGGAGCTTGCCTGTCCCTAGAAATTAAGACCATCCTCATGAATATCTTGAGGAACTATGTAATAGCTGGGACCCAGAGTGGAAGACCTTGGATGTTGGCTCCAGGCCTGTTATTAGTACTACAACGTGGGTGGCACAAATGTGTCAGAGGGGATAGGGAAACCGAGGTATTGATGTAGCTTCCTAATTAATATCTAGTACTTGGAACAGTACTGCCATGGAAGTGAGCGGTCCCATAATTCTTACAAGGCTGGGGAGCTGGTCTTTCAGCTTGACCAGATTCAAGCAGTTTGTATGTGGATGATGATTTTCTCACTGCAGAAGATACTTTATGCCAAATTTTGTGTCCCTGATCCAAACATGGGAGCATCTCAACAAAGTTACTGTTACAAATAAATGTACGGCTAGGTATTTTAGCTAAATTCAGTCTGACATAGACAATGCTAAATGTTTTAAATTTGACAAACTTAAAACCCTGCTTCCTGGTTGAGGAACAATATGATGGCTTAGTAGGTGCTTAGTATTTTGCTGATAATGAAAATTTGGAGTATGGTTTTTGTCTGGAAGTGATTATATATAATCAATAGTGAGAATATTTTTCTGGATAGTCTAATTAGAGTTTTGTCATCATCTAGCACATATACTGGCTACTCAGTACCTGTAGGTTACTGCTGCTGGCAGACATCGGGATCCTTTCTGAAGTAAGACAAAGGACCAGCTGCTGGGGTCTGTCTTAAGGATTATTTTGGATAAAATAAACATGTGAACTTAAGGGGAGAGTTTTAAAATCTTTTCCATCATTCAGGCTTGTTTGTGTTTTTTAAAATATTCAATGAAGTCTGAATGTTTGGAAAATTGTTCTGGGTTTCTTAACCAGTGAGATGCCTGAGCAGTAGAGAGAACGTCAAAAAAGCATCTGAGATTTTTCATTATCTTGGAGGCATGGAACAGATAGGATGACCTAAAAGTAAGTGTGTGTGGATTAGAAGGCTGAGGTAGAATTCTGTTTTGCTCAATAGAGTCACAGTGCTTCATTGAAATGAAGTGATTGGTACTGCTAATGGTCTTGCTGCTTGTGTAGGAAAACTGTTAAGTTGACAGAAGAGTGGAGAATCCCTCAGAAATCTAGAATATGTCTAGTCTAAGTTAAAATAAGTTTCAATTAGTATAGCA
This sequence comes from Rhea pennata, assembly GCF_028389875.1. Classification (NCBI taxonomy): domain Eukaryota; kingdom Metazoa; phylum Chordata; class Aves; order Rheiformes; family Rheidae; genus Rhea; species Rhea pennata. The sequence goes on from NC_084675.1 coordinate 24,355,346, forward strand.
ATCCAAAACAGTATTCTAGGGAACGGAAATGGAGGGGAGCAGAAATTCTAGTGGTTTTTAGAATGAAACTTCATGAAATTACAAATAAGAGTGCAGTAAAAAAGGATGTGAATAAAGCAAGATACAGAGTCCATTACTATTAAGGAATTAGGGCTTGCAGCAGTCAGAAGTTGTAAATCAATTGATCATTTTATCAAGAAAGCTTGTAGGTCTGGTCAAATTAAAAAGAAATGAGAATACATTTAAGTATATAGCAGTCCACAAGAGATGCTTAAAAAAGAAATGATAAATGAGGAAGCAATGCGTAAGTAACAGTGTGAAACTCAAAATTTTGTCTACACCTTACTGTTACATTAAGCTGGTTATAATTTTTTACCTAGACATTTCTGTTTCAAGGTAAGTGTTTCTTTGTAGTTCAGTAAATGGATAGCTGCAAAGACTGCAGGTCAGTGACATTATTAGTATATGGGGGAGACATACTGTGCCTTAAAAGTAATTCAAGGTTAGGTCTAAGAAAATCAGACAGAAATTTGACTTTAGTCGTCCAAAGCTCTGTATAAAGTTATCCACGACATATTTCATCTTTTATCACAGAACCTGTGGTAACAAGATTTATAGTTGGCAAAACAGAATGTATGACCCATTTAGGGGATTAGAAGCCTTCCTTGTGTTTCTCAAATGGGTTCTTTAGAGATCTCAATAACATGTCATGTCAGTCTATTGTGAGGAAGAATTCACAGGGTGAATGAATTTCTCACAGGAGCAGAATGCAGTATTTCACACTTCTGAACATTTGCTGTTGGGGTATATTCAGCATTTTAGCTTGTGGCTATCGGAGATTGCCAGAAAGTGAGTGCTGCAGCCTCTCGATTAAAATAATGATTCCTCATTCACAATTACAGCCGAACATACCAGCTGTCAGAATTCCATTTGCTTAGCATGTCTCATATAATTCCTACTGCTTTTCTTAAAAGGAATATTGAGCAGCAGAAGTCATAATGCTTGTTGCTGCATAAATATTTGTTGCTGAAGCTCCATTTACATGCTTAATGCCATTTGTAAGTCTTTCTCTTTAATTTATGTTTTAGTTTCTAGATGATGACATCATTTTGAGTCATCATTTAGCCCAAGCAGGCATGGTTTGAGCCTGATTCAGAAGCATCCACTGTAGAGAGTCAACATGAGACTACTAAAAGTGACCATTTGAAAGAAATAGAGACAGTAACTGTAGCAAATACTGCATATTTGAAGTTCTCTCTGTTATACAGAATACTCCCTCTTCTTCCTCCAACTCTGTAGTACTGTTTTTCTAAGGTCTGTTTTTCATGTTTGAAGTCCTGTTTGACTCCTGGTCAGAGTTGTGTGCCTGAGACATCCACGGTTGTCTGCCACTTGCTTCTGTTGAGGAAAACTTAAAGTTTGTCTTGGCTTTTCCTTGCACAGAGATTGAAGATACAAATTAATTTCCTATTGATAGTACTTCTAAAAAGCTATGGAATTGTCTCATCTTAGAGTGTGGTGCTAATAATGCCAGGGTCGCTGGTTTGATCCCCATATGGGCCACCCGTTTGAGGGTTGGACTAGATGATCTCCAGAGGTCCCTTCCAACCTTACCAATTCTGTGATTCTATGAAATATTCTCTAAAGGAAGAGAAAAGCTCAAAACAAAATGTTACTTTGTCTTGTTCATCTTCTGCAGTACTTTCCAGTAACTGTCTCTCTGCCATTTCAGTCTCATTGATAATTCTTCCATAACTACCAGTTGTCAGGATCTTCCATTTCATTCTGCAGCAATTGGTGATGGCTGCCATCAGATACTTGTCTGCATAGACCCTCCATTCTTTTCTGATTTGGCAACAGGAAGAGTACTGTAGCAATCTCGGATGTTCTGAAACTGAAGCTGTAGTTTGAATGCTTTTCATTGTCAGATTGACTGCCTGCTTCAACTAAACATTTATCTCCCCATTTTCTTTTTTCTTTTACTATTTCTGAGTGATAAATATGGTTTGGGATTTCTTAGGTTGGAAGGCTAGTATGGCTCGTTGAACTGTCTATGATGTCTGACTAGGAAATGTGACATACAGTAATTCTATCACATGTATAAAAAGAATACTGCAGTTGCAGGGGTCTGCTACTTGGATTTTGTGGAATCAATGCATATTTGGTCACAAAATCAAAATGTTGAGGTTTTTGTCATTTTCTGACATCATTAGGGAATGAAGCATAGAAAGCCCCAATTCCTAGAAGTCCTGGAAATATTACCCCTAAAACAAGATGTGTTTGTTCATAGATGCCTGATTTTTTTTATGATGAATAGTAGAGATCTTTAAATCTAATACTGGGTCACCACCCCCAGCAGCTAACATTCGGTATTGAAAGGAAGGAAAATCATTAAAAATGATAATTATGATCGTAGGATGGATAAATGATGCTAATAGTCACTGTTTGGGGGTTTCTCTTTTCTTGCTTATTTCCACTGAATGTTTGCAGAATCCTATTTTATTGATCAGGAGAGTAACAAACAGTAGGCAGTTACTTTGTTCACATTTTCCAAGCCTGTTTTTCCTACTATTTGCAAGAAACTTTGTTTTTTAATGTTTTTGATGTTTTTTATGATTTGTACCCCTTCACTTGCATGCTCCACAGCTGATAATGCCTATAAAACAGCCTACAACAATCAGTGCTCTACTCCTTTTATTTAAATTGTCTCCAGGGAAATAACTTTCATTGTTCTGTAACTGTTTTTTCCAGGCCTCCTTTTAAAGGCCAGTAGAAGCCACTTACTTGATGGCTTCTGTAACTGTACCTGTCTCACTCAGTAAGACTTTGCAATTACTTTTTCAATTTGATCTGAATTTGGCATGTGCATCAGTTTGCCAAAGCCTGTAATTGCCTGTAGATTAAAAACACGGTACACAGTCACCATTGTATGCCTTTCAATACTGTTATAATGGTTGTTCATCATTACAAAACTGTAAATTGTCTTTCCACATAAGTTTTTTTTTCTTGAGTACACTAATATGTCATCTTTACTTATCCTTTACAATAACTGATATTGCTTGCTACAGCTGTGTTGCTATTTGTGTTCTCACAGCTGAGAATGAAGAACAAATGGAAAATAAAGGCTAATGTCCCTTTTTTCTTCAGAAAAGCCATGCCAAGTGGAACAGTTAGATCGCATCCTGCTCTCTGGAGTCTATAATGTGCGCAAAGGAAAGACCCAGCTGCACAAATGGGCAGAACGCTTGGTAATTCTCTGTGGTACCTGCCTCATTGTGTCCTCTCTGAAAGACAGCCACACAGGGAAGATGCACATCTTGCCTCTCATTGGAGGAAAGGTAAGACTCTTCCTTCATTAGCTTCCTGTGGCTTGGGAAGGAAGAAGGGATTAGAACTATAGGTATTATCCACAAAAAGTTAAACTAGGCTTTTGCAGCAAATTATTCCATTAACAGGTGCAGAGAGAGTTGCACAGCTCCTTTCTGCTTACTTTGCCTAGGTGGTCTTAAGACCAATAAAAACCCTTAGAGACACTGGATCTGCTTTCACATTAGCAGCCAATATTGCTAGTGGGTATCCCAGAAATAATTACCTATTGGGTTCACTTCAGCAGAAATATGCTAAAAGGGATTTAATTCTGTGTTTCTCTCCAATGACAACTGTGTTTTCAGCAGTGTTGTCAATTGCTGGAGTTTAGACAAGCTGATTTTGTTCTCATTTTTCCCATTGCAGGTGGAAGAGATGAAACGTCGCCAGTATACACTTGCTTTTACATCTGCTGGAGCCCAAGCACAAACATACCATGTTTCCTTTGAAACACTAGCAGAATGTCAGCGGTGGCACCGACAAGCATCCATGGTGAGGCTCAGAAGGCTGCAGTAGCTAGGGTGATGGGCAAAAGGGCTGGAGGGAATTCTGAAACAAGTTTGGTCTGAAGGCAGAGATTAAGCTGTGATGCTGAAGAAAGTACCCAGGACACTTTCCAGCTTTCTTCCTTGTATTTATTTTTGTGTATGTGTGTGCTCAGTACTGCAGAGGCTTTCTTTCAGCATTCTCTTAGTACTCACCTGTGCAGCAATAGAAATTCTGCATTTATTTATGCCCTTGCACCCATTCAGAGAAGCTAGAACAAACCCCAGAGACTGGCTGACTTTATAGCCCTAGAAACCTGTAAATTGTGCCTGTTGCTGTACCTGCATCTGCATGAATTGTGGCCCAGACTGGCATGGGGCTGTGCTGATAGCTAAAAGTTAGCACAGAGATCGTAGGTCAGTGGGGAAGAGTAGCTTGTTTGGAGTTGTATCTTGTTCCACATTAAAGCACAGTTAGATGGGGATGGCTCAATGGTGAGCCACATTTTTCATGTTTCATTTTATATATATATATGTGTGTGTGTGTGTGTATATATATATATATATATATATATATATATATATATATATATATAAAAATATAGAAATTATCTACAGGATAATGCAAGTCATAACACCTGGACTAAAGCATCTAAGAACTGGAGACAAAGCATACTTAATGAAGGAAGATCTGATATTTGCAGAGACTTTATGAAATGCTGCAAAAACGTAACTTATAAAACCTGTCCATCATAACAGAAGTGAAATTCCTAATAATATTTCCTGGGCAAGCAAACAGAAGAAGGTCATAAGGAACATATAGGCCAAGCATAGGTTCTGTAATCCCTGAAGGACTGAACTGGAAAGGCAGCTCCTTCCTGCTGCTACTTGCATCTTTGTGTGTGGAAAGTTCACAGAGGTTATGCTTCCACAACATTTTCCTCAGCAAAGAGATGATTTTTCTCCCTTGAGGTGGTCCTCATATGGTCTAACCTCTAGGCAGGCTCCATGGCACACACGAGGCTTTCTGTGTGTTCTTGTTGATATCCAAATACACCCTCATGTCATATGACTTGCAGAGATAGTAGCAAATGGCATAAACTTAGACTCCTTGAACTCCATTTCTTGCATGGACTGTACCTGTGTTTAGTGGGTACAAGGGAATTCTTTCATTTTCTTGCTTTGGCCTTCTGTTAGATTATCACTAGACTGAATCAGAGAAAAATTGTTGGTGCAGCTGCAACTCCTCCATCTTTTCAGGTTGCATCTCTGCGACTTAGCATGGTTGATCTTTCATGCTACAGCCTTGAGGAAGTACCTGAGCACCTCTTCTACAGTCAGGACATCACCTACCTCAACCTACGACACAATTTTATGAGACCAAGTGGAGCAGGGAGTCTTGACTCTCTTTGCAGGTCTGCAGAGAATTATTTTTCTACTACTTTGGGGGTTCTGGACTCCTCTTACTAGGGATAGAGAAGAGGGAGTGAATTGCTGATTCTGGTGGGATGTGCACGTCTTGGTAAAAGATTGGTCTCTGAAAGCCCTATCAAATGAGGGGACTAGGAGACTAAAAACGCTGCAGGTAGGTGTAAGCTTCCAACAATTGATAGTATTTGTGAATTCCCTTCCACAAATTCCCCTTCCCTTCTGAATCTTGCAGAGTGATGTGCTATTTATATAAACAGGATGCAGAAGTGGTATACTGCTACTTGCTAAACAGATAGCATTTTAGGTTGTAACATAAAAGGTGAAGGGAAAACATAATGCTGCTTTTGTGGATGAAAGTTTGTAGGAAAAAGCACAGATCTGAAAAAGCCCATTTTAGTATGTTCTTAATGTTAACATGCATTTGGAATTTGCAAAGGACCTTGAGACTCTGGCTTTATTTTGGGAACTTGTAACAATCTGCTTTGGCAGTTATATGATGGCATGGAAGCATGATGCAATCATCTTAGGTAAATGAAGCAGTATTACAGAAATATTTTCTTAATAAATTCTTAAAATCATAGCAATGCAGAGGAAGATAAGGGTGTGGATATCTATATGCAACACATGCAAAAAAATGCAAGAAATCATTCTATGAAGTTCTAAAATCCATTAAGCAACCTGCAGTAATATTGTCAAATGGCTGTGTTTTTGGAAAACATTATGCCTTAAGAGAAATGTATTTTGAGAAACCTTGCAAACCTGAAGTCTGATTTCTTTTTGCATCTCTGGATGGCTTTTACCAGAGGTGTTTCATTTTTTGTTGTTTTCTTACAGTGTAATTATGTGCTTGGGTATCTATGAGAGTATATGGAAAAAAAATTGCTCAGCTGTGGGATTTCTTTACAGTTTCATTGAGAGTAAAATTCTGTCTTCTATTGTTTTACTTTTGATCTTATTTAAAATATTTTCTAACTGCTGAATTCTAATAGATTACGTTACTGGAAAAGCTGCTTAAAATATTTCAAGCTTTTGCTTTCTACTTCTCTCTTCAAATGCATTGCATGATGTGGAAAGCTATGTCAAAACTTTATTTTCTAAAATGCAATATCCTTGGTTCATAGGATCAGCAAAGGGACCTGAGTGTTTTTTTGACCTTGCATGTAGCTAACAATAGATAAGACTTGTCAGAAACATGACTCTTTTCTCAGTAGTGACTGTATCTGATGAAGCTAAAATCCTCAAGCAAACAAGAATTATAAAAGGAGCCCTCACTCGAAACAATCTTGAATAAATAGGTAGCATTAGGTAGCCCATATAAGACTGTTCATTGCCTTTTGAACAGATTTTCTTCCTGAGGTGTTGAGGATGTTTGTCAGGTCACAGCCTCAAATGAGGAAACCTGCACACCTTTCAGTAGGTGTTTTCCAGCATAGTGACTGTTAGTTCTGAACAGTAGAGCTTTCTTCAGTGGCCAGATCTTTTCCTCTGAGGCAAACTCTGGAGCTCTGGGAGACTAATTAATTCTAGTTTTAATAATGCAACAAAAAGAATTAATTCAGGGAAAGAAAATATTAAGCAAAGAACTTCTGGCTTAGTACCTCCTTTTTCTGGAACACCTTGTCAGGTCTGATATCCTTTAACATTATCCTTTAATCTGGAATACTCCAGATTATGCTGGCCTTGAGACAGATACTCCCTTCTGTCTCAAGGCCAGCACCTGTCTGGGCTGCTGGAGCAGATGGTGGCCATCCTATGGTTCATTTGCTGTGCTTCTCTATTTCTTTGCTGTAATCCCAATATACCTTGTGAGAGCAAAACTGAGGAGCTGTAATGAACACAAAACTTAACCATGCTTGAGCAGGGAGCTTGGACTAAGTGATCTCCAGAGGTCTCTTCCAATCTCAACTGTTCTGTGATTTACTAAATGGAAGTATTGGTTCTGATGACACTGCAGGAAAAGGAACCTGCAGCCATTTCAGGATCCTTATTACCTATTCTTCATATATACAACTGGAATGACAATTTGATTTTTCATTCCATTTCTACATCCCTTACTACTGGAGAATACTGGTGCAAAGGAGAAGAGAACCAAATGGGAACTGAAAAAGCTGTTAAGCCTTGTACTCCTCATTGAATATGAGTCTGCTGTAGGAGTCTCAGACCAAGTTGTGTCATGTACCAGTTACCCTATAGCTTTTGGAAACTCAGGCTCCTTCAACATTTGCTTTGATATCATTGCAGAAGGATGAATTCTAGAAATTGGTTATGCTGTTGTATTTAATGCTATCCCTGTTGGGGGATATCAGCACAATCTTCTAACAAAAGAGAAGAGCTGCCTGCTGCTAAGAGTGGATACCATAAAAAAATGCTGTTGCAAAATTCCAGAGAAAGCAGTTTCATTTGAAGTATTTTCTGATTCCAAAAACTGAGAACTTTAACCTGTCCTTGATCTGCTAAAGTTGAATCAGTTCATGAGAACATTCAGATCTGTATGTTTACCCTAGTTATTTCCTTTTCTTTTTAATCCAAAGTTGTTGTGAAGTTCTGCATACGAGATTCTCGTTTTCATATCATTGTGATATCTTCGCAATGTATTACTTTTTCTTTTTAGAAGGGCTGTTACCAATGCAGCCTCTCCCTTTTTAGTCTTTCATTTGCATCATGGAAGAGTCTGCAGGAACAACTGCAGGAACAACAGTTGTTCCGCACATAAAATGCCTGTGCCCTTATTCATAAGACAGGGCACTTTTACAAAACAACCAACCTCATGTCTGAGTTTCAGATACACTCCCTGTTCTAAGAAAAAAGAGATTCAAAGTAAAATGGAGAAACAGAGTACATAGTTCCCACAAAGATCATTTCATTTATTGTTCTGAATCTCAGAGGAAGTTTCCTTATAGAGAAGAAAATTCAAAACCTTTCAGTATTATAGATACTTCAAGAAATCTTGAGGAAGCAGTAATATTCTCCCTCAAGTTAATATACCTTGATGTTCTATCTACCTATATTAAAACATGTGCCTCAAGGTAAGAACTAATCACTATTGCCTAGCAAAAGAATGTATTGGTGGACTATGTGTTTCCAAGAAGTACTTGTTCAGTATATGCACAGTAGATTCACAATTGTTTTATAAAAATATGGTATTAATTTCCCCACTGAATTCATTTCTGATTGTTCCACTTTGGGATAGGGAGCATTCTTTGGTCACATGACTACTTGGGAAAAATAAATGTTTCCTGTAACAAGAGGTAAGAGTGCCTTAAAGATGCTCTTGCGTATTACCCCAGCCCCTGCTCCATTTGTTCTCCCCCTTTAGACCTGAGGCAGTGATAGAGGAACTGGAATAGGCAGCACTCTGTTCAGTGCAGATGTGTTACTATAGTGTCTGTAAGGGCTACCTCAGTACCTGAGAGACTGTACCTATGATTCAGTCTGCCAAGCAAGTGGCACTTTCAGTGTGGAATCCCTTTCAGGGACCTCTGGGTACAGGACTCTGTGGTTTCCGGCATGGAGTCAGCTCCTTCTTGGCTTTCCCTTTTACAGGTCTGCTTGGCCCTTACGGGCACTTGTGCTGCACCTAACTGGAAAGGGTATTCCCATCTTTTATTTTGTTTTCGAAATAGTGCAGGTTTTGATTCACATTTTCAGCTCTTATCTTTGCAATTTCACAACTGCAGACTGTTACTCCAAATAATCCTTTGAAGTTAAGTTTAGCAAACTGAAGATTTTTAATCTCCTTGATCATCATCATAGCAACAGTCACTAGGCAGAAGTCTCTCAGGAATCAGAGTAGAATCAGGGTAGATCTGTCTGAAGAAAAACGTGGTATTTGACCACTCTCAGCATTACGAATGAGACATGAAATATCAGTGAATTAAAACAAAATTTGTGCAGAAACTACTATATTGAGCTAGCTGACTGTATCAGTCAGAGCACAAAGGCCTAAAAAGCCTTTATGACTGTTTTTGTATGTTTTTGCTTCTGAGGCCACAGATGTTTGTGTTTTAACTAGTATTCTTGTCATTAGGTTTTCTCAGTTGAAGAGCCTGAACCTGTCTCATAATAGACTGGGAGAGTTTCCTGTATCACTGTGTGAGATCTCTACTCTGACAGAGCTCAATATTTCCTGTAATGGACTTCACCACTTGCCAAGCCAGATTGGCAAACTGTTGAAGTAAGTATATTCCTTTTATCTGTGGTCATAAACGTCCCTGGTGTTCTGGTTGAGCATAGCCAAAGTGAAGATGCTACCTATGAAGGTATGAGTACTCGGGCAGCCTGCTCTCTCCATGAAGACTGACTCATTGATTTGACCCTAGCAGAAGGTTGAGAACCAAGATGGACAATAAGCTTTGTTTTTCTTGAACATTAAGGGCTCACAATATATTGGTACAGTTGCTGTTTCAAAAGTCACTGTCCTTTAGCAAGTTATATTTTATCATTTGTGACTTCCTGCCTATTCTAACTACATAAAATATGCCAGTGTAAATCACTTTTCTAATAGGCAAAATTCATTAACGTCTTCTATTTGGAGTGGCCTAGGAGGATGCTTAACAGTCAGTTACCATTACTTGACTCACAGGTGCCACATTGCTAAACCACAATAACTTGAAGGCTTCAAAGTGTGTGAATATACTCTCACTTAAGGTTTTGTAAGTTTGAAGCTTTTTCTGTTCTGTATGGGGTTTTTTTTTACTCTGAATTAGTGATTTGCACGATTTCTTGTTATGCATCATCTGTTGCCTAATACTATATACCATTCTTTGGAAGCAGGTTTATATAAAGGAGGAGTTTCTCAACAACAAAGTAATTTGAATGCATCTTGTTCTCTTTGCATCTGCTGCCATTTTGCATTTCCTTCTTTCCTGTCTTCTTACTATTCCCCTCTTGCATCTTCTTCTAATAAGATTATTTATTCTCCCTTATTAATAGGGTATCTTTATAGGTTAATAAATAAGTATTTTAGGGGAGAGTAGCATTCTGTTGTAATAACAGCTACCAAAAAAAATGCACAGAATATTTTCCTGATTTTTACAGTTACTTTTAATATAATGTCTCTAGAACTAGCATAAAGGGTGAATCAACTACCACATCAGTTCAGAATTTCCAAAAAAAGACAGAGATTAGTGTATGTTTGAGGTATTTGTCACCTTTTGAGTTAGTGTTGGGTTTGTTTTAGTTTGTACCTATTTTTTTGTCTGCTCTGGGTGGTTCAGTCAGTACTTTTTTTTTTGTTCAGTTGTTTTTTTTTTTTGAGTTTGCACACAGCTGCAGCTCTTAGCATTGTTCATCAAACCTGTGATACCCTGCTATTCCTGTCAGCTCTGGAGACATCTGACAAGCAGCACAGCAACTTGGCTACCCCATCCCCTACTTCTCCGCAATTGCTTTTTAAAGTAGACAATTTCTCTGCCTTTTGGAGGTGAATGTCAGAATTATGTCCTTCCAAATAAAGACCATGCAGGAAGGCAATTACTAGTTTGCTTCTGCTCACACTACCACCTTCCTGTCTCTATTTCCTGAGCAACCTGCAGTAGTACATACAAAATGTTAGTGTGCATGTGCTGCTCCTTGTAAATATGGTCTTTCCTCTCTCCAACCAGTATTCATGGCTCCTAACTTTACTTCTGTGCCAAAAGATGTTCAGAAACTTCTTGTTGGAACACGGTGATAATAAGGGAATTGGCTTGCTTACTTTTTAATTCTCAAAAAGCCAAGTGAGCTTTAAAACAATTCATCCTGCAGCAGAAGCTATCCTGGAAAATATTACTGTTTTCTGAGTCGCCGAATGGAAGACTCAGAATGGAAAAAGCTCTTAAGAGTGCTTTATTATTGTAACAATTGTGATTTCACTTAAAACAAGTGCCATAATAGTGATATTAGACTCCAGAGTTTGAATGATGAAGGTGTGGTTATTTTTTATTATGTTTCTGCTGTTATTAGGTGATGTGATATCATTAAAACTGTAAGGTAGGTCTGTACTGTTACTGCTGTTGCTTGCTTGTTTTGTGTTTGGCATAGGTCTTTTAAAGATTGTCCAGCATGCTACATGAGTTCTTTATAGTTTGTAAAAATCCGAGTGATTAAGTAGGTATTGTATATTTACATCATAGGTAGTGATTTGTATTTTGCTTATGTTAACTTATGTTATTTGGCACAACCTTAAGTTTATCTCCAAAATAAATTTGGAACTCTTTGATATTGCATACATGCAGTTCCAAATATATTTGGTGTTAGCTGAGTGAGAGTGGTAAGTATTTCAATAACTTTATGTATAAGAATGAAATAGCAATTAAGTACCATTAATAATAACCACACTGAGAACAGCTAGCTGTACAAGTAATTCACTAAAATGCTAAATGTGATGTTTGCTCCTCTTTCCTCTTCAAAGATTTTTTTTTTCCCTGTTGCAGTCTCCAGACTTTCTTACTTGATGGGAATTTTCTCACATCCTTACCAGAAGAGCTGGGAAGTCTGCAACAGCTTAGTTGCCTTGCACTTTCCTTCAATAACTTCTGTGAGCTGCCAGCAATTTGTGAAAAACTCATTCTATTGGACAAACTAGCCCTGGCAGGGAACTTGCTGGAGACCTTAGATCTTGCAGCTCTGAATCGTATGAGCCACATCAAAAGTGTAGATCTGAGGTAAGGGGAGAAATCTACATATGTATAGACCAGGTTATCCCTTCCCCCTTACACCAGAGGAGCTGTAAATTTTAGTATGTTTTGTAGTAAACCATGTGCAATTCTTCTTACTGATTTTTTTTTAAGCTTTCAGGGCATTTTGTTTCTGAAGGTGTACAGAATTCACTTAGAGACACAAGGTTAACTGAACAATGCCTGAGCCACTGAAGGTGGCTCAAGTCCTCTGGTTTCGTCTTTGAATGAGTTTCATAGCTCTTTGGTTTCTGCTAGCCTTATTTTGCCTTTTTTTTTCCTTAGAGATGCAGTAATTCTTCATTCTTCAGGCTGCCATCTGTAGAACTCTCAGAAAGAGACAAAGAACATTGCGATTGTGGCAAGACAATCTAGTACTGAGTCTCTGCATTATCTTCCTCTGTCAATGCTACGTAGCTGTCCCTTGACTTGGCTTCTAGTTTCTAGACTGTGGTCTTCAGGACCTCTTAAATGCTGTAGAATAAGTAAATGTTTCACAAAGCAGTGCAGATGAAGGAATTATTTTTCTTTATATTCACTTCCTGAAAGCTCCTCATTACTTTTTGTACATCTCACTGTCTCATCTTTGGGGTTAGTCTTGAGGATTTCTTCCTCTTCTCTCTTCTCTGTTCTTATTGATGCCGTGTGATCAGTGTTCTATTTTCTGACTTGTAACTCTTATCTCTGAGTATTTAGGCTGAACAACCTGAAGAGAGCAGCAGTTGACAGCCTAGAGGGGAATAAATCTGTGACCTACATGGATTTACGAGACAATCAATTGACAGATCTGGATCTGAGCTCCTTGAGCAGCCTGGAGCAACTGCACTGTGAACGGAATAAGCTGAAAGAGTTGACGCTGAGTGGCTTCTCCCTTCGAGCCCTCTATGCCAACAGCAACTGTACGTCTGTTTGCCTCCTTTCCCTGCCTGTTCCTTCTGAAGCCCTGGGAACAAAGGAAACAGCCCTTTGCCTTCTCCCACACAAAAGTAGTTATGCCAGTGAGACTGTTCATGATGGGTCTTCTGGGATCAGCTGCTAGGAATCACATTATGGATATAAGTGCACAGGCCTTATATCAGGGAGTAACAGGGAGAGATTGCGATACTGAATTACTTTCCAAAGAACTTGTCTTCCAGTGGGATCTCTCTGGGAGGGAGTCCACACATGGAAGTGCAGTTCTTTCTTGTTCAAGTGCCCCATGTGGCAGGTGGAGCATGGGATGGTGAGAAGTTGTAGCACCATATGGCAAACATGGAATGTATACACTGTTCTGGGAAGGTTGAGCAGGGATGCAGAGTGTTCAGGGACACTGGTTTACTGGCTAGCTAGTCTAGTTCTGTGCTGCATGCTACGTGTGGTACTTTGTGCTGTTTTCCCTCTAGAGCTCTTCAGTCACAATTATTTGCTTAACTTCATCAGGTCTGAGAGCTGTCAGTGTTTATCCAGTTCCTGGTCAACTGACATGTCTGGAACTCTCCCAGTAAGTGACTTTACACTACAGAATATAAAGCAAATATCTGAATACCTTTGATTATTGCAGCAATTTTTTGAGCTTTTAAGCTTTTGAAAAAGTTGAAAGCAATAAAGAGAAGACACTTCATCTTCACAATAGAACTAGAAATGCCAGCACTGAAGAATGATGAAAATGTCCCAGACCAGAAGCCCCTTTGAAGAAGTTTGACCTGTCTAGGTGACTGGTTGTCCTTCAGATACAGTCTGTAAGCAGAGGAGGGGGGGTAAAGCCAGGTAGGGACATCTGAACTGGTGGTAGCTGACTGGGCTGAATAGTAGGAACCTCTGGAGCAAGCGTTTGGAGTAGCTGCTAGTGATCACTACTTAGCTGTATTGCCCGTGTCTCCCCTTGGAGTAGCATTATCAGACATGGAAATGGGAGAGCAGGAGGACTTGATCACTTTTCGCTTCAGTTCTGGGATGATGCCCACTAGAAGAGTAGCATTGTGTAGCCTGTTCTGTTGATGCCAGTGCCCTAGACAAACAAAAGCCCAATCAGTAGTCTTGCATAGGTACTTTCTACTGATCATGCACCAGCTTGGTTTGCATTACATAGCTAACTGTGAGGTAAATTCCATGCGTCTGGCTCAGATTTTTCTGTTTGTTTCCAGCCTGTTGATTTTGGTTTGGCTGTAATTAGTGCCATGCAGTGTTCAAAGAGCACATGTTTCATATAGGGTGGTGGTATCTAGCTTTTTCTCATTTCTCTTCTCAGCAATCAGCTGCAGTGTATTCCAGACTGGGCCTGTGAAGCAAAGAAACTAGAGATTTTGGATGTGAGCTACAACCTCCTTGTGGAGCTCCCGTCAAGGTCAGCAAAACTTTTTGTACAGAGCTGAGCTTTCTTCCATGAGGAGCTGAGTGGGGAGAGAGAAGCAGTGCTGATCCAGTTGTTTTACTCCTTGTTGTGCAGAGGCATAATCAACTTTCTCTGTTACAGACTGTCCAAAATACTCTGCTTTCAAAAGTTGGAAAGAACTGACTTCTGAGTCAGCCTCTTGAATAAGAGGCATCAGATAATTTCATCCTGTGCTTCTGGCTTCTGCTACAGTTATATGCAGCTGAACTGGAACACACTGCTATGAATTATCTTTATTTGTGTTATGATAGTGTCTGTGAATACCAACTAATATGCCTTGCATTGCCCCCAAGAGGTTTCATCTGTTACCTTTCATAGGTGATCACAGAGACATGATATAGGTGATCTCAAAGGCTGCTTTCACAACAGTGTCAGCCACCTCCTTTATCCCTGCTCCCCTCCCAATTTTTGCAGAAATGTAGTAAAGGAAAACCAAAAACTTAACAGAAGTTTGCAGATATTGATAACAATTTCTCCAAGGTACCAAAGGTATCAAAGGGAGAAGCAAAGCACAACTGTTCTTAGCCTAAGAAGTGTGTTTGGTGTGTGGTGTGGTTGCAAGGAATGAGAGGCAATTTGTGGAGTAAGCTGTACTGAAATTGTATTGAATTGAAGGGTAGATTGTAGTGAAGAAATGCAGAAAGCAGTTGGAACAGTTAAGGCAGCAGACACAGCAAATGATCTTTGCAGCAACACTTTAATGGCTCTTAAAGGCAAGTCTGTATACCTCAAAGGCAATAAAAGGATGTGGCAGGAACGAGATGAGAATTTAGAAAAGAGTTTTAGCCATGCAGATGGATCACAGAATCACAGAACAGTTGAGGTTGGAAGGGACCTCTGGAGATCATCTATGCCACCCTCCCTGCTCAGTGAGGGTCACCTAAAGCTTGTTGCCCAAGGATGGAGATTTCACAACCTCTCTAGGCAACGTGTTCCAGTGCTCTGTCATCCTCACAGTAAAAAAATGTTTCTTTATGGAACTTCTTGTGTTTGAATTTTGCCTGTTGCCTCTCATCCTGTCACTAGGATGGAAAAAAATACCAAAAAAACCCATTTTAATATGGTATGCAGAAAGAATCTGCAGAATCCAGACACATAAGTGTATGTTGTGAAAAGAAACTCAGGCCATCCTAAGCACTGGAATTTACCATATCCACCGGGGAGCTCTTCCAGTACGTGTTTGTCGTCAACACCGTAGGTGCATATCTTACCCTCACTTTGGACTCCACTACCTTTGACTTTCAGACATTGATCAGGTTAATCTAGCAGACTATAGCATAAAGAGCCTTGCATACAGGCTTATAGATTGCCATGAAGTTGCCTTTTACCCTTAGTTATTGGAAAACAGAATTATATCAAAGTGATGCAAGACAGTGTTGAGAGGAGATACCCAAGCTAGCTCTGGATTATTCAACTTGACTATGGAAATTGGTGCATCTGCATTTGCATGACCCTTTGCTCAGTGTAATTAGTAATGTTAAGAAGCCACAGCATACAGAAGAAAATAGAAGTAATTGGCCCTAATGTTGCTCCAGCATTTTTGGGTCCAAAGCTCTTCTGTGCAAGGCTGTCAGGATACAGTTCGAAGTTATCACCTCACCCAAATGCACAGGGCGGTTTTAGGCTATGTCCAGATGTGTTCAGGCATCCTTTCTCAAAACTCCTGAAATTCTCTTTGCAGTTAATGGGAATGGAGCCTTTTTATTTCAGTGAAGACTGCAATTCTCGAGAATGTGACAATAGCCTCAGAAATAAAAACAGGAGGGCTGGGCAGGCTGTTCAGACTCTGAATCTAAGTTGGCATAGGGGAAGCACTCTTACCACATGTGCTTTTCAGGTTTGTTGCATTTTATGGATCACTGTATTTTAGTTTTCTTTAGCACTACAGTCAAATTAGAGCTGGTTAAATATCCCCTTCTCCCATTCTGGGGATATGAGGAGGAGTGAATCAAATTGGTGTAGTAAACCCTCTGTCTTTCTAGGATCCTCAGCAGCCTGAGCCTTCGGAAATTGATGGTGGGGCACAATTATCTGCAGACCCTTCCACTTCTGCTGGAACACATTCCACTGGAGGTGCTGGACCTTCAGCACAACCTGGTGACTACACTCCCTGAGACACTCTTTCTCAAGGCTCTGAAGTGAGTGACAGTGGCATGTTGTCTTCTATCTGCCTTACGTTTGGAACTGCAAAGGCTGATAGTGGCATCTACGTGACCATCCTTGTGGGGTGCTGTAGGCTTTATTGCTGGTTGTGTAAGAGATGATGGGACATGTGCTTTATGAGGAGGTAATTCAGGTGCCATGAGAAGTCATCAAGCTGATTTAAGAATCAGTCCATGTCACTGATTAATGATGGGAAAACAGAGGCTTGCCTAACTCACCAGCCAAACAGGGAATTAGCTTCAGTTGCAGCTGCTTCTAATACCATATTACTGCCTAGAGAGCTTTGTCTCTAAACCAGTGTACAAATTCAGGTGCAAAAGAGAAGTCATACAGATTCTCAGATGTTACAGTGGAAGGTACATCAGGTCCTCAGAGAACAGCAAGGGAGACCCTTACTGAACAAACAATCCCTCATAAATGTTTATCTATTCAGACATGAGTCATCCCTTCCTTATTACTGACCCTCTCACAGGTTCAGCTCGTGAGCTCTTCAGTACTGACTGTTTATTGTAAAATGGTGCGTGCATTCGCAGTGCTGTGTAGCAAATAAGCCATTTGTAGACTTACAAATTTTAATGTGAGTAGCATTGTTGCACTGTATTGTCTGACCTCCAGGGTAATGCTGTTGCTCTGTCACACTAGGCATTTTTATAGCTCTTCGTCCTACTGTTATTTGGAGTGGTTTAGATGATGTGAAGTCTGATGGTTTTTGCACTTGCTATGGTTAGCCTCAGGTACCTGAATGCATCTGCAAACAGCCTGGAGTCCTTGCCCCCTGCATGTACAGGGGAGGAGAGTCTGAGCATGCTGCAGCTGCTTTACTTGACCAATAATAACCTCACAGATCAATGCATCCCTGTCTTGGTGGGACACCTAAACCTACGGATCCTTCATCTGGCAAACAACAATCTACAGACCTTCCCTGCAAGGTAAATACATAAGGCTGGTGGAGGAGATGGTGCTTACTAGCTAGATGTGGCTGCCTGATTGTGTCTGGATCAGCATCAAAGCAAGATGCTATCTCTGCGGCTTGATGGCAAAAGCCTGCCGTTCCCAGAGGCACACAGAGAAATAACACATTGCTAGGGGTGATTGGTTCAGAGTAATGCTGGCTGCTGTGGTTCCTGTCCTTCTAGGAGTTGTGGTGAATATGTTTGGGGGTGGGAGGATGGGGGCAGTATTTCTGACACTTTCAAAATTGCTGGCATGCGGCTTGCTGAGCTGCTGTTACTCACTTTTCATGGCCTTTCATTGAGAGGCCAGAAGGCCATCATGCAGGCTTATCTGAACCTGTGCCCAACACAGGTCATAAAATTTCATCAATTAATTTATATACTAGGCTCACAATCTGAGTTGAAATAAAGAAAAATCCATGCTTAATGTAAAAACTTAAAAGACTAGAGACTCCCATGTGTTCCTAGTAAGTTGTTTCTGTTGCGCTTGGTTTTGTAAGTCTGCATCTTATTTTTGGTGAGAAATATTTAACTTCTTCCATCAACCAATCACACTGTCCTTCTAATATGAAAGTCATGTAGTATCAGCTATTTTCCAAGTGTAGCTTAAGAAACCTTTAGCTTTCTATTCAGTATGATAAATAGACTCAGCGTATTTAGCTTCTCAGCATATGAGTAGGCTCCCGGGCCTTACATCATTCTTGTAGCTCATCTTTGAACCGTTATCAATTTTCAATGCTTTCCTGGGTATTTGGATAGCAGAACTGGACACAGCTCTACTGAAAATCAAAAGCAGAGGTAATTTGGGCTCTCAGCACCTACTTGATTTCCCTTCTGGTGACATCTTTTTATACACTGTTTTGTGCTGAGTACTAGTTCATCTGACGCGTAAGACTTTTTTGGAGACATAAGTCTGAGGATTGTTTTCTCTCTAATTGTGACTGGAAGAAGTTCCTATGTGCATAACATTCTTTTGCTAATTTAAATCACGTGCTGTTAAGGTTACCACATAGTTCATACTACTATATGTTGATAATCATAATTCCACCAGATATCTGCAAATTTTACTATGTATTGTTTTGTGAGTATGTATATATTTTTATTATTCCTTGATCTACTTGACTCTCAGTGAATCAGTTATACATTGCTGAAGAGACTCTACTAGAAGGACTTTCATTGAATGATGATTTTTAATTCATTATTACTTTTCAGTGACCTCCACAATCCAATTTTGGGGTATTGAATGTTTTTGTTTCTTCTGAATATAGTATAGAGCTAATCCTATAATGGTAGACTTCTGTGTCAGCTGAATTTATAGTCTCATTTAAAGAAAAAAACATTAAATTAGCACAAAAGTATAAGTTTTGTTTGTTTGTTTTTCATTAACTATGTTAGCACAATTAATTTGGTATTGATTGCATCTACGCCAGCCTTGCCATGATTCTGCCTGGACCTGGTGCCAGGCTAAATAACCACTTCTAGATAAATCTGTTTATTCCTACAAAGTGCACTTATACAACTTAGCTTTTTTCAATCATCTGAGATTTTCTAGTTTTCATGATTTCCTAAATGGTTTCACTAATAGGCTGAAAAGCCCTTTTAGCACTTCTTTTTGAAAGTGATGTCATGCAGTTTATATGTCCTGCAAGTTTTCAAATTCAGATATCACAACCCTCTGCTTTAGTGCTGTAGGAGTTGGTGACGAAGGGAACTGTCTCTTGTATAATCCAAGTCTGGTATCTGGGGATCCCCAGATCTTATTACAGCATCTCTTTGGATTTACTGTCTTCTATTAATGAATCAGAAATGTCACTGGTAAAGGACAGTGTCTGTGGATTCTGTGTCTGCCGATTCAGAAGGTGACAAGTTCTGGTCTGTAAGGTATGGTATACTTTTGTTTCTCTTTCAGCAAACTGAGTAAGCTGGAGCACTTGGAAGAGCTGAATCTCAGTGGCAACAAACTGAAAACAATTCCCACAACAGTGGCAAACTGCAAACTACTTCATACACTCATTGCACATTCTAATGAAATCAGCATCTTTCCAGAGATCCTGCATTTGCCCCATATTCAGGTATTCTTATAGAGAGAGTAAAGAGATATCAGAGTGAGGTTTGGGTGGGAGAATGGAAAGTAATTGATAGGAGAGGAACTAGAGATGCCAGCATTTTGCTTGATCAGCCTGACGGTATAGAATATGTGTTCTAAATCTATCATTTATCTTAGTTGAACAAGGATGGTTCATCTCTTATTCACCTTGATCTGTTTCGAACTTGGTATATTTCTGATGTATCATTTGAGGCAGTTAGGAAGTATTGTATAGGTAGGTAAATGTATGGGCCTTGTATTATCTTTAGTGAGACCTATTCTTTCAATGTTGGGGTCCTGGCTATTGCAGGCTATAAGTATTTGCTACTTATAAGTTACTCATCTACTGATAGGCCAGCCCCATTTTTCACAGCCTCCTTGTGGGATATGATGAGTGGTGAGTAAGAAAAGTAGCAATGGAGTCTCGAGAGGTGCAAGGATAACAGAGTCATGGGGGCAAGGGAAACAGAGTTAATCTATAGAGGTAAAGACCATGTGATATTAGAAAGGAGCACTCAAGTAACTGATCCCATGAGGGAACAGAAAATAGTTCCTTTTTCATTGTGCTTTTCTGATACTGCAGTTTGTAGACTTGAGCTGCAATGAATTAACTGAAATCCTGATCCCTGAGGTACTGCCCAGTGCCTTGCAAGAATTGGACCTGACCGGAAACACAAACCTGGTGCTAGAACACAAGACATTGGATATCTTCAGGTGAGCCATTGAGATGCCAGGCCTGTAGTGACCTGCACAGGGAAGGGTAACACTGTCCCAGGAGGGGGAATGGGATACTCTTGTGTGTATTGCAGCACTGCAAGATGTTACAGTGTTCCTCACCTAAGGCACCTGAAGCTTTCTATCTTGTGACAAGGATAAAGGCTGGGTCTGTATCAGCAGAGCAATCGGAAAACTTCTTAGGTCATATGAGGGTCTCCCAGCTGTCTCTTGCATAAACTACCAGACAGCTCTAGAAGGCCAAGTCCTTAACCTCCTTTCCTCGATGCAGTTTTTTCCACCGGCTTCTGTCCAAAACTCTAGACTGTATGCGGTCTTTTGGCCACAAGCTGTTCAGTGGGGTCTAGGAAAGAATGATTTTTTTTCTCTCTCCATAGTCACATTACTACACTGAAGATTGACGCTAAGTCCTCCCTCATAGCAGACTCAGGACTCACTTCTACCTTCTGGAATCATGGGGTAGCTGAGATGGCAGGCCAAAGAAATAAGTGAGTATTGTGGTCTGCTGGACCCTGACACTGTGTCCTCAGAGTGCTAAGCTGGGCACACTGCTAACACCCAAGCAGACTTGCTTTACTGGGTAGCTCATCCATCCCTCTGTCTCCCTGGATCTCTTTCTCAGTCCTGGTAACTCAAGTCTCCTTGTTGTCTTCTCCCTCATTTCTCATGCTTATCCTGGGATACTTGGGCTTTGCTTCTCACCCTAGCAAGATACTTTTGCTCTTGTTTGCGGTCTCTGTCCATGGCTCTCTCCCCAGTGCAGACAAGGAGAGTCCAGGAGTTCTAGTAGTAACCGGAAGCTATACATCTTATGGAGCAGTGGGCAAAGGGACAGTGGCTTTGCTGCTCTGTGAGAACAGCACTCATAGGAAGGTGTCTGATGGCTGTAGTGACAGGGATAGTGTAATCCTTTGAGACAGATTAACTTTGTCTGTATGCTTTTCTGATAGGCTGTGTGTGTCGTCCCTGGCCCTGGGGAGCTTTGCAGAGGGGGTGGAGGCTGTGTATGGCTTGTTTGATGGTGACAAGAATGAAGAGTTGCCACGCCTGCTGCAGTGCACCATGGCCGATGTGCTCCTGGAGGAGGTACAGCAGTCAGACATGATGTTCATGTCCAACACCTTCTTGGTCTCCCACAGGTAGGACAGTGAGCGAGCTGGTCCCAGTGGGACCTGCAAAGGCACATCATGTAATGTGCTTTGTGGGGTGAGACAGCCTTCCAGAATGCCTGTCACTGAAGTATGGAGCCTTCCTACACCTTCTTCTTCAACAGGAAGCTGGGCATGGCTGGGCAGAAGCTGGGCTCCTCTGCTGTCCTTTGTTATATTCGTCATGATGTGGCTGATCCAGCCAGCAACTTTTCTCTAACAGTGGCCAATGTGGGGACGTGCCAAGCCATTTTGTGTCGAAGTGGAAAACCACTGCCTCTCTCCAAGGTCTTCAGTCTTGAACAATGTTCAGAAGAAGCCAAGAGAGTCAAGGAGCAAAAAGCCATTATAACAGAGGTTGGTTTGGACTTTCTTCACTTCAGCTTCTACCCTCCAGTAAAGGCATGATTTGAGTACATGCCATGCTGGGCTCTGCTGGCTGTGCAATACAGCTTGGCAAGGTTCGCATAAAGATGTTGGGATCACTTGTCTGTTACTTCTTGTTCTGTTTCTCTTGCTAATTAACTATTCAATATGATGTGTTCCTAAAATGCCCATCAGGGCCTGAGAATGATAGATACAGGACACAAAGGATGGTTTAAGGAAGAAGTAGGGGAGAAGAAAATAGGTAAAAAGCTAAAGGAAAGGAAGTACATGATACAGAGCAAGACCTGGGTGAGGGTGGAGAAGAGCCACTCTGGGCAACAGAGCGAGGCCTGGAATATCATCCTGTGTCAAAAGCCATGAAATATCTAGTCTGTCTTTGGTACCTCTTGGAAAGTATGACTCAAGTATCTCTCCTTGGAGTTCTTCCATTTTTTCCTCAATAAAAGTAGAGAATTAGTGGCTCTTGAGACATGCAGAACATGGATATTGAGTATACTACATGTGGAAATTTTAATGCAGAAAAGGCAAATATTAGTTTTTTCTGCAAAAGTATTAAAACAATTTATGGATAAATAGCTCTCTCTTTTTTTTCTTTTTTAATTTGGAAATAACAGGGAAGTTCCAAAGAACTGGAAAATAGCTAGCATGTGCCAAACAGATGAGTTGGAAATTTGTAGAGGCCTTAGTTGATGCTAATTTGGTTAATGTCAGCATTGATCCAGAATGCAGTCAGTTAAGAACTGAGAAGTCTGTGTCAGTCATATTAATTTTATGTACAGTAAGTCTCTTAAAAAGTATCAGATTTGTCTGATAAGTGAGATCAAAAGCTTTTTTTCTGTCAGGGATAGTCTCTAAATGTATTACAGCTCTATGAGGCTCTGTATTTCACAGCATTCTGATCAATGTAGCACACCAAGTGATTTAAAAACTAGGTGATAAGTGGGTTTTTAAAAATACCTTGCAAATGAAATCGTTGTCTAAGGAGACTTCTTTGCATGTGTTCTCTGCTGCTTCTTTATAATAATAATAATCAGCAATATTTAAGAACATGTAGAGGGTACATAAATTGATGAAGTTGTAAATTCTGATTTGTATGAGTCAGTGCTGTGCTTTATTCTGGATTATTTGAGCGCATGGGCTCATGTGAACAATATGCTACTTAATATGCAAGAAGTTAAAACACAGGCAAGAACACTAGGGAAACTGTGTGCTCTGTATGCACTGACCTAGAAAAGAGACTGAGGGTTCTGTCAGTAATTTTGTATCCAGGAGATTGAAGGCTGGCCTTGTACTAGTGAGCCAGAAGACTATCTGGTGGAAATAGAATGGAGATAAGTAATACCTCCAACTTACAGCATTAGTATGATCACTACTTGCTATTTTCTTCCTCGGGGTATAATGTCCGTGCTTCAGAATGCATGTTAACAAAGTTGGAAATAGTTCAAAAAATGCACAGAAATTATTTAATGCTTGGATAATCTGCCTTGCAATGAGAAAGTAGAAAGTCTTAATCTCACTCATAGTTAAAAAACGAGTTTCATTCAAGAGCCATAAGTGAGATTCTCTGACTAGTGTGTTGCAGGTATTTCAGTTGCACATTTCAAAAGATTCATTATAACATGCACATAGAATGCAGCAAAATGCTTGTTGGGTAACACTTTGTTACTGCCAGTATGGGGGATGATAGGTACTGTGAATGTCTGCACTGAAGTACCTGTACCCTGATCCCTTGTTCCTAGATTTGTAGCTGACTTAGCTGTGTCTGTGTTGCACTGGCATTTCTCAAGGGCTCCAAACCTGTATGTGTGCAAGAGAAAGACTATTCTCAGAATGATCTGTGGTAGGCCTAATGCCACTGTTACATTTCTTTTTGTTTGCAGGACAACAAGGTTAATGGTGTGACTTGCTGTACTCGCATGCTGGGCTGCACATACTTGCATCCCTGGATCCTGCCCAAGCCGCATGTCAGTTGCATTCCACTGACTGTACAAGATGAGTTGCTACTTCTGGGGAACAAAGCTCTCTGGGAGTACCTTTCTTACACAGAGGCTATTTCAGCTGTGCGCCATCTACATGATCCGCTAGCTGCCGCAAAGAAACTCTGCACTTTAGCCCAAAGCTATGGTTGCCAAGACAACTTAGGTGCAATGGTGGTGTGCCTGAACATTAGTGAGGACAGCTGCACTTGCGAGATGCATGGACTCACTCTGCCAGGCTCTGGGGGATTTAGTTCAGCCACAACCAAACTAGCGACACCTTCCTCTAGCAGTGGAATTGCTTCAGAGTTCAGCAGTGAACTGTCTGCTTCTGAGGTTAGCAGTGAGGTAGGCTCTACTGCTTCAGATGAACACAGTGCTGCTGGTCTTGAGGGCAGCTTGCTACCACGACAAGAGCGACGTTGCAGCCTACATCCTGTACTCCCCTCAAGCATCTTTCAGCGCCAACCTTCCTGTGCCACATTCTCTAGTAACCAGTCTGACAATGGGCTGGATAGCGATGATGAGCAGCCTGTGGAGGGTGTCATGACGAATGGCAGTAAAGTGGAAGTGGAGGTGGACATCCACTGTTGTAAAGGAAAGGGGCTGGAGTTTGAACCCTCTGTTGCAGAATACAGCTCCTCTGCTGCAGTGCCAGAGGATGACTCTGATGGGCTTGTCCTCATGATTCAGAGACAGAACAGTGTAAACAGCAACACTGTGCAGGCCGGAGTCAAGGAGAAGTGTGAACTGCAGAAATCACCTTCCACATGCTGTCTCTATGGAAAGAAGCTTTCCAATGGCTCCATAGTGCCCTTGGAGGAGAGCCTTGACCTCATCGAAGTAGCCACAGAGGCACCCAAGAAGAAAACAGGCTATTTTGCTGCTCCATCCCAGATGGAGCCAGAAGATCAGTTTGTGGTGCCACCTGGTCTGGAGGAGGAAGTGAAGGAACAAATGAAGCAGCACCAGGAGAATGGAGCAGATCAGGAGCAGAAAGAGGAGCCTGCAGCGGCTCTGCCAGAGGAGTTTGATACAGCTTTGTAACCTTATAAGTACTGCTCCCACATTGTCTGTCCCAGGAAGCCCTGTCCCATAGGGGTTGTCTTGCCCTCCAAGGGGATCTGGGATCTGTAAGGAGTACAGGCATCTGCTGCTTCCTCAGTGGAACAGAGGAAGATTTGGGAGTGCTAATGTCTGGGCTGTCCGGTTTTCACTGTAGAGCTTCAGCTATTCTATGAGCATTCAGACCAGCAGCTGAGCTCTGTTAGGGACTGCCTGGAAATTGTGCAAGTGCTAGGAAGAAGGCAGGTGTTTCAACATCTACCAATAACTCCTTTCCCCTGAGGTTCTGCCAGCCCTGCAGGTGAGAGGCTGGCATCTGTGTAGGTAGTGAGGAGGCTGCTAAGGCGCACATGCAGTATTCGGAGTCATGTGAATATTTCTGACCCAGCCCCTTGACAGCACCTAACTTTGTTTTTCCTTGAAAGAATACAGCTAGTTGCAATGAGGCTGACCCAAGAGTGGCTTCCTACATGCATTGCAAGCACTTTCATTGATTGCACTCAGGCTATTCTCCCCATCAGCCCAGCACTTTATTAGGGTCAGAGGAGAGAGCGCTCTGGTGACCCTGTCCACAGCAGATGTGGGAGGGGCTTTTCTCAGTGAGTATTATTAGGGCCCTGGAAAATTCAGGGTACCAGTGCCCTCCTGATAAGCACTGGTGCAGGGAAGAAAAAGGGGTTTGATGGGGACAGCCTAAGCAGGATGAGGAAATATACAGCTGGGTCGTAAGTGGATGCCTGCTGATGTTTTATGTGGAGCACAGGAGATCAACAGTGGGCTTGTTGATTGATGTAATCTATAGAGGTAGTGTTCATAGCTGCAGGGCTCAGACCCATTCCTGCAGCTTGGCCACCTCCATCATCGATGCATCACAGTAGAGAATTCCTATATCCAGAAGATATGGGATGAAACCAAGAGCTCCTTCTCATTTTGGTGAGGTACTCAGTCTACAGGAAGCGTAGATGTGAGCAGTGGTGCGCTGGTCTAAGGCTAGTGAGCAGTTGGGCTGCCCCTCATATGCTGAGGAAGCATACAGTGATCTATTCCACCAGCATAAACCTCTTCAGCCACAGCATCTTTGCTTGCTTCTGAAAGCGGGAGTCATTTCGCAAATCCACAGCCACCTGCATTTTATGGTACATGCCCAAACTGGCAGCAAACAAGGTGAAAGCATACTTGTTTCTGCTTAGTTTTCAATGCAAAAGGAAAAATGGAGTTTTTTCACCTTAAGAACATCTGTATCAGCACTGGGAAGGAGGTGTTTAAAACAGTTCCACTAATGGTAAACTGTCTAGTGTCTGCTCAGCATATGCACTGTGATTCCTTTAAGGTTCTTTACACAGGGCATCAATTGGCTGCCTATGTCATCATCTTCAGAAAGTGTCGTGAAGAGACCACTGCTGTAGTGTGCAGATGTCTTCCCAAGCTGGAAGCAGCTGCCCTAGTCACATCAGTGGTGTAATAACCCTGATTGTAACATGGGCTAGTGCCTTTTCTTCTTCATTAATTATATTTATGAAGAAAAACCTGAAAGTTTTTTCTCAAGAGTTCTGAAGGATTTGAGTTGTGTATTTTGTTAGAGCGTGGTGCTGTGAATGCCAAGGTCGCAGGTTCAATCCCCGTATGGGCTACGCTGAGGGTTGGACTAGATGATCTCCAGAGGTCCCAACCTTACCATTCTATGATTCTATGATTTTGGATGAAATTCAGGTGTTGCTCAAAAGGAGATACTGTGTAGACAACTTGTTGGATTCTCACAACATAGATTTTGTGACATAATCTAACAGAGTTTCACTCAGATTTCAGAGCTCCTTGAATTTTTTTTTTTTCACTAGGAAAAATGCATTTTTACCATGCAGAAGAGAACAGTTTTTTTAAGTGTCTATTTCATTTGGAAACAAAGAGAAAAGTTTATTCCTAGAATCACAGGATCATCAGCATTTTGAATCCTCAGGAATCAACAAAAGGAAAAGATTTAAAAGCTAAAAATAAAAATTCTTTGAGGTTCTCTTTATATAAGTATACAGAAAAGGCTCATTCCAGTATGTTTGACAGTTACCTTTAATTCTTTCACTGGTGATAATTTTATCAAAAATCTCTGCCCAACCTATCAGTTTCTGAAACCTGACAACAGGGCTGCAAAACAGCTTCTGTTCAGTGTGAAGCAGATGCAGAAATGTGCTCCATTTTCTGCATAAGACTGTGACAAACTTTGCACTAGGAGAGTGGCACATATTAATGCGAATCGGGTCTTTATTTCTTGCACTGATGTGGAAAGTCCAGTGGTCCAGATGCCAGTCTGAACCAGTAGCACTGCAGGAAGTTTGTCATGAATGGCTCTATTCAGCTCAGCGGCAAAAGGACAGGATTAAGAAAAACAGAAAGCTCCATCTTGGAGCATACAAGATGGTTTAGCTGCTCTTCCTCATGGGAGTGGCAAAATGGAGTCCAAGGAATTTCCACTTAGCCTTTTCTCCAATGTTGTTTCTGGTTTTGAAACAGAAAGAAGGTTTAGTACAACCAGCTGCTATTTTCTGTGGGTGTGAGCTGGAAGGACATGACTTATTCTCTCAAACACTACATAGAATCCACAGCTTCCTCTGGTCTTTCTATGCTGATTTATGAACTGCTTGTCTGATTCTGGACAGCACAGCCTGAGTGCTCCCCTCTGCTGCCATTTGTTTTTCTGCTTCCTTAGATGCAGGAAGCCTCTACCTTGTCTTCCTCACCCTACCTATTAACACCACCTTATATTTCAAGTTCCTTAGGAGCACTGCTGTGTGTGCGATGAATAAGAATAGGCAAGTCTAGTGATGGAGTCACAGCAAGGGATAGAAAGTGTTAACCCACTTCCCTTTCTGTTCTTTTCCAGTCTCTTCTCTGAATTTTGTATGTGGTTGTTGCACAGATGCATCATCTCCACAGAGCCACAGCACTAAGAATGTCCCATTCATTAATTATCAGACTAAATGAACTTACTGTTGGAGAGGGGTTATGAGCTTGAGGTCATCAGACACACTCTTGTCCCTTCTGAGGGTAATGCCAGGCCTGCCGTGTTGCAGGGAGCACAGGCAGGTTTGGCTAGTGGGTTAGAGTGTATCCATCTCTTCAGTAATGCTGGCCCTGCTGATGAACATGCTCACCAAAAACAGGTACTTTGAAAGCACTGACCTGTTTGCTCTATCCTTTCCAGTACGGCTTCAGCAAAAGGAATTTTTTGCTGAATCCAGTCCTCCAGTAAGGAGTGGCTGATGCCAGAGTATTAAGGATAAAGGATAGCTTCCAAATTGCTCCCAGCATGTGGAACAGGCCAGGTGGAGGCAGCACTACAGATTCCTGGAATTTGATTGGACTCCTGAACTAGATGGGAAGGTGAAGTTTTCAAAGCAGCAGCAAACATTTCCCTTTCTGGGGGAGAGGCGGCTTTGCAGCCTGCGGTCCTGCTAGTACACAGGACATTCAGCCACACCTAAGGCCCTTGAACTTCAGGAGCTTTTGCACTCTTTCCTGGATGGTGATGGCTTTCACGTCACTTGCCAAAGGGCCTTTTTCAGGCAGTAGGTTCACATCTTTGGTTTTGTGCGATCATTGTCTGCTGTTCTCTTGCCATCTGAAGACTTGTAGTGTGGTTGTTTCTTTTGTTTTTATTTTTAAATATTATCTTTTTTAACTTGATTCACATGAGCCGGAGCATGTTAAAGAAAAATTGCAGCACATTCTGTTGTTTATAAAATAATCTTTTTATCCATGCTTTTTGTTTTAAAATTGAGACTTTTATGTATTCCATTCTAGCATGAAGCTATAATAATCCCTTCTTCATTGTATATGGGAGTAGGTTGTTTACTGAATGCACCTTCAGCACTGTAGCCTGTGTGTATTGCTTCAGAGAGGCAAATGGTGTTAAGACTGCTGGAAAACACTATTCCATTGATTCTTTATTCAGATGCACAGAACAGTTCAGGAAGGAAGAATATTTTTGCATCAACTTTTCAGCTAACTTAGCAATAAAGATTTTTACTTTCATCTAACTATATATTCTGGTTCCATTACTGCACTGGATGGAATTTGTGCAATATTCCAGTCAAGCATAGCTGTGGCTAGCCATAGCCACATCATAAGAGCTTCTTCACTGAGCTCTGTGTGGTTACTTCCACTCAACAGCCTCCCCTGCATAAGCTACTTGCAGGACACTGTGAAGGTAGACTTCGTAAGTACCAAGCATTAGGCAGCTTTCTGTTCCCTGACAAGAGGAATCCTGCCCAGTAGACTAATTCTAAATGGTAGTGCTACTCTCTGAAGTAGCTTAGTAACTACTAAGAAGGAGGAGAAATCAAATAAAGCCAGAAGTACTTGGAGTGTTACTGTTAAGAATATTTCTTCTGCTTTTGTATCTCTACTTCCAACCAGTATTTCAGACTTCAGAAATCATGAAGATTTAGTCAGTGGTGCCAGTGAAACTGGAGATAAATCTAAGACAAAGCACATTTCTGGTGTTCATGGTGTTCAGCGGGATTTGCTGCTTTTGTTTGTTTGTTTGTTCTTTTCAGCACAGGTCTGATCTGTGAGACCAGTGGTTGTTCCATCTTCATATGGTCAATGCATACAATGGCCATTGCTCAGAAATGACACTTCATTCTGAGGCATGATTCTGTGATTCTAGTGCTACATATTTTCTGTTACATTTCCTATAAAAGCTAAAAATTTTTTTTGAAAGAGTTAATTTCACCTTTAATTGTTTGTAAACAGTACTAGAGCAGCATCTCATTTCTTCAACATGTACACTGAGAATGTATATTGAGAACAATATTTTTCTGTCTTAAACCACCTGTTTCTCAGTTTTAAGCTTATACAGCTTTTGCCTGATTATCCCAATTCTAGGAGTCCTTTCAAGCAAAACTGTTGTATAAAAGATATGACACCATTTCATATAGAGAGAGGCAATCCCCAAGTCAGTTTGAAAAGAAGGCACTGTGTCACAGATTAGGCTGCATATATTCATCATAAGAAACTTCATTCAAATATGCAATGATGAGAAAAGAGATGCACATTTGATCCATCTTACATTTATCTGATTTGTCATATCTATTCATTAGCTGAATCAATTAATTCCTATATCGAGGGTGTCCTGCCAGCAACATATAGCAAGATCTTAGAGAAGAGCAAAATATCCCACATAGAGGGGATGGACTCCCGTGCAACTTGCAAGGCAGGCAACTTGCTGGAGTCATTCCTGCTAAGAAACAGCCACCAGATGAAGACAATCTACGGGACTAATTATGTGTTCACTAATAATTTAACAATGCAAATTCAAGTTAAGAACAGTGTGGCTCTACTTTAGCTGAAGCTATTCTGTGTTGGAGTGCGTGCTGCCCATGGGCAAGAAAAAATCAGCAGCTTCATCTCAGCACGGAGGCTGGCACAAGGGTCATTACGAAAGCAGAGGTGACAGAGCTCCCTTCTAATGCTCATACATCTGTGCTGGCTTCTGTTTCAACCTGCGAACTGTCGTGTACTCCTTGAGGGCAAGGCCAGCGCTGAGCAGGTACGCCACAACAGCAATGCAGCCTGAGAGGCCGGCGGCTATCTCTGCCCCGTGCAGGCTGCACCTAAAGCCTTGATAGCCTTTGCTTTGGTAAAGGTGCTCTCTCTCTCTGCACAGGGAGGAGTTATAAGCTTCCAGCAGCTCGTGGAAGAAGTAGTACAAAGCAGGCAGCAAGCCAATTGCAACCAGCGTGTCGAGGGCGCCCTCGAGCAGCAGCCAGGCCGGGAGCCGCCGCGGCAGCCGCCCGAGGGCAGCCCCGAGGAGCAGGCAGGCGGAGAGCAGCAGCGCGCCGCCCGCGGCCATGGCGGCCCTGGCGGCCGGCAGCTTCCGCAGCCGGAACTGCTCGTCCAGGCGCTGGGCCCGCTCGCCGTCCGCGCCGCCGAAGCCGCTGTAGGCCCCGCCGTACTGGTAGTAGTAGATGCCCCCCAGGCCGGGGATGCCGGTGTAGCCGCCCGCGGAGCCGTGCGACACGGAGCCGCAGACGAGGACGAGCAGAGCGAGCATCGCCTGCACCGCGCGGCAGCACGCTGCGGGCAGAGCGGGCTGGTGGGCGGCGCGGCCCCGCCCCGGCCCCGGCCCCGGCCCGCCGCGGCCCCCGCGCCCCGAGCCCGGCCCCGGCCCCGGCCCCGGCCCGCCGCGGCCCCCGCGCCCCGAGCCCGGCCCCGGCCCCGGCCCCGGCCCGCCGCGGCCCCCGCGCCCGGAGCCCGGCCGCCTCCCCCGCTCACCCCTGCCCGTGCACAGGTACCGGCACCGACGGCACTCCAGCAGCCCCGGCGGCGCGGCGCGGCTCCCGGCGGGCTCCTCCGGCCGGGCTGCGGGCGCGGGCCTCGGCCGCGCGGCGCTGAGGGGAGAGAGCGGCGTGAGGGGGCGCCGGGGGCAGCCGCCCGCAGCCGCCCCGCGCCCCCGCCCTCACCGCCCGCAGCCGCCCCGCGCCCCCGCCCTCACCGCCCGCAGCCGCCCCGCGCCCCCGCCCTCACCGCCCGCAGCCGCCCCGCGCCCCAGCCCTCACCGCCCGCAGCCGTCCCGCGCCCCCGCCCTCACCGCCCGCAGCCGCCCCGCGCCCCAGCCCTCACCGCCCGCAGCCGTCCCGCGCCCCCGCCCTCACCGCCCGCAGCCGCCCCGCGCCCCAGCCCTCACCGCCCGCCCGGCCGCGCGCCGCGCCCGCTGCCCCGCTCCGCCATGGCGCGGCGAGGGGCGGGCGGGGCGCGGCGGGGCGGCGCGTCCTGCTCGGTCCCTTCGCACCTGTCTGTGGCCCTTGTCCCCGCGCGTGCCCGGCCCCTTCCTGGGCTCGCCGATCCGCTCCGTTCCCGCCGTCTCCCGTGGCAGCTGTCATAAGTTACTCTCTTGAAAATTAATTCATACAGAGAGTTTGTTAAATCATGTCAGTAATTTATTTAATTAAGTAAGCAGTCACAAGCAAAACAGCGCTGGGCGGCCGGGGAGTCTTAGCTCCGCCAACGGCGCGCACCTCCTTCACATACAGTCCCCTTTTTATAGTCTGCTAGTTTTGGGATGCGTTGTAATCTCCTGGTGGGTTTTGCGCATGTGTGAGTTGCTAGGGGGGTCGTCTGAAGTGCTGTGGTGGTCGTGGAGAGGAAGGCCGTAGTCCTCCTCCGTCTCTCCATTTTGGCTTGTCTCCTTGTGAGTGATCA
Source organism: Rhea pennata (assembly GCF_028389875.1). Taxonomy (NCBI): domain Eukaryota; kingdom Metazoa; phylum Chordata; class Aves; order Rheiformes; family Rheidae; genus Rhea; species Rhea pennata. The sequence goes on from NC_084675.1 coordinate 24,387,362, forward strand.
CAGGTGTTTGCTTATCTGTTGTGTTGACTCCCTTTGGGATGCTGTCCTGTGAGTGATTACAGGTGCCTGCTTATCTTTTCTTCTTTACCCTTCTGCTTTCAAAGGAATTCCTTCTTGGTGACCTTCGAGCAACTTGTTGCTTACTTCAGCTCTTTATAGTCCTGCAAGATAGCTAAGGCCCTGACACCAGTTCCACAAGGGGTCATATAAGCTTTTGAGCTTACCATAATTTATTTCTCTGACACCATGTCTCAACACTGGTTGTTGTAAAACCTCCTCCTCCCCCTCCACCGGCTTATTCCTCCTTTTAAACAATGAACAAATAGTTACAATTTATTACAGCAGCAAGGTCCCGAAGCTCACCACCTGCGCTGTGAAGTGTTTTCTTGTGCCCGTCTGGTACCTCTGACCGCTTTCCGGGGGTGCTGCCTTTTCCCGTGCTGCGGGTCTTGGGGAACAGCTGTTCTGCAGGGCATGTTGCTGCTTCTCCAGTACCCTGGCCCGTGGAGCCCGAGGCTCCAGAGAACGGCCGTCAACGCCTCCGAATCGGCCCGGGGTGCAACTGCCAGCTCCAGGCTCAGCACTGCCTAGGCCATGTTTTTGTTATTTTCTTTAGCTGCATTACCTTATATTTATCCATACAGAACTATGTAGACTTCTTCTGTGTCTGCTTGCTCTAGGGCACTTCAAACAACAAGACAAGACCTTTTTGCTGGCTGCCCCATTCCTGTGTTCCCATGACCAATAATGTCCTGCAGCCCAGTGGGAGCAGCTGCCCTCTGCCCAGGGAGGCTGCTGAGCCCAGCTGTCACCTTCCGGCAGGCTGCGTGAGGAATTGCTCCTTTGCTGGTCACTGCTATAATGGAAGGCATCTAGCCCACGCAGGAGTGTCAGCACGTCCTGGGGCTGACAAGGAGGGCTAAGTCGATTCGGGATGCTCTAGGTGACCCTGCTTGAGCAGGGCGGTTGGACTAGATGGTGTCCAGAGATCCCTTCCAACCTCAACCCTTCTGTGACTCTGTGAGGAATGGCTGTGTTTCATGGGAAAATATAGACAGTGAGACAATTTGGAAGTATAGGGGGAAACACAAAGGCTCCACAGGCAGAGAACTCCTCTGTCCAGGAGTCTGAATGCTATCTGGAAAAGCTTTACAGTTGCAAAGAAGTACTCTTGTTGCATTTAGGGAAACAGAGACTTTCAGAGAAATGGGATTACATCATGAAGTCTCAGCCACAGAATATGAACAGTTGCCCCAGGTGGCCCAAGTTTGTTACTAAAGTGCAGAAATATACTCCATCCATCTGTAAGTTTGGTGGCAACAGTGAGATTGTTTCACACTTCTGTCCTTGCAGGAGCAAAACTGACAACCCTGTAGACCATTTCAGCAGCCTCAGCACAGTGGGACACCCCCCCCCCCGATCTTTTCTCTATGAAAGGCAAAAGTTCTGCATGCTCACCTTAAAATTTACCTAGTTTTGGTATAGGGGAGAAGCAACCCCCCAGAACTCCTGTTTAAACTCAGTTTAGCTAGAGAGGACAGCAGTTTTGTGATGTTAGGGAACAAGGAGACTATGGGGAACCTAGAATAGGGACCCTGCAGAGAGTGCAGCAGGGAGACTGTTGCCTTTTAGTGTATGCATGTGGCATCACTCACATTACTATGTCAGAACCAAAGCCCCCTTGTTACTATGCACAGGATGAGCTTAAAAGCTGCAGCAATCCTTTGTGTAATTTGAGGATTGTGGGCAATGCCATTTTTCTGAGTAGAGCTTTTAACTACCGTGGAAGGGATATGAACAACTAAGTTAAATAAGCCTGAGTCATAAGAAGGTATGAAATAACAGTGTTTTCCTTGTGCAGAGTGTTGCTGCTGGCCATCCTGCAAACTGAGCCTAAGGTGTCTTTGAAATCTGTGATGTGTTGGAATTACTTGTTCAAAGCAAGGCACAAAGCTGGAAAATGCTGCCTGTTCACTGTGGTGCATTAGCTGTTCTGTTAGAGTGTTTGCTGCTAACAAGTGAGATTTAAACTTCAGAGTATTATAGAATTGAGTCAAGCTGCTTCTTCAGTTACTGTATCTAGATCAGTGCTCAAGAATTGTTAACCAAATGCTTTGTTCGTGCTCTAAATTATCATAGCTGATGTACTAGCGGAGGTTGGTCAGCTTCATCTTACAGATTTCTATTCTCACTGCAACAAGTAGCAGTCAACAGAAGAGAGCAACAGGAAGGTCAGGGCATGCTTGCCTCTGCTTTGGCATCTGATTTTCTTTTTTCTTTTTCTTTTCTTTTTTTTCTTTTCTTTTTTTCTTTTTTTTTTCTCTTTTTTTTTTTTTTTTTTTGTCTCTTCTGTTTCCGGCTGCGCCTGATGTCATTGCTGCACGAATGGGAGGGAAGGGCTTGCTGGTTTGCTGTGGGCCAGGAGCTCTAACCTGGTTCAGTGCCCTCCCTGGGAACTTGGAGGGTGAAGTGGAAGGAGGGAGTCATGAACTGCCTCATATTTCTCCAGCGTGAGGCAGCTGGGAGCTGCAGCACAGTCACTGCTGACCATTACAGGCAGATTTATTGACTGTCCCACGTAAATAAATAATCACAGGAACAATGAGCACAGCACAATGACGATGCAGCAATGCTGCAGAAAGGAACTGGAGGTTTTGGTGAATCACAAACTGAACTCAAGTCCACAATGTCATCCTGTTGCGAAAAAAACTAATAACACTGGGATGTATAAACAGAAATGTCACATGGAGGGCATGTGAAGAAATTCTGCCCTCTTCAGTGCTGGCTAGGCCTCCAATGGCTATGGTCCAGTCTTGCACAGTGTTTCCAGAAACGAGTGGATTAGCTGGAGAGAATCCAGAGGAAAGCAAAAGAAAAATCTAGAAATATAACCTATAAGAAAAGATTGACCCTAGTCCTTTCATTTAACCGAACAAAGAGGAAGCATGTTAACTTGTGAACTTGTAAAAGACTGCTGTCAAGAGAGGGGGCAGTAGCTTGTTCTCCTTATCTGCTGTTGGCTTGATCAAGAAGCAGCAAGCTTAACTTGAAGCAGATGTGTTTTAGACACACACACACACACAAAAAAAGTGGTGGCAAAACACCACTTTCTAATGAGAATAGCAGTTGATGGTGGAGGGGATTGGTTGGGCAGGTGGTGGGTCTCCATCACTGGGGCTCCCGTTCAGACTGAGCGGGTGGCCTGTCTGTGCTGTCTGAGAGGAGGTGTGGCTGGTGCTGCCTCCTGTCACTGACCGTGAGCTGGTGGTGACCCCTCGCTCCACCATGCCTCTTTCCATATCACCCCGATTGGCTGGTCTTTGTCCCACAGCTTCAAGGCCATCAAGGGGGGCAGCTGCCATAACAGATCATGCAACAGCTTGAATTTCAGAAGTCACAATTCAAACACGGGGTACACGCTTACACAATATTTGCTTGAGTGTAAGCAAAAAGCAAGGCTGGGCAAGATGTTTCTCTGCACTGTGCCAGCACCCAGGAGCTGCTAACCCAGCACTGCACAGAACATTCCTTGCGGCATCTGCAGCAGGGCCAGCTCACAGGGGTGGCTGGAGCACCCTGCAAGCCTCCTGCTTTACATAGGCTGCTTATCTGGAATGAAGCATCCCTAGCTAGATTGTAGCAATGTACTTTTCTGTCTCTTTCACATTTTTCTTTCTGAGGTCAAATCAAAATTGGTCCTATCTACAGCCAGCTAGATACAGTAGCTGCCATATAGCTTTCCAGTTACTCTCTGGCTTTCAGTTGTTCTATGTGAATTGTGCTGTCTTTCTGGCTCTGAAAACACAAGGCTTGCGTGACTTTGAAGAAGCTAGCTGTGGTTTTTTTGGAGCTTAGTTTCTACTCTGCTTCTACAAAGATATATACAGCTGGTGCTATATTCTGTTTTAGGTTAAAGGGAGCTAGTCAGGGCTGGTGTGGGTGCTGGAAATCTTGACAGTGAAGACAACCAGTTGCCTTGCTGGCAGAAATGCAGCCTGCAGGAGCTGTCCACCCCTTTCTCTGCAGCTTACAAGGGGCTGTATTTGCAGGACCTGAAGTGCTGAGCTGAATGCTGCTGCTTCAGCCCTAGGAAGCTCCCTGCACCATAGGATGGTGCAGAGTTGTGCACTCTGTGCGGAAGAACATCCAGAGAAGGATCAAAGTTACACAGAGAGGGGAGAACCCAGTGCCCATGTGGTGCTATGTCCTTCCCCAGTCTGGTCAGGTTCCCAGCCTTATGTAACTGGGGCTACCTGTTCCTTCAGCACTACATTTTTCTCTTTGGCAGCAGGCTTTCACCCTGCCCTCCTCTGAACCCCACTGCTGAATGCAGGATTACAGGTAGAGCTCCAGGTTGCATCATCTTCAGGGGCTGTTTCTAGGCAGAACATGCAGCAATGTCCTTGAGGTGTCCCTGTGCCACATTTAACCCTGGCAGGGCTGCAGCGTGCTGTGGGATGGGCCCATCTGGGGGGAGCTGGAAAATAACCCTAAAGTGCTTGGAGAGATTCTGAGTTCCTGAAGGTGTTCATGTGTCAAGCTTCAGCAAGGAAAGAGAAAATAGTCTGGAACTGTGCAGTTCTGAGTAGAAAAGAGCCCAAGTGGCTTTGAGACAAGATGTTTAATTCTGAAATGTTTTGGAAAGGTACGACTCCTTGTCCAGAGGCCCTAGGGGTGGCTGTTGTGGGAAGCCTGTGAGTCTGGGGACACATCAGCTGCATGCATCTGGCCTGTCTGCAGCACCTGTGTCTCTGGCCTCTGCCGTTCCTGCTGTGCCCTCAGCAGTGCCCACTGCAGCCCTGAAGCCAGCTCAGGAATCATGACTCCCCAACAGCATCGCATGAGCCCACAGGACTGAGGTAAAGGGGCTACTGCTTGTGCCTGGGGAGATGCTGCCTTACTGCTGGTGGTGCAGTGGGCATGGCCTGAGCATGAGTGGTCCTCCCTCCTCCCACACAGCAGTGGCTGTAAACAGACAAAATCACTATGACCGCTGGCCTCTGCAATGGAGGCGTCAGCAGTCTGTTTGCAAGGAGATTATCAGGTTCCCTGTTGTCCCTGAGCAGCTCTTTGATCTTCAGCCATTTGCAGCCAGGGTTATAGGAGAAGGCTTGGCACAGCCCTTGCATGGCAGGAAAGATGCAGATTTCTCTCTTACATACTCCAGGCCTGTAGCAGACAAAGGACAGAAAGGCACAAGTTTCACATCACTTAAAGAAAGGGGTTTACTGGGGAATGGTGTCATCTGCACTTTACAGCACCATCAGAAGAGGAGGAATTGCATCATCTCTGTTACCTGCCAGAAATGATGAGTCTGGGCCTTGCAACAAAAAAAGATGGCACCTTGGGCTTCTTTTAACTCTTCAGGTCCTGGTGCATCCCAGACACTACCTGTGAAGTGCCTGTCTTCTTTCAGCCTGTGTTTCCCGTGTATAATGATGCCGCAAACTGTCTATCCACCAGTAAATTGGGATCCCAAGGCCTTTGAGGTGGGCAGGATAGACCAATGCTTTCCATGGGCTTTGGTGTCCATTACTTCGCACTTGGTGCATTGCAAGGGGCTGGGGCTGGAAGAGCAGAGCTCTGCTCTCTGTGGGACACTCACTACTCTTCTGGGCTTTGAGGATGGAGGGAAGTGGTGCAGAGGGGAATCAGCCCAGGGTCTTGAGGAGCCAAGCCATGCCTCTCTGTGGACTGCCCACAGAAAGAGTTAAAGTGCAGGCAGATTTCAGGTGTTTGAATTGAACAGTTACAGTGGGGAGGAGAGGGCATTTTTGGGTGGGGAGTGCAGCCCTCTCTACCAGCCAATGGCTAGAGTGTTCAAACCCAACGCCCAGTTTTGGGACTTATTTCATGAGTGAGAATTTGCAGGAATTTCTTCTCAAGACAGTTTGTCCTGGATGAAAGGTAGGGACTGGAGCTCCCAGCTCTTTGGTGTCTCCCTCTCTATGCTGTAGAAGGTAAAGTACTCTCCTCTGATATTTTGCTTCTTTTGGGGGGAAAGAGTAGGGATCTTCCGCGGGTACACAGAGTGACCCTGCTTGAACGGGGGGGGGGGGGGGGTTGGTGTAGGTGATCTCCAGAGGTCCCCTCCAACCTCAATCATTCTGTGAAGACATCCATTCTGTCTGTGTATGCAGTTCCCCTTCACACAAGAACCATGCTGGTGGGTGTTATGAAGTCTGTGCTGGGATAGACATTGCACTGTTCATTTGGAACTCATCCCTGCTGTTGAACTGGGGTGTATAGCTCATCTCTGCACTCAGTTTTGAGACAGGCATGCTATGTTGATCCTTAGCTCCATTTTGTCGTGGGAAGGAGACACAGAAACCATCTGCAACAGGGAATCTGAAGTTTTTGCTTTGTTACCACCAGCCCCATTGGATCAGTTTCATTTGCTATAAATAGGCTAACAAGGCGCTGTTGGCAGAGTAACTGCAGCAGCATAGGGCTGGTTTGCATCCCTGGGTGCAAACCTCACTGAAATGGTGAGGTATTCGTTCAGACTGCAAATCCTGCTTGGACTGCCAGGGGATGCAACAAAGCTTCTGCTCAGTGTGTCTGCAGTGTGGAAGGGTCCCTCATCAGCTGTGTCCTGAACACCCGTGAGCATAGCACCTGACTGCTCATGGGGCTAATTACTGTCAGGAAAGGGCCACAGTTTGATGAATTGCCTTTCAGCAGAACAGGTGAATAGGGCAGTATGGTCAAGAGTGTGAGCAACTTACAGCAGGATTACAAGACTTGGTGATGGTGACAGCAAGAATGAGCTCAGTGGCCCAGGAGGTCTCTGCTTACCCTGTGACATGTCCCTAATCTTCTGCAGGTAGAAAACCCTAAGTCAGCAGCAGTTCTTAAGCAAGGCTTTGGCTGGTTGGGACAGGTTTTTACTTTGTGCTGCATGCTCAGGTGCCTCAATAAGCACACCTTACTTTCAGGTGCGCTTATTGAGGTCTAGAAAGGCAGCTTTTCCTCTGCTGTGCCTTGCTTGTTACCCAGCTTCCGTCAGGACCACAGACCCTTTGCTTGGGGTAGTGTCAGCTCCCTGATAACTCTCCTGGCTTTGCCAGTCTTGCTTCATTTGCTAGGCACTGCCCTCTTATTGAAGGTCTCTGGGCTAGGCTGATCCTCCCTGTTGCTCTGCTGATGGAGGCAAGTGTCTGTACCCCACAATTTGACACTGCCCTGCATCCTGAGAGCATGGGATCAGCTCTACACTTTCGGTATCCAAGGTTGATTTTAACAGCACTGAGCTTGTGTCTGCAAACTGAAGGGACTTTACAGATGTGAACACACACAGTGGGCTGATCCTTGTGATTACAGCTTGAGGTCTGCAAGTTGGTAACTGCAGGGGAGTGATCTGGCCCTCCTGTCAGGGGAACATTGAATCTGCAGTCAAGCAGCAACTACAACAGGGAGCTAACTTTTGGTGAGTGGCTGTAAGGGAGTCAGCTCCTCCCTAGCACAGCAAGCCATGCTACGCAGTGGTAAGGCAGGTACAGAAAATGCCTTTGTCTCTGTCCTGCTGCATCTTGCTCTCATTTATGTGTGGGATTTCACCCCACCTTTGCCCTCAGTACAACCCTATTTGCTGCTGCTAACTGACTTGATTATGGACAGTAGGTAGGATCTGATAGCTTTCAAAGATCTTTTGGAGAGCTGTGGGCTGTGTCCCCAGATGGGCAGAACCCTTGTCTGGCCTGTTGGCTAAGCCCAAGAAATCTACCTCCCACTGACAGTTCTCAGGATGGATTCATACCTGATCCAAGTGAATGGCCATGGTGATCACGCTCCTGTGCTGGATGTTCATCTCAGTACCAATGGGAACAACCTGTTGCTGGGGAAGATGAAGGGCCGGAAGCCAAGATGGGCTGTCAGGGCTTCTGAAATGTCAAAGAAGACTTTCAATCCTGTCCGAGCCATCGTAGACAGCATGAAGGTGGAGCCTAACCCAAAGAAAGCCATGATCTCTTTGTCCCTAGGTAAGCACTAGTGCTGTGGCTGGAGCTTCTGGGCAGTGGGTTGGATTGTGAGGCTGGCAGAGTACAGGGCTATGAAGCACAAAGTTTGTGGGAATACCCATGGACATGCCAGGCTGCCACACAGCTCTGTGCCTGTCACAGATCAGTGAGAACTTTGCTATTTTTCAATTTTCCAAAAGGAGACCCAACAGTCTTTGGAAATCTTCCCACAAATGATGAGGTCACCCGGGCTGTAAAGGAGGTTTTGGACTCAGGACGTTACAACGGTTATGCTCCATCTGTTGGTAAGCTGACATGACTCCTCCTGTGAGGGCAGGAGGAAGATATGTGCCAGCTCCCATGCTATGGCAGGGACACAGAACCCACACATCTCTCTCCAATAGCACCCTGCAGCTGCCCTCAGCAACACTCTCATGGGCACGCAAGCACATGCATCCCCCAGATGCCGTGAGCATCCATCCCTGTGAGTGGGTATCATATAGGTTTCCCCAAGGTACCTTGAAGGTCTACAGCTCCCCACAGAAGCTGTGCTTGCCTTTCTAGCCATTAGAATAGGCATGGTCTCAGTATCATAGAAGGGCTCAGAGCTGTGTCTCCCTGTCATAGATTACAGCCAAGTTCCTTCCTGGTCTGCCTTGTCCAGGACTCCCCTTGTGCTCCGTGCTTTCGTGGAGAACACAGGCCTTGTATGCAATTAGTTAGTGCAAACAGCATTCACAAAGCATAGATCACACCTGCCTCACAAGAGTTCTTCCTTTTGGTGACACTGAGGGACCTGGGACAGGGAGGACTGCCCTTGTGCCATCACTTAACAGTGAGGGTCATGTACTAACACTTGCGTGTCAGCATCCTGCTGCACCTCAGGAAAGCATCACTAACAAATGGGTTTGCCGTGGCTGGGCTGGCAGCTGAGAGTCTTATCCTTGCAAAACACAGAGAACATGGTGTAAAAGCCCCACATTCTTGTTTGGTTTCTCTCTCCCCAGGCTACCAATCCTGCCGGGAAGCAGTGGCCACATACTACAGCTGCCCAGAGGCACCTCTGGAGGCCCAGGTACTGGCACCCGGCTGAGGCACCCCAGCGCAGTGCAGGTGGGGTGCTGCTGTCTGAGCCTAAACCATGCAGCATGGGGGTCCTGCCTCAGCTCTCACCCCCTCCTCCCCACCCAGCTGTGGGACCTAAGGCCAGTCTGTGACCTAGTCCCACATTGATCTCCCACATCTCCCAACCCTTACCTTGGGCTTCTCTCAGCTACCCTCCTCAGGGAAGGAGGCTGAGCTCTCCAGCTGGTGGAGGTTTCCTGTTTTCAGTCAGGCTCTGCACTAGCCTTTTTGGCTGAGAAACTCTCGTCTCTCAGAGCCTGGGGCACTCAGCAACTTCCACATGGCTGGAGCTCCTTGATCTGGCTGCGTGTTCCATTCAATCCCATGTGCTCTCTGCAGGACGTCATCCTAACGAGCGGCTGCAGCCAGGCCATAGAGCTTGCCTTGGCAGTGCTGGCCAATCCAGGCCAGAACATCCTAGTGCCACGGCCTGGCTTCTCCCTTTACAAGACTTTGGCACTGTCCATGGGAATTGAAGTCAAGCTCTACAACCTCTTGGTAAGTGGTGGAAAGCTAGAAGAGGCAGCCCTGGTATTTCTGCCTCCCAGATATACTCTGGCCTGCCTAGGAAGTAGGTGCAGATGAGTTGAACAGCCCCGGACACCTTGTCACACCTCACCCTGTGTGGAAGCTCAGTTCCTCAGCTTTACTTCCCTTCTCTTCACTAGCCAGAGAAGTCCTGGGAAATTGATCTGAAGCATTTGGAGTCTCTGGTGGATGAGAAGACAGCTTGTCTCATTGTGAACAACCCATCCAACCCCTGTGGCTCTGTGTTTAGCAAGGGCCATCTCCAGAAGATCTTGGCAGGTGAGCCTGCCTGTCTGCATGTGGCACAGGGCTGCAGTCTAGTGCCTGCCAAAGTTGCCAGTGCTTCAGTCACTGTGGTTCTGCAGGGTCATGGCTGTCAAACTGCACAGTGTGAACACTGCAGCAAAGCAGTACTCTGGCCCCAGGCTCTGCCCCTCTACTGCATGACTGACTCCAGTCCAGGGAACAGGGCTTGGTCAGGGTGAAAGGCTTGCCTGGGCAAGAACAGGCAAGGTCTCAGTCTTGTTCTTTCCCAAATGTCCTGTGTGCCTTGGACTGTTCATTTCCCCACTCTCGTTTCACAGAGAGCCCTATGGCTGTTGTATCCTGGCCCTATCAGTCAGTGTTGGGGGGGGGGTGCTGCTTGCTCTCACAGGTGAGAGCAGAAGTAGGCTTTGCAGGGCTCTCTAGTGCTCAGTTAATCCAAGTGTGCAGGTTGCAGGAAGAAAATAGGGACCCTCTGCCCTAGGGCAGAGCTTCTCTCCAAGCCCTGCCAGGCCTTGTAGCAGAGGGCAAATCTGCTCCCATGGAGGATACAGGATGGCCAGGCTGAATGCCCTTTCTCCCACAGTGGCCTCAAGACAGTGCATCCCCATCCTTGCTGATGAGATCTATGGAGACATGGTGAGTGTCTGTCACAGACCTTTGCACCCCTACACTGCCTGTCCCTTCTGATGTACTTTGCCATGGCAGCCAGCCCTCCAGAGGTAAATGACAGCTCTGCTTCCTTATATTGTGCCTGTGTCCATACCTGAATCTCCCAGTCCTGTAATTTGCAGTCCCAGGCAGTACTTCTCATGTCTAGCTCCTTTCCTCTTCTCAGGTGGCTCACTCCCATGTGAATACACTTGCCATGTTTATACCTTGGAGCTAGTGGCTTTCACAATCAGTTTTCCATTGCTTCCTTTCTTCTTGTAGTGCCTCATGCACCTAGCCTCCCCCTTTCAGTTCTCACAGCAAGTGGGGAGAAGATAACAGCCCTAACATAGCCTCCTGTACCACAGGTGTTTGCAGACTGCAAATATGAACCTATTGCAACTCTTAGCACCAATGTGCCAATCTTGTCTTGTGGTGGCTTGGCAAAGCGGTGGCTAGTCCCTGGCTGGCGGATGGGCTGGATCCTGATCCATGACAGGAGAGACATCTTTGGTAATGAGGTGAGAACTGCTAAGCATCACTGTCATGGCAGTGTCTTTGGTGCATGTGTCACCAGGGCCTGAGGTGATACAGGCATGTACTGCTTTTTTGCTCTCACATGTGTGTTACCCTGTTGCTCACATGCTTCTCCACCCTCCCAGACTTTTCAAAGAATCACAGTATCAGTAAGGTTAGCAGGGACCTCTGAAGATCATCTAGTCCAACCCCCCTGCTCAAGCAGGGCCATCTAGCACATGTTAGACAGGATTGCACCTAGGCTGGTTTTGAATATCTCCAGAGAAGGAGACTCCACAACCTCTCTGGACAACATGTTCCAGTGATCTGTCACCCTTACAGTAAAGAAATTCCTCCTTGTATTCAGGTGGAATTTCCTGTGGTTCAGTTTTTGCCCATTGCCTCTAGACCTTTCACATGGGACAACTGAAAAGAGTTCAGCCCCGTCCCCTTGACACCCTCCCTTCAGATACTTATACACATTGATAAGATCTCCCCTCAGCCTTCTCTTCTCCAGGCTAAAGAGGCCCAGCTCTCTCAGTCCATTCTTCATAGGGCAGATGCTCCAGCCCTCTGATCATCCTCATAGCCCTGCACTAGACTCTGTCCGGTAGCTCCATGTCTGTCTTGTACTGAGGAGCCCAGAACTGGACACAGTACTCAAGATGAGGCCTCCCCAGGGCTGAGCAGAGGGGCAGGATCACCTCCCTCGACCTGCTGGCAACACTCTTCCTAATGCACCCCAGGAGACCATTGGCCTTCCTGGGCACAAGGGCACATTGCTGGCTCATGGTCAGCTTGCCATCCACCAGCACTCCCAGGTCCTTCTCTGAAAGACCTTTCATGGCCCTTCCTTATGCTATCTGCTTTGGTATATGCCCTGGTACCTACATCTGCACACTAACATTCTCCTTGTTTCTGCTGCTTCATGTATGCCTTGTCCTGTCTGTGTGCTTCTCAGGCAGTTCCTGTGCATAGTGAAGCTACTGCATTGTTTATCCAGCATGTGAAGTCCATGTGTGGTCTCTGTGCTCTATCATGGTTTCTCTTACAAGCATGAACAAAGCACCATGCAGTGCAGCCGGTGCCTTACCTGGCTATTTGTCCAACTGTGTTACAAGGAAAACCCACCTCCTACAGTGGAGTGCCTTTTCACCTAGAGGCCTTTCTGCACAGGAAGAGGGAGAAGAGAATAACAACTGAGTGAGCACAAGAGTTAATATTGGCTCTCCCTGGCTGGCTTTGATGAAAGTTTGGATAGTAGCCCCAAATCTAAGGCAAAAACAAAATAATATTTTGCAATGGCTCTGGCTCTGTTTGTATTAGCTATATTCCAGACTGTTTTAGGTCAGTCTGAGAAGCCCCAAAAGTGGTTTCTGTTTGTATCTTGATCTGCAACTCAGGCACATAGAATGACATTGAGAATAGTCTGCAAATGTTGAATATAGTCAAGCAAGTGTTCTGAGGTGCTCTATATGCTCACTGAAGATACAGGTATGAGCTCTACGAACAGCTGCAGAAATGCAAACACTAGGCCTTGGAGCCTTTTCTTCAGTAAAGAACAGTCTCTGAGCTGCAAATGCCACCATGGGGTTTTTTGTTTGTTTGTTTGTTTGCTTTCAGATCAGAGATGGCCTTCTAAGACTCAGTCAAAGGATCTTAGGACCCTGTACAATTGTCCAAGGAGCACTGGAACATATCTTGCACCGAACACCCCCCGAGTTCTACCACAACACCCTCAGCATCCTTAAGGTAAACAGGCTGTAACAGACCAGCAAAATTCGTTCATGATATGTTGTTTTGGGGGAGTTGTGTCATTCTAGCCCATTCTCCCATGCTTCAAAGTACAGGGGAGATGTCCTGTCTGTGACCAGAAGAGCCCAGCAAATCAAATTCCAGCAGGAACGCAGTAAATGGGGCAGGAATATTGACTGTGACAAATTTCAGCCAGCCCTGCAGTCAGAGCAGGGTTACATGGGCAGAGCCAGGGAGTGGGACGTTTGACACCAACTTGCTGAGCTCAGCTCAATCACTCAAGGCCATGATCACCAATGCTGTTTGCATTGACTGCCCCTTTATTTGCAGTGGGCAAACCTTGTATGTGGTCCTGGCCTGGAGCTTGACTTCCATTCGCCGAGCTGCTTCCTGGAATTTCTCCTGTTTTGAACTTTCTCCTTTCTGCTTTTCAGTCCAATGCTGACCTTTGCTATGCTGCTTTGTCAGCTATCCCTGGCCTCCAGCCTGTCCGGCCTGCAGGAGCCATGTACCTCATGGTAAGTGAGGAGGGTGACATGCCATTTTCAGATCATCAGCACTCACACCAGATCTCTCTTCCAGTGCCTTTTTAATGGCCTTAGGTTAGTGCTTGGCACCAGGACTCTGGTACGATGTATCTTCACATTACCCACTGCAGTAGATCCATCACTTTTTCATTTTAGAAGGTCAGAGCAGGATGTTTACTTCACACGTAGTAGAGGCCAGCACCTTTTACCCTCTTGCCTTTGTATAGAACTCGTGAGAATAGCTCGTACTTGGCAAGATGATGTTATTTAACCTGGACTTGAAACCAGACAGAAGATGGGAAGTCCCTACACCCCATGCGGGATTGTGACATGGAGTGTGACACTTGCTGTTGAAGACTGTACCCTTCTTCTTACTACCGTGTCTGTCTCCTGCCTATGCTGTTGCCTCTTTTTCAGCCTTTCTCCATACCTAATAATTTTTTACCTTCTGCAATGTAGAAATTTCCGCTTTCTCATCTCAGCAAGCTCAACTAAGACCTTTAAGTCTCTAAATTTAATGTGTTTTTGAAATGTTTTGTCTCTCTCAGTTACTCCCGTTCCTCATTAGCTTTTAAAAAAATTTGAAACCAGAGCTGGAGGATACTGCAATGTCAATCTCACTCTTGCAGATAAATCTTTATCACTTGACCCCATTTCCAGTTTTACCCAGAGTTACATAGGTCACTCTGCTTATGTTGTTTGTGTAATGGCACAGCACTAAAATTCTTTCAGACCTTTAGCATTTCTGCAGTATCTCAACATTTATTTCAAATTAAATCAGCTGGTGAGAGGTTTCTTCCACTCGCTCATTTAGAACCTTTGCATGCAAGTTCTATCTCACATTTTTTATTTAAAATATTTTCCTGAGATGTTTAAAATCATCTTTGGTTATAAACAGATGGCTAGAATGTCACTGTCCTTATGTGATAAGGAGACAGCTTCCTTCCTTCCAAATGCAGAACAGAAATATTTATTGAACATTTCAGCCTTTCTACATCATTTATCAATTCTATCATCCTCATGTATTTCATTGAAAGGATTTATTCTGTTCTTGGTATTCTGTGCCTTGTTATCTTTTTTGCCTATTTATTTGTCTTCAAGTTATTTTGCTTGCCTATGGATTTTTTGCATGGTAGAATTATTAATGCAAATTGACTACAGTTCTCTCAAGTTCTTTTTCAACTTATTTTCTTATTTATTTCAATTTATTGCTTTTCATTTCTAATTGTTTCCTGTATCTTCGCAATTAGCTTTTGACTGAAGTTGCCCTTAACTGTGAAACTGCAGTTTCATAGGTGAAATTAGCTGCTTTGAGTAGTCAATTGATATTTCTTAAAGAATCCTCGATTTTCATTTAAATATTTCTGTTTTACTTTCCAGACAGTTCAAATGATGAGCAAGAGTTAAGAGTTGTTGAGGGCAGGCAGCTGTGCTTAGCTCGGAAGGCTGAGCAGCTCTTGGGCCATGTGGGTAAGCTGTTGGTAATGTTAGTGCCCTCAGTTGCCATGTCTCATCTCTCTGCTGCAGGTTGAGATTGAGATGGAGCATTTCCCTGAGTTTGAAAACGATGTGGAGTTCACAGAGCGGCTCATCTCAGAGCAGTCTGTTTTCTGTCTGCCAGCCACGGTGAGTCTGGCTCTGAGAGCCACAGGGAGCTGCAGGGCCTAAGCTTGGGGAGAGGAAGCAGCAGGGGTAGGAGCTCTGGGGCCGGGCAGGGAGTCCTGAGTGCAGGGCCAGCATAGCTGCTGGCTGTGAGCTCCTCCAGGTGCGTAGTGGAGTGGGGACTGGCAGTTCCTGGCTCACTGGCAGCCATCAGTAGAGCTGCAAGGGCCTTCCCAGCTCCAGACTTGTTCTGTTCTTTCCAAATTGGCAGAATGCCATCCCTGAAATCTGTGCCCCAAGCCTCTTCACTGAAGTAGCTCTCAGAGGCACAGGCCTGCACCCACCTGTTTTCTTCTGTGTCCCATTTCCAGCCCTCCACCTCCATGAACAGAGGGTCAGGCTAGAGGCTGAGAGCATCGTGCCCTGTGCCAGGCTCCTTCCTCTTCCACTTCCTGAGCCCAGATCTGGACTGGTCCTCAGTCATTCTCTGTCCAGCCCTCTCCTTCCCTAAGCCTTTGATGAGGAGTCCCAAGCTCCTTCCAGCTCATTGCCTGAGCCCTGCGCTGTGCTCCATAGTCTGCACAGAGCTCCTTTGGCCTGTGATGCCCACAGTGGCTTGTCTGCACCGAGAGCAGTTTTACAGATGGAGATGGGAGATTCGCTTGGAACAGAAAACTGGTCCAGGGGAGCCAGACCTGTCCTTGGTCTCTGGCCCCCACTGTCTATCTTTTCATTTGCTGACACAGCATGTGGCCCTGACAAGGCCACCAGCACTCTGAGACACTGACACCATCCCAGCTAATCTGCCAGCTTTGTCGCTTCTCGTTTCAGTGCTTTGAGTACCCAAATTTCTTCCGTGTGGTGATCACAGTGCCTGAGGAAATGATCTTGGAGGCCTGCAGCCGCATCCAGGAGTTCTGTGAGATGCACTACCAGGGTGCTGAGGGGACCCAGGATATGGAGTGTGACAAATAACCACGACGGCCTCCTGCTCCTCCAGGCCAGGTCTTGGTGAGGCAGCAGCGGGGGAGGCAGGGCTGCTTCCCGTCGGCCCCTACCTCCCACTGCCTGCAGACAGCAGTTGTCACGGGGCTCTGCGGCTCGTGCCTCCACAACCCCCCTCAGTGCCGCGGGAAGAAGCGGCCGCTTCTCTCTCCTCCTCCGCTGTAGCTCACAGACCACCCGGCATCCAGTGCCAGTGCTCCCCGCACACGTTGCTCCTGCACCCTCTGCGCCGGTCTGTCGCGGCCCTTGAAGCAGCTGTGGGCGGGCAAGCACTGCTGCTCCGCCGCGGCAGGCCGCCCGGGCCCGAGCAGCTGCCGGCCCCTGGTCCCCTCGGTGGCGGTTCCTGTGCCAGGCTGTGCTGTGGGCCAGGAGAAGGCAGTGCTCCCAGAGGGCAAGGATAGAGTATCTGAGGTCTTGCTTTTTCTGGGTATCTTAAGAAGCCAGAGCTCTTTATACTGAGCCCTTTGTGCAGCAAAGGGAGTAAGTTATTTTTTTTTTATTATCATTAATAAATGTTCTGACGTGCCAATCCCTGTGACACTGGCGTGCTGGTTCAGCCACGGGCTGGGCGAGGGCCGGCTCCTCGCAGGCAGCCTGGTGCGGCCTGCCTGGCCCACAGGAGTCTGTCACAGCCCCGCCCCCAACACACAGCCCCCCCCCCCCCGACCCCCCAAGGCGCAGCCCCTCCCGGACCCCCTGACCCCCTCCCCAGGGCCTCCTGGGGCCCCGCAACACACAGCCCCCCCGGACCCCCCGACACACAGCCCCCCTGAGGTGCAAGCCCCCCCAGCCCCCCTCGAGCCGCAGCCCCTCCCACGGGCCCCCCCGCCGCAGCCGCGCCCTTCCCGCCGCGGCCGCCACCACCTGCTCGCGGCGCCGAGCTGCTGCCCGGTGTCGGTCGCTGGACGGCTGCGCGTGACCCGAACGTAACACTGCTGACTTACTGCAGGTTTAGTTTGCTCGTGTTACTGCTGCGGTCCTGGGAGACCGGTTTTATTTATATGTAGGTTGAAGGCATCCACAATACTTGATGAGGCATGTTACAGCATTTAGTGCAGTTAGGCTTTTCCTGGGTTTCTAGCTGGGATGTCAGGCTGCACTGTAAGAGGCACCAGCTGCTTGAGCTGTTGGAACGGGACACACACAAAGGGCATGCGTACGTGCTTTCTTCCACAGATCATTTATGGGTTTTTTATGGGCTTAACCTGTAACAGGAAGAGCATAACTGCTCTAAAGCACGGACTCTAAAATGCTTACAATAACCTGCAGAAAGCAAGCCTGTTTAGTCCAGGCCTCTCAGGGGGGAGCGGGTCTTCCACCTGGTCAGCAGAGCGGGCAGACGTGACAGGCTCTCAGCCAGAAAGGAAAAAAGGCTTTGCTACGCTGCTGTTAAAATTGCAAACACAATAAAGAAATAAGGAAATGATGACCTGGAAATATGCTTTCTATGGAAATAAAGCAGGATATAGTCATGGGAGATTAAAACCTGATAAAAAATGTTACGTTAGTTTTGGCCAAGGAGCTGGTCGGACAGTTGGGAGTTGTTCCTGAAACGCCAAGCGCAGCACCCTGGGTGCCGGGGCCATGGCTGGCGGCCGCCACAGCAGCAGGGCCCGGCGGGCCCGTGGGAAGGGACAGCACTTCAGGTGGGAGGAAACGCCCCCACAGCAAGGGCCAGCGGAAAAGGTTCCACAAAGTGGCCGGGCTGTGGCTGGGCTGTGGGTGTCAGAGGTGGAGCAGCGGGCTGAGGCAGCATCTTCCCAAGGGGAGAAGGAGGGACTTTGCAGCCAGGCGGCTGGGGAGCACAAGGAAGGCTCAGCAAGGGTTGAGTCTTGCCAACAGGGCAGCCATGCAGGACACCTCTGCAGGGCTATGGTCACCCTGCAATTGGAAGGCACCTAAGATCTGGTCAGCTGAGCTTCGCAGCTGGCCAGAACAAGGTCAGGGTTGTATCTTCTGTTGTGGCCTTCAGCCTGGGATCCCAGCACTGGGGAAGATGCCTGAGGCTTCCTGGATCTCCCACAGCAGGGCTCGCTGGCACAGATTCTAGCATGTGCTGGAAGCCCAGACCTATGCCGGTCCTTTGCTTTGCCATGCTTTGTCTATCATTAGCTTATCTGCCTTGGTCAGTGCCTCTTCTAGCCTTGCCAGCACAAACAGGTGCTGTGACTTATTTCCTGGATGCCTGGCAGAAGTGGTTGGTGCTAGCTCAGGGCCTTTGGCACTCTGCTGCGTGGTGTGGACTGTGTGCCTCAGCTCTGCCGATTGCTGTTGTCCCGCTCAGCTCTAGGGTAGCTGTTCACTCCGAGCTTCAGTGCATGTCCTGATAACAAGTTTTAGATTGTCTGCATATGTAAAGAAGGCAGAAAGCTGACCAGTGAAATAAAATCATTAACTGAATATATATATATATATATATTTTTACTATTTTTCTCTTTTCTGTAATGTGTTGGTAAAGTATTATGGGATCTCATTCTTACAGCCTTATTTACATAAACTTGTATAATCTTTATTCTTTCTCTTCTGTGCTCCCATTTATTCACTCCCCCTATCACTTCAAATTTTCAAGTGCTATAGTGCAGTGAAGCCAATAAATGAGCATTGCCATCGAATTATTTTGTAGAACATGGGAACATGGTCCATAAAGGTCCTTCCTGTGTTACTGATCCCTATCTCCTGCTATTGAACAGACAGCCTTTGAGTGTGCAGGAACAATTTAATATAATTATCGTGGTAAACAGCACTAAATCTTTGCTCAGACATTTCTAGAGCAGAGCGATCTTATTTGTCCAGCCATGGTAACATGCCTTTTTATGTCATTCCATAAGAAAATGAAAAATTAGATAGACAAAAGTAAAATTAAGGGTTAAAAGAGCACCAGTGAGTAGAAGGCTTGGTAGTAAGGAGAAAGTAGTAAGATTAATTCAAGTAATGAAAAGTAGGTGACACTGAAGACTGAACAGTCTAGGTAGGAAATGGAATAATGATGTCAGACAAATATGGCCAAGGTGTTTATTTATTAAAGCAAGTAATCAGCAATAAAAAAGAAACTACAGCTCCTGGTACTAGTTGTACAGTGAGTGAGAGTTGCAGATCACCATGGATTGGCAATAATGAATAAAGCATAGGTACTGAAGGACTTGCATTGGTCAGGAGTGGTAGAAAAACAAGTAGAAGCCGCAAGTGACAAGTGTGACATGTAAGGTTACCACTGACAAGTAATGACAAGAGGATAAAACACAATTGCTTGTCTCAGAATCTCTTCCTAGAGGAATTACAAGCAGACATAATGGAAGAGGTCTTGTTGACCTCTGTGACTGTATTCACAGATCTCCGTGGTATTAGAATAGCAGTTCAGTGGGAGACTGTGCAATTATGGAAGAGTTTTCAGCTTCTCAGGTAGAGACTGGAGAACAAACATTGCTAACAATGATAAGAATCAATTGTTCCTGATATGATGGGGAGATTTGTTCACTGAATTATTCACTGAGCTAATAAGTGACACTACTTTAGACAGTGTTTTGGCAAGCAGTCATCATCTTGTAAAAGAGAGTCATGGAAAATAATCTCCAATCATGTGATCCTATTGATTCAGTTCAAATTACGGATAGAGAAGCAAAAGTCAGGTGAACTGAGGGACACAAATACTAGCATGTGGATAAGGCTTAAGACTTTCCTGAACAGTACGTTATCTTCATGTTCAATTCTGCAGTCTGGAAACAAAGTAAATGGTTGCACTGAGCTGTGCTGATTTCATGATACTTGCTAATGACTCCTGATCCAGTGTCATGTCTTCCTTGTATCCAGATCGCTACATCCTTGGTAGCAGCATGCATTGGTGCTTTTTTCTTCCTCAATAGCTGCAGAGCTAGGGCAGAATGAGGTTCACGTCAACCCACTTCTCCAGCCTGGTGAGGTGCTTTGGGGAGCCCTCCAGCACGTCAGGCTTCCCTCCCTTCAGTTTGGTATCATCTGCAAAACTGTTGAGAGTGTACTCTGTCCAATTGACGATATCGTTAATGAAGATATTAAGTAGCATGTTCACAAAACTCTTCCCTTTAATTCAGGAAGTTACAGTGTCTCCAGAGTGCTGTATAAATGCTGTTTCTGTAACACAGGTTTAATTCCCACTTCTGCTGCTTGAGTTTGTGAAAAAAAATTGTATTTTATCTTACTGTCACTTCATTTTGTGAGGGGACATTCAGGAAACACATATTTTCATTTGTTCTGATATTCTAGGCTCAAGTATTTCATTTATTTCTTCTCTCCTATCCCACAGTGAAAGTGGACAAATTTTAGTTCCATTTTCTGATGTATATTTTATCCCATTGCTATGTATAAACTCAGATTTTGTTTCCATACATGTAAAGGTTTTCACATGGGTATTGATACCCAATTTAACTATAACATGCATTTTGAACATTTGCACAGTTTCTAGCCATTGACTTTGCTTATTGCTAATCACATTCTCTTCTTTGTTGTTGATCTTAAGAGTTCACCTGCTCCATCATGTTTCATAGACCATGTGCTGAACGGCAACAGAAAAATTATTTGCTTATAAGTGTAGCTTGGCTCTTCAATAAAATAACTGTTTACAGAGATATTGGAATTGCAAGCAGAGGTTTACTTATCTGATGGGGTAGGGAGGAATGTTTTACAGGGTTGTAACAGCTGTAAATAAGTTACTTGTTCACTAAATTGTTTGGCATTTTAGGCAATTGACCTAGCTACATAGGAGCAAAGCCTAAAGTTCAGGTTTAGCTCTGGGACTAAACTGTGCCAATTTGGACACGCCTTTTTATATTACACTGCTTCTAACAGAAAATGGAACTTTACAACTTATAATCAAACACAAGGGAAAGGATATAGTAATGTTTAAGTCCAGGAGCAAACCAGCCTGTGCCCAAGATTTGGTACATACCTGCCCGTGGGAAGAAGTTTCACACAGGACATCATATCAGTAATTTCTCTCATGGTCTTTCCTTCTTCTGGAGGCTGTAGTGCTCCAGGGCTAGCGTCCATTATGATTCCAGTAACAAAGGCACTCATACCCCTTATGGTATTGCTAAAATACTATTTATTTGAGCTAACCCTAGAAGGAAAAAGAAGATAGTGTAGATCATCTTGTCTTTTCAGTTGCTGGGAACCCCAAGTTGTGCTGCATCAGGTAGACATGCATGGGGGTTAGGTTTAGCTCAGTTGGTTAGAGCATGGTGCTGCTAATGCCAAGGTCATGGGTTCAATCACCGCATAGACTACACTGAGTGTTGGACTAATGATTCTATGATACAGCTGACATCTCCTAAAGATACTGTAATTTGCAGGTTGCATTGTAAGCTTTTTGGCTACTAGAAAGATCCTTATCTACAAAGCAATTACTACAATTAATAATGCAAGAGTAGTGACAAGTAAAATAAATATTGAATATGAGAATGGGTACAGAATAGCAGTGGCATTGCAGTTAAGACCACCAAAGCTGTCCCACCATTAGGCTCCACCTCTAGTCCCAAGTCCTGTAAGACAATGGTAGTGCAAATACCACCAAACAGCCCAGTTGCCTATGCGATTTTGTAGACGAGGAGTACAAGGGCATTCAGTAGTTTTTGTTCAGTGACACATAACACACAAGGAGCAAACGCAGTTGTATGGGGCTACACATAGTGTTTCTGTGTGACATAGACAGAACAAACACGCTGTATTAATGTACAACTCGGGACTGGAGGGGTCTTCTCTAGTACTCTGAATGCAGCCATAGCCCTATGCCTCCCTGGCATCCTGCTCAGGAGGTGCAGCCGGCATGCTGTCCCCAGTGCAATGGGACAGCTCAGACCCTGGTGGCAGTCTACACTCCCCAAGGGCTGAGCTACACTCTGCAGAGAAGTTGTGGCACTCTGCAGATATTCCTGAGGCAGCCTCATGAATTAAAAAGGCTCACCTTTCCAGGGGAAGGCAAACTCTTCCTGTGAGCCTTTAGCAACCGGGAGCCTGCAGAAGGCAGGCGCTGAGTTAGTAAACAGCACGCCTAGCTGCTTGCCTCAGCCTCTAAGCACTCTGATAGGACCCAAAAGCCAGGCCTCTTCAGTTGCTTGCCAGGACCCCTGGAGCCTTGATAGGCCTAACAGGGCTATTAGAGGGTACATGTGTCCACCTGTTCAGTCCTGCTTCTAGCAGCTGCTAGTGGTCCAAGAGGCTTCAGCATACCCCTGGCAGCTGGCACTGCTCTGGCACTGTGGGCTTGGAGGGGAGCACAGCGCAGTGTCTGCAAATCTCCCCACACTAAGCTCCCAAAGCTGGGCTAATCATACATGGAAGAAATAGCTGCTCCCCCACACACACCATAGGAGAGGTCTCTACTGTCTGTAAATTGCAATTTACAAGCTGGTGGGGCACTCTAGTAATCCACACTGGTGCTGTCAGTGGTGGATAGCTTTCTATTGCTAGGTTAGAAAAACTTCTCAAGAGTGTTCTTCTACTCCCTGAATGTATTAATATTCATTTGTTTATTCTTGAGGTAATGGGATAAATTTCCATGAGTTGGGGTTACTCCACATCTTCCTGTGCCCCTGCTCCTCTGCAGGTGGGACATGGGGCAATTAAAGGAGGCTTGTCATTAACAATTAGCAGACAAAGTTTATCCTGCAGCCAAGGGATATATGCAGCATGGCACAGGCCTGGGACTTAAGCTGTATGTGCAGCATAGTATAGCATAGGCCTATGCCTACTCAGATTAACTGTTAGTGGACAACTAACTCCTCAACATATCCACATGGGACAAGTTCTGCTCTCGTTCAGGAGGAACCTGCTCTAACTGGAATTTAGCACAGACATTACCCTTCTGCTCTTAGGTATCCTGGTGCTTACCTGACTGCTGCATTCTCTGTCTTCTTCAGGGTATAAGGAATGGAAAGTCTGACTGCATGGGCAGTTCACAGGGCTCACTAGCCTCTGAGTCTCTAGAAACACCTTTGATTGATTGTGGAAGGAGGGTAGAAAGCAGAAATACACTGTCAGCCATTGTGTGATGTGGAAGCAAGGTGTGCAAGGCCAGGCAGCACAGGAGACCCTGGTGGTGTAGGTAGGAACAGACCTTCTGCCTAAAAAAGGGCAAAAGAAGTTAATAAAGCCCTTGTCTGCTGGTACATCAGCAGTAGCAGGTGACCTGGGGCTCTGTGTCAGCTTTATTTAGCTCACCTGAGCATGGTATCTTCTCCCCAGAAGAGTGAGAATCAGATGGACTGTGCTGAAGCACATTTTTCAGGAAATAAGCAGGAGGCTGTGTTACCAAAGACAAAGTGTTTACTCTGGCTACACACAAGGAGAGGTGCAGCATGCAGCTTCCAGCTCGCGATCTTGAGGCATTTCTGAAACTGTGTCAAGCTGCAGGTAGGAAGCTGTGGGGCAGTGCTCTGTGGCAGTGCTTGGATGGTCAGGCCAATGGGTTCCCGGGGTGGCAATGGAGTCAGAGCACTGCTGGTACCCTGCCTTCTCTCTTTTCCCTGTGCCCTCTCCCACTCTGTGGTAGCTGTCAGAGACTGTCAGTGCCTGAGGACAGAGAAGTGACTGACTGAACTCTTGAGCTTGGGCTAACTGCCATCTACTTCCTTCATCTGTCACTTAAATCTTATGAGTCAGACACAGAGGGAGAACCATGTCCATTGTTTAAGAGCCAGAGGACCCTCCTCCACTTTCCACAGGTCCCCTCTGCAGGGAGAGGAGTGCGTCAGAGCGGGGTGCCCTTCCCAGCCTTGTCTCCAAAGGAAAGAGCATTCTTCCTCTCTGTACATGGCTCATGTTGCACAGGCTGCCGTCTGGAAAGCTTGGCCAAGCTGTTAGTACTTGGGATATGTGGAACTGGAAAAAATCCTGCTGATCTCTGTAAGTAGAGAACTGCACCACAGTGGTCAGTGCTGTCAAGAAGCCTGACTGCTGGAATCAAAGGACGAGGATAGCCTGGGCAAACTACATGCAGGCAGAACAGGGAAGAATAAGGCGCCCGGAAGAGCCACGCAAATGTGTCAGCACCACTGCAAACCAGGAGGGCCAGTAACACGTACTAGCATACGAGTAGGTCCTTCCTAGAGCTGTCAGGGTGTCAGTGGATGACATAGGCATACATAACTGAAATCCATATTGCGCAGACCATTGTATGGTTCTCTGTGCAGGGCCCTACCTGGGCTATTGCCAGCTTCTCACCTTGTTTCTCAACCCAGGATTACCAGGGCTTGACCATCTGTGTTTGCAGTGCAGCAAGTGAAAGGGAATGTGACCTGCCTCATTCAGGCTCTCCCTCCTGCTGGGAGTTCCAACCTTGCCCAGATTTTTTGCTTCTGCTGTCTCCTGCACTCAGCTAGTCCGCAGAACAGCACAGTGGGATCCCAGGAGACACCAGGGACACCACCTGCATCATCAAGAGAAGGTCAACACCTCATCAGCAGGTGTGACAGGGAAGATGAGATCTAAAATAGGAATGATCCAAGGCAGTTGCCTCTGCATGGTTATAGAATGCCACACATTTCTCTGGAGCCCAGCTTCTGCCAGGCTTGTTTACTTTACTTGGCAGTCTCTCTGCAGCTGCAGCATACAGCTCCATTAACAGACCAAGTCCAGTTGCCCCTTTCATGACCACCTCTGGGAATATGCTACACCAGAGTACTAGGACAGTACAGCCAGTCCTGAGTTGGTCCACAAGCCTGCCAAATTTTCTTCCCCAGCTGCACCAAATATTCAGCTCAACCACGGCACATGTGGAAAGGAGTCAGATAAGACTGTATGTGAACCTGCATCTGCTGACAAGGCCAGCAGCCAGCCATGATAGGGAAAAAGATCAACAAATTTTCCCTACCTTGCATTCCTGGTGGACAATCCTGTCCTTCCTGCAGCAATGTTTCTGGTCAGTCCCTGCCTCTGACAGACGTCCCTAGCCCTCCTTTTAAGAGCAGCGTCTTTTTGGGCCTGCAATGGGACTTGATATAACAGCTCCTCTCAGTCTCCTCTATGAATTTCCTGGTTCTTTGCATTTTCTAGCAGTGTTTCATCATTTCTGCCCCTGTGAGAAACTGCCATTCTACCCTTTGGGTGCTAGTACAGTAGGGTGGAGTTTTCTAATTTAAGGCAGGTCAAAGTAGGCGGGCACTACAAGGTAGTAAGTCTTAGAGCTAGGACATACTTACACAAATCCAGAGAACAGGAGGGAGCAGGCACAGGTACAGGTAAGAGCTAAATACACGTGTATGTGAGAGCCTGGTATGAAGGCTGACTGATATGTGACTGCACAGGTGTGTGTATGACTGCCTAGAGATGTGCGTCCTATGAAAGCGTAAGCATAGGAGGGCAGCAGAAATGACCTTTGCTTGAACCAGGTCTGGTGGTATTTCAAGAGAGCACGTGAAGGTGACATTTTTCAACCATTTCTGGGTGTCTGGTGTGGATGCTTTAGTGCCTAGAACTATGTTTGCTGCTCATTCTCAGCAGCCCGAATAAGGAGATAACATTTGTAAAGCGCTTTAGACATATTAATGTTTGTAAAGTGCTACATGATTTTCTATGAGGGCAGAAGCTGTTGATCTGGCTCAAAGGATAGTTCTTGCTTCTCCAGACCTTCCTAATGTCTTCTCAGTGCATCTTCTCAGCTTTTCCCACTAGTGGCAGCCATACCATATGTGCCCTTCTGAATGGGCAGACACCACTGCTAATTCTGCAGCAGCTGCTCAGGTCAAATTGAAGAGAGATACGATAAAACTCTGAGCAATCATCAGAGCCCTCAAAGACCAATGTCTAGGACTTCCGTGGCACTACATGCTCTTTGCTACACCAATACCACTACAGCAGTGAGGGATCTGTGCATGTCTGGAGAGCTCCCCCAGATCTGTGTGGTAGAGCAGTGAGCCATGGTCTGTATAGTGTCAGGTATTTTGCACTGTATTGTCACCCCCATCCGGCATCCCAGACATACACAGGTTCAACTACCCTGTGCTCTGGGCAAACACCTCCTGTGCACAGGGTATATCTAGGGAGTATGTTTCCCTGGGACTGCTTGTTGCTTTCTGTACTGCTCTTTCTTTGCCAGCGTCAAGCTTTCCCAATGCCCCTGTGTTTCCAGAAAAGTTTGAAATTCTGTTCATTTTTTGGAGATTCTCTAACTGCTCAGGGCAGGCAGATCCCAGTTCTTTTCCCTTTCCTAATTATGCTGTGGGAGACCTTGACATGGTGACAGTGGGTTTTTGGTTTTTCAGTAGTTCCTCTGCACTTGTGATTCTTCTTTCTTCTCTCCACCAGCTGACAGTAACAATGTGGGGTTTTTTTTGTTCTGCAGTTGGTATCGTCTCAGTCATTCTGGGCTGATCTCTACTCTGCAGCTCTGTGAGGGCTTCGTATTTCACTTCTGCAATGTGAAGTACATTGAATCACTCTACTTGTGATTCTGGATGTTTGCTGTAGGGGAAAAAAACAGTAGTTAAACCTAAAAGCTTAGTTTGGAAACATCCTACCTACCATGATCAAGAGATCTAATGGTGAAGAATAAGGTTGTGTAAATAGTATTTCTTTCATTTTAGGAAACGTCTGATAGAACCTCTACCTCTCTTTGCTGCTCCCATATTACATTTCACCAGGCATGCAGAACTCATTTCAGTCCTTCACCCACTTTCTTTGGGACAGACCGGACAAGGCAAGAGTTGTCACTGCTTCTTGTGCAAGAGTGAGGAAATTCCCTTCGAAGGTGCAATCTAGCATGAAGGCCATTTCTCAGGCACACACCAAAAGCAGTCAGAGGGATGGTCTACATGCTCCGTGAAATACCTAAGGCATCCAGCTGTGTCACCCAGCTTTTATTCAAGATAGCTAATGTACAGTAGATATCTCTGGGTGATTCTTCCTGACCTGCAAGCTGAGGGAGAGGATGATCCTTCTGTACTCTTAGCCTTGCTTTCTGGGCCAGTGTAAGGCCATAGCTGTTGACAGAAGCACATCCATGCTTTATAGCAAAACTGAATCCATTCTCTTATACTATACATACAAAGAATTTCTCTCCATTTGCAGAGAAATATTTATTTTTATGCCTTTAAACCTGCTTGGGCATCTTAATACTAGTATTCATGTCTACTCAAAACAAGTTTTCTCAATTATAAACTTCTGCATATAGTCCAGAAACTGTATTGGAAGCTGAAGTAAAGACATTAACAGTGCCAGATGAAACTGATACCATCAAAGTTCATTTGGCAGCTAGGACTTTTGGTACACGCTGCTGTATTTATTTGAGAGGAAAAGGCTAACATGTGGTCTATTTCTACAAGGTTCTTTGCAGCTGTTCCTAGGCTTGGTCCAAATGTCTATCTGAAGCAGCTTCTTGTCAACACTGAACACTACAGGGCATTTGTATGATCAAAAATTCATTTGGCTTTTTGTCCAGGAGACCAGAAGCATGTCATCCCTCACTAAATGCACAGCCTCATCCTTGCAAGACATTGCTAAAATAAAATTTATGTTATGGTAGCACTTATTGGCCATAACCAGGCTTACCTGTTGTGCTAGGTTTTGCTCTGGCTCTGAGAAATTATAATTGCTGCCCTATAAGCCCTAAGCTGAAACAAAAGGCACAGCAGGTAATGAGACAAACAAGTGAATTCATGCATACATGCAGGAGTGAGAGAAGAACAAATGTTAGCAAGATGAGTGCTGTTCCTAGTTGGTAAGCAGGAGTGACTGTATCTGGAAATATGAATGTCAGTGCTGCAGTAACCTAAATCATGGGAGGAGACAGCACTTTACCTTCCCACTGTGATGCAAACCACCTTGAAGGCTTTATGTATTGAGGAAGTTGAGGCAGGGCGTGAGGAGGAACTTGGGAAAATTTTGACTCGGAACATTTTCACATTATAATAGATCCAGGAGACAATGTGGTAGCACGTGGTGGGGAAGTAATATCTGCCTCGCAGCCAGCTGGGGCATGCTTTATACTTGCTCTTCACCTCTTCTGCTTTGTGGCAGAAATTTGGTCTGGATGGATGTGTCTGAGCTCAGTGCAAACATAGGCTACACAGAGCGGTAGACGTGGTCTCCATCTCTTCCTGTGTTAGCAGCCGGGCCCTCTCCAACACAGGATGAACATGGGCCTCCTGCATGGAGGCAGGTGATGATGGTGGCAGGGTCAGCCGTGCTGCCGTATCTGGGAGAAACTTCCAGCTTACCCTACAGCCCTGAAGGCCTCAGTGTCCCTGTCCTCCTGGATTGTGGAGGCACCTGGAAATGCTGATGACCAGTAAGGCTTTATTTATCTCATGATGGGAAATGCAAAGCAGTCACACTGGCCAAAGAGGCCTGTTTCCACCGCAGCACAGCTTAAGTGCCAGCCTGGCACATGGGGACAGGAGAACACACTGCACTGTGCAAGCTCATGGCCGCTTCAGGAGCATGGAAGGTACCCAGGGGAGAGGAGTGCTACATGTCTCACCTTTATTCAGGGGGTAGTTAGACCTGTCTGGGTGGATTGCACAAAGGAGGAACTGCAGACAGAGCATGCTTTCATGCATGTTTTGAAATTAAGTCCTTTCTGTTTCAGATAGATCCTATCCCTGTCAGTGTACTTCCTGCAGGCTTCTACACCTGCCTGTTCTCATGTGTGAGTTGTCCACAGGCAACACAATGGCTCTGGGCACTTTCCAGCAATGAATCCCCTACTACCCAGAGTAGGGGATTAGTGCCAGAAACTTTGGGCAGATCTTTGAGTTGGCCTGGCATATTGCATTGTACCTCTTCTCATGGCAGACCTGCAGGATGAGTAGGGGTGGAGGGAATGGTGGCAGGAGTTAGTCTTTAAGGAGTTAGGCTAAGAAAGGAGCTAGGTGCCTATGTAGAGATGGATAGCCTCACGGGCCTTTTTAGCAAGATTGTCTATGATGCTATGATTATGGAGTAGGTACTGATAGTAGATACTTGAGTTTATTACGGTGCAGAATGACGTCCTCTGATATGTGCAGTTTTGCCATTGATAACAATAACTGTTTCCTGAGTCTATTAATTACTACAAATATTGTATTTAATAAATAAGCAACAGAAATGTAAGCTTACATTGTATTTTTTACAGCATTCTGGCATAAAAGTAATTGTAAATAGTGTTCACAGCCAGAAGTAACAACATGGAACTGTTGCATTCCCAACAAAAATTTTTTGTTCCGTCTTTCCTTCATAAAAATTGCCAGTAGCACATCTGCAGGAATGGTGTACACTTTTGTGTGTACTGACTCATTTCAATATGCAGCCATAAGGATCTCTTAAACTTTGATAAAGGTGAAGGCATGTTTTGTGATACATTAGAATAGCTTACTAATAAACAGTGTTTTTGTTACAGAAAAGTTGCAGCCCTACAATATTTGTGTCCTTTCCAAAGGCATGTCTTCCCTTGGCTGTCACAGTGTCACTGCTAGTATGGTAGTCTTCTAAAGCCTGCAGAGGGATCAGCAAGTTCCCCAGTTCACCACATCCTGCCTTCTTCATGACCCTGTGAAGCTCAACTTCCCCTGTCTGTCTCTGCAGGTCCCGTGCCACCGTGATGAAATCTAAAGGGGTGCAAGTGCTCGTGATTCTTGTAGTTCTGTCCTTTGGTCTGGTCCACTTCCGCTTCCTACCCTGCAGCAACAATGCCCCCATAGAAGAAAAACAATCTCCAGTCCACATCCTCATTCTCTCCTCCTGGAGGTCAGGATCTTCCTTCACTGGACAGATCTTCAGCCAGCACCCCAGCGTCTTCTACCTGATGGAGCCTGCATGGCATGTGTGGGTTACAATGTACCAGAGCAGTGCCAAAGTCTTGCACATGGCAGTGCGGGACTTAGTCAGGTCTGTCTTTCTGTGTGACATGTCTGTGTTTGATGCCTACATGTCTAATCAGAAGAAAAAATCTGATTTATTTCAGTGGGAGACAAGTCGGGCCTTGTGCTCCCCCCCTGCCTGTGACTCATTCAGCCGCAGTGACATAATAACTGCAGGCAATTGTAGGACAATCTGTGGCAAGTACCCATTTAGCAAGGTGGAGGAAGCTTGTAAAACCTACAGCCACATTGTCATCAAGGAGGTCCGATTCTTTGACCTGAAAGTTCTCTACCCGCTTCTCACTGATCCCTCTCTCAACCTCAAAATCATTCACTTAGTGCGTGATCCTCGTGCTGTGTTCAGGTCCCGGGAGAATACAATGGCTGACCTAACACGTGACAGTAACATTATTGTGGGGGCCCAGAAGACAAAGGGAGAAATGGGACCCTACAACACAATGCAGGAAATCTGTAAAAGCCATGTTGAGATTTACAAAGCAGGCAGCCAGACCATTCCCAGCTTCCTCAAAGACCGCTACCTGATGGTTCGCTATGAAGACATTGTCAGAGACCCACTAGCAAAGGCTGCTCAGATGTATAGGTTTGGAGAACTCCATTTCACAACCGAACTTCAGAAGTGGGTTCACAACATCACCCATGGGAAGGGGCAAGGGGTACAGGCCTTTGAGATTGGGTCCAGAGATGCAGCGAGTGTATCCCAGGCCTGGAGGAAGACCCTTCCGTTTCAGAAAATAGAAAAAGTGCAAAATGTGTGCAAGGATGCGATGGACTTATTGGGCTACCGGCTAGTTCAGTCTGAAGAAGAACAGAAAAATATGTCACTGGATCTTTTGTTTGCCCAGAACTCCTCTGAGTGACAAATTCTGAAGGTTGAAAAGCTGCTCTCTGCACCTGGTCTCTGAAGGCTGCAGTATGCAGAACCATTTACTAGAGCAAAAGAGGACAGAGGTGCATGCAGATGTACGTGTAAGTGAATGTGCATGTGTGGGCTGGGAAGGGACCAGTAACACAGGAATAGAGTGCTGTGAGGCCCTGACTACACTTAGAAGAGCTTGCCCAGCAAAGCAGCATCATGCTCCAAGGCCAGGCAAGTGCGTTATCTTGGAACAGCTCCTAGAGGCTCAGCTACAAGGCAGGCTGGAGTAATACAAGTCCATTTTCCAAATAAAGCCCAGGTTTTATGTGAGAGAGGAGGTATGTGCAGATGGGAGCAAATAAAATGCCCAAGGAGCAGGACCAGACAGTAGAACCTGAATCCTTCATAAGCCACAGCTCAATGCCAGTGAAACCACACAGAGCAGCTGCACTGCAAAAGAAGAGGAGATATAAGTGGAATCTGACCAAAGAGCACATTTCCTGGTCATTCTGCTACCACCAATGTCAGAAGAGACACAAGGATGACCAGATACTGGTTTCTGGAAAGATCCCTTTTTTAAAAATGGCTGATATTTCCAGCCCAGTTTTTCTTTTTCTCTGTTCCTGTGCATGAACATCCGGCATTAGTAGCAATTTTGGGAAAATTGTCTGTTCACTTACCATATAATGGGGAAAATAGAATAAACCTGCTATGGCTGAAAATAAAACCATTGTTAGTTTGGGTATGGGGATTCATTTCAGGGGCTATGTGAATTCATTTATTTTTCTACTGAAATAACCATGCCTTCTAGCGTTCAGCACTAGTGATTGTTCCTCCCCCTGCCCAGAAGATCTCACAGTCCACAGCTGAGACTGAGAAAAGTTTATGCTAAGCCTGAGAATTTAAGGACAGAGTAAGGACACAGATTCCATTGGTACAAATACTGGAAGTGGAAAGATATGTTCATTGCAGTGAGTTGAGGAAGCTGAAAGAAGAACAGAATAGAAGTTATTCTATTGAATTTATTTATTGAATTTGTTTAATAGATTTTGCTATTCTCCATCATCCACAATGGGAATATGTGGTTTGAAACTGAACAAAGTTACTTTTTTAATCTCTTCTCTCTAGTACTCCATAAGATGAGGGGGAAAATTTGTTATCGGACTTGGGAAATGAAAAGCCCACAAACATCTTCCACACCTACCACTTCCATGTGTAAATTGCAGATCCCCTTTAAGCTGCATCAGTTGAACAATGCATTCAGAATTACTTGCTCTAAACGCCTTCTGGGAGGCTGTTATGTGTGACTTTTTTTTTTTTTTTTTTTTTTTTTTTTTTTAGTAGATGCTTTCAAGATCATGCCCAATCATTCATTATTTTATTATTTAATTTTATGATTTGCTTACAGGGCAGTACTATGAATTGAAATGGAGCTTGTGTGACTATTTTCACAGACAAGTCTGTTCTGAAGTTTGTAGTCTGAAGGAGTCTGAAGTTTGAAGGAGTACCACTACCACTATTCCTCCTCAGCTTAGACAGTGCAAGGGATCCTATGAGACGGCTTCATCTGCTTTAGTGCAAAATTACCTAGTTTAGCTTCGGCTGCTGCTGAAGGTGGACCAAGCTGATATTACAACCTATTGGCTTCAGGAAGCTCACAGAAATCCTTTTGCTATTTCTGTTGTGGTGGCTTCGGTGATTTGTTGACCATCAGGGATGTGCAGAGGAGGGATGTGGTGGAAAACATGCTGACACAGAAGATGGGGAGTGGAGAGCAAACCTGAGGGAGGAGGCTAGGAAGGAGAGTGCTGCTTGGAGAGCAAGTCGAAGAGCACAGCTGGGTGAAGGGCAAAGGCTGTGGAAAGTTTGAGGGGGCCAGAGCAGGAAGGTGCAGGTGCAGGAGGGGTGGAAGCAGAACACACCATGGCATGGGGTGGAGGCCCTGCTGCAGGCAAGCTGGCTGACTGAGAGGAGCAGAAATGGGGGTTCGGAAAGTGGAGTTTCAGAGGTGAGAACACACACTGCATCTGGCAAAGCCTTTTTCTGGTGATGCTGGGCAAATGCAGACCTCAGAGGTGCTGGGCAGGTCCACAGTCCTTCGATGCATGTTAGAGAGGCAGCAGTTTAAGTGCATCTCTCGTGTCAGCACAGGAATCCTAAAGCTGAACTCAGCAAGGCCCCCATGCATCCAGCCTCTCCTTTGCAACCAGCCTCAGAGTCCATTTGCTGGTTGTTTTCAAGAGCTGGGAGGTGAGCCCTGGCCCTGCCCCGAGTGGCATCACAGGGCAGCTGCCAAGGGCAAGGATGCACACCAGGAGGTGACACAGACAAGCAGCAAATACATCTTTGCTCAGTCCAGAATTCTCCTAGCATGATGCTTGCTTGTAAAGTACACTTTCTTTTAATTTATTTTGCTTGGCATTTTATTGGGTTTTGGTTGGTTTCTGTATTGTTCTGTAGTTTTCCAAAACAATTTGTTGTGTCAAGAGGTCTGGCTACACCTCAGTTATCTTAATTTTTTTTTTCCTGTAAGTTTTTTCTGTCTTCGATTTTTTACAGTTGAGCATCCAATTGCAATGAAAGTGGGAGGTGGGTCTCCGGCTTGGTTAAAATAGTTTTATGAAAGCATGAAGTAGAATCATTTGTGTCTAAAATGTCACTGATACATCCCAAATTGACCCCTCCCTCAGTTCCTTAAAGCACCCTGCATGCAACAGGTCATTTAAATTAATTCAACTTGTCAGGCAAATTTACTCACTATAATCTATACGATTAATCAGAAGTAAATGACCACAGGCACATTATGAGCCTCTTTTCTCCGGGAGTTCAGAGAACAATGGCAATAGATCGTTCTAGCTCCTGCCGTGATCCACACATACTCTGGCACACTGTTGGCTGCTTCCGTTTGCCCATGTTCTCAGGTGCTCTGCCCCAGCCCTGGGAGGCTGGGCATTGCACACAGGACTCCGTGCCAGGGGTGAGAAACCTGACATTTCTCGCACTGTGCTGCAGCTCGGCCCTGCCTGTGCTCTGCAGCTGATACTGCCCCAGTGCTGGAATATCTCCACTACTTTGCAGACACAGCATGGCAGCTATTCTGAGGCTGGAGTGCATCATCAGGAGTGAGTCTCCATGCTGAAGATATGCATCCTTGGGAGCAAGTGGCCAAGGCAGGGCTGGGCACTGGAGATGAGCTGAGGAGGCTCTAGGCGGGAGGAGAGTGTCCAGATCTGCATCAAGCTGTGCCCCTTCTCCTCCCCTGCAGGCTTCCACTGCACAGTCCAGCTGTGGGATGCTGAGATGGTCAATGGACATCATGGACTCGCAGCTCTGGCTCCCAGTCCTCTCCTTCCCTGGCTGCCCTCAGCTGCCCCCCTGGCTGCAACCCTTTGCCCCAAGCCTCTGACCTCTGACTGTAGCCATCAGCTGCCCTCCTCATGCCAACGTAGCTCCAGTAGGGAGCACGCATATTAGGCCTGCTGGCTAGGAAGGCATTTGCTACCCACTGTAGAAAAATGACAATGTCTACCTGAAGGATGAGATCTCATTTGCATCTCATTAAAAAAGTTACAGTACCTTGTTTAAAAGAAAAATATAAACTGCTGGTTTTTAGAATTGGGGGATATAGTGACTATGTTCATGTTTGAAGGTGCATAGGCAAGAAACTGTATTCAGCCTCTCTGTGTGTGTTGAAAAGGTGTGGGAGAAGGATTCACCCTAACCAATTAGCAACCTCCAATAGCAGGAAGAAAGCCTTTCCAACAAATTCACAGCAGGTGAGGTGTTGGTTTTCATAGTGGAGACTTAATAAGGGTTTTGTTATGTGCTGATCCTGCTGAGTATTGTAGTTCAATAACCCTGCAGATACACCCTGAGCAGTTCTACTGATTAGCAAGAGAAAGTAGCTACCAGCTAACAAGTGGAATGAACTAATCATCAACCATCCCTAATTAAAAGCAAGCCCTGAGAGCACCAAGAGTGGCAGCCTTGAGGAGAAATGAGAGGGCTTCTCAGCCCAGCAGCAGTCCTCTAATAAGCTCTGCTGGGATAGGCAGGAGTGTCTGATGTCCTGCTTGTCTCTTTGGGGTAAGAGACCATCCTGCAGCAGCTGGGATGAGAGCTGTGGCTGTTGTACCACAGCACACTGCGGGTAGGGGAGGTTAGCTGCCCTGTGGCGCAAGGCAGCTGTAAGAACATGCTCGGTCAGTGGTGGGAGGGATGATATGGGCAGGAGGGAGGAGGATTATTTTAATTTTTGTTACAATTCAATATAATTATCGTTAATGATGTAGAATTCACAGTTCAGTGTTTTGTTGTGGCCTTTCTTTTATCCGTGAAGTTCTAGGCACACTCATGCCTTGTAAGAGCTAAGAGGGTGAAGTTGCCAGCTGGGAGAGTTTTCCAGGTTTCTAGGTGAAGGGCTGGATGTATGTTAAGAAATGTTTCAGAAGCAGCCCTTTGAAATTGAATCCGAAATTATTTTGTCACTAAGCAGTACCTAGTACATTGAATTATTCAGGTACACTAAGTCTGTGCCCCACAGAAACTAGATTTCTCGTATAGCTACAGATAGTTTCTTCAGCCACAGGGTCAGTAGCTATCCAAATTTCACCTTCAGCCATGCTTTTCCCTGAATGAAGCAATTTGCCCTGACTACCAAGACTAAAAACATCTGAAAGCAGCTGTGGATAGTTATGAGATGTCTGTTACCCAGGGACTTGGTTTCTTGCATTCATTTTAGAAACCACTAAGATAAGATTGCTCTAATTTTAAGGAGAAATCTTACTGTTTAAAACTTATTTTCCTAGTAACTGGAAAGACCTTAGGTGTGTTTTTCCTTATGTTTCTAAAGTCTGTTTTTCCACACAATAATCTGTAGAATTTGAATATGATTGACTTGCTTCTTAAGAAAACTCGTGCAAGCTTGGAGCAGGCACGCTGATGTAGAGCAGTATGACTCATACTGCAGCAGGGCAGAGCGGAGCTGCTGCACCTCTCAAAAAGTCCCTTTCAGTCAGAGCTGCACTCAACGCACTTGGTTAAAAGCATAGAGTCTCTTCTAACTGAAGACCTGCTGAATGGCTTCCTACTTCTGTTTCTGAGCAAACAGCATCTCTTCAGTACAGTACTAGTTATATTTCTATATTAACCAATCTTAGTTTGAGTAGCATAAGTTTTATTGTGAATACTTGTTTTTGGTAGGCTCCATCAATTGCTTGTCTTTAGCTGGACAAAAGTTTTCAGTGTTTCCAGTCACCCAATAAACAAATGACAAATTTGGGGGCTTAGAGGGGAATTTAGTGTACTATTTTGAAAATTACATAAGTTCAGTCAGAGGAAAAAAACAGAATCACTGATTTCAGCACAGCTTCCCTACATGCTGTTAGCAATGTTTCTCATTACAACAATTAGGAAGAGGTTGTTTTGGAAACACTAAAACTACAAACAATGTGGCCAGATGGAAACTTGAAGTTGTTATATTGTTAATGCAAGCAAAGATAATTTAAAATAATTTGAGAAAAAGGAAAAAAGAGCAAAAAAAAAAAAAAAAAAAAAAAAACCCAAACTTCCAAGACAGTGAGCATGACTGATGATAAAACTATGGCTACATACTTTGGCATATACATAATAGACTTCCATTATAATTATTTTTAGAAACATATGTAAAGTTTATGTTGTGCAAGTTCAGAATAACAAGCTCTGCTTTTACACTCTTTTAGTATAAGATGGATGTCACTAATCAAAGGGCAATTAAAAAATTAACTCTTTTGTAGTTTTGTCTGCTGCTTTTCAACTTGCTAACATTTGAACAGTATACACAATCAGTTCTTCACCAGTAGGAAATATTCTAGTTATGAATGGCCAGAATTCACCGATGTTGAACGTCAGCTAACTCAGAAAGAAAGCTATTGGAAATACCAAACCTAAGACATGGCTTGCAGACCCAGCAATGTATCCCTCTGGAATTGGCTTTAGCTCAGCTCTGAGGTGCACATTTCCCCTCTGCTTATCCTCCCAGGTTTAAAAAAAGTATTGCTGCTCCAGGCAGGGATACAAGGAAGAGACAGGTACACTCCTTGACCTGCAAAAATAGAGCTTCTGACATAAGAAGTACAAGATGCTTATATGGCCATGTGAAGATAAGGGAAGGCCTGCAACTGTGTTCATGGTAAGACAGAACAAAGATTTGGGGGGGGGGGGCGTGGAGGGGTTATGGGAGAAAGTGGAGCCAGAATACCCTGAAATAGAACTGTATGATGTGGTGCCATCCCTGGGCCCTGTTACTGGGAAGAGAGGTGGAATGAAGATACTTAAACCCATGCACCTGCATAAACAAGAGTGTATCGTTGGATAAACAGAGCTTTTCAAAAGTCCGGAACAGGTGGAAAAAGGGCCACCTTGAATAAGCTGAGCCCTCTGCATCATACATCTTTCAAGTTCCTACACCTAATGGGTGCACAGAGTGCATAGGGAAAAGTTCTGAGTTAAACAAGGCCTTTGCATAGTTCTGCAAAGGTTAAAGCATGATATTTGTACTCAGAATTTTGCATTGCAGGTGTAATTGCTCTGAAAAGGACAAGCTCACTCTTAAAGAAAGTGTCACTTAAAACCGGTAAAACACGGTAATACTAAAAAGCATAGTAAGTCTTACATTTGATATTTTCATGTTGCAGCCATTTATTGTGCACACCCTCTCACTTTGAATTCAGGAGCAGTTTTGGCTATGTGAACACTCTCACTGAACTGTGAGATTTGGCTGCAGAAGATGATGGAGCTTGTGCCATTGATCCTGGTCATCAGCAGTCCTTGCATTTCAAGCATAGCTGGTAAAGTTTCTAATTGTTTTAAATCTTACTTCCTTTACTATGTTCTCCTGGGCATTCTTGTTAAATACTTGTCTGATCTTCCGCAAAAAGTCCCAAGGAACCAGTCTGAGCAGCATGACTACACCAAATCATCCTCTCTTTCAGCAGGAATGATTTGTGCAGTCAGACACTCCATAGCCTAAACCAGAGTTTTGCCATGTATGTAGTTAACAATGGTCAACTCTCCAAGTAAGTCAGTTGGTGTTTCAGGACAGAAGTTTTCTGAACTGGAGTAGCAGTCATTATATCATTATCATTAGCTTTTAATGTAATTTGAACTGGCTTAATATTGGCTATATCCTAATTCAGACCTTTTTTTTAAGAGCATAACAATGCAATAAGCAAAGAACCTAAACCTAATTTTAGTAAAAACTTTAATTTTTGTGTTTATAAACCCATTTTATTTCACCAAAGAATGACTGAATTCCAGATTTACAGGAGTTACGATTAGTGTTCAGTTGTCATTTTGGGAGTGGTTATTCAAACAATCATAGAATCACAGAATGGTAAGGCTGGAAAATAATGTTAAAGTAGTGACCAGAGCATGGTATCAGTCTGTTTTTTTTCAGATTGTGACTATATTCTTGCAATGTTATTCTCTTTCTTAGCTGATGGATACCTAAACTCTGAGCATTTGTTAACTTGTACCTAGCTGTATCAGACTTGACACAGGGCACATACACCTGGTCGTGCCAACTGCACCCCATGGCCTGATGCAAGCATTACCTTTTTTTAGACTGAATAGGTTGGGGTGCTGCCATCTATAGAGATGCAAGTTGTGTGGGGGGGCTTATAATCAAGGTGTTTGAAATCATGAAGGCAGCCGCTAATTAATGTTGTTAAACAGATCCTGTAATACTAGCAGTGAAGAACACGTCCTGAAAAGGGTAGAGATCAGTTTAAAACACATAGGTACCTTCTGGAGCTTTCTGCTATGAAAGGTTATTGGGAATAATGCAGAAAGAATGCAGAAAGAAATTAGACAAGCTCTTGGACAACAGGTGCATATACATGTATGAAGGGAATGGGCAGGGATGTACCCTCTGACATCCTTTATATGATGACTGTGCTGCTACAGGGAAGTGCATCGCAGACAGTAGCCAAATAGCATACTCCTCACCAATGTCTTGAGATAAAACACCCAGCTAAAAGTAGCATTGACCTGATTCACACATTTTCTGAGGAAAAAAAATCATTCGATCCTAACTAGAAACTTTGCTGAACATTGCAAAAGGTATTCTTCCCTAGGAGGTGAAAGCTAATGTGGGAATCATTTGATGCTTTCGCTCTAAATCAAATCACTTTTGATTTAAGTGACTTCCTCCTAAACAATTGGGTGATAACTTAAGCCAGAGCTGACTGGTAGATTTAAAATTAAACCTGAAACAGTAAAACACCTGTGCTGCCTAACTGAAGGTAGGCTGTGCAAGTACTGTGCCAAACAAACCTGAAAAGCCTTATATTGAGAGGAGAACAAAGTAAATTTAATACAAAGATCATCTGGTTCCTTAAACCAAGTTTTGTTCTGTCCTGCGTCATCTCATGAATGAGTCTGCTTATTTGGACTATAAACACATTATCTATTTTTAATCATGAAAAATTACAGGGCATATGTCCTATTGGAGCCTTCGTGAAAAGTGATGCTATGCAATTCTACCGATAGTAAAACAATTTTTCCCATAGCGATTAGTGTAATAAGGGAGGGATGCATACAGGAACTTAAATATTTACAATTACAATATGCAGGAACTTCTGTATATTAAACTACCCTGTTTATATGTCAGTAACATTCCCCCCAAAATAGTGGAGTTTGGGGTCTTTTTGTTTGTTTGTTTGTTTTCCTAGAGGCTCTTTGGCATGTGACGCTTTCTTGTTAACACAGAAATTGAGATGGCTGCCTACTGTCCTGAGAAGGTAACTGACAGATCATTTGGGAGAGCAGGGTATTAGATGATCAGCCACAGAACTCTGAAGTGACAGACACACGACAAAGAGCAGGCTGCTTAATGCAGCTAAAGGCCAGAACACTGAATGTGGTTTTGTCACACTTTACTGCTCTCACCGTTCAATAGCCTTTCCATGAAGCAATGTACAGGTTGGACTGCCAACTGGTTTACATAGCAGATGTGTTATTTCACGTTTATCACTGAAAGCTTGCTTTATACTGAACAGGACCTTTCTCTCGTCAACATTTTTTTTACTTTAAAGTCTTCAGTATACTCAATGTTACAAAAAAAAATCACCCAAATACAAAATAGGTCCTTTATAAATATACATACATACATATATATATATGATACGGGCTTGTTCATTTTAAAGAACTTATGAGACTTCAGAATATTAAAATAAATTTTCCATCACATTTGTACTTGTAAAATTACTCTGCTTTTAAAGTTCTTGCCACAGTCCTAGATCAGTCATTTTCTACTATTTTGCTATCTAACTCTTCCTAAACGCTATTCTTCTTGCTACATTTTCAGCTCCGAATTTTGCTATTAGTTTACTTCTGGCATGTTCATCGTCTTTTTGCAATTCTAAATCATCCTCTCTGCTCCACACAGGGTATCCATCCAAGCGCTGTCCTGTCTGCAGGAAGTTTAAGGTAGTCTCTACTTCACCAGTGTTTTTCAGAAAGGCCTGTGTAACAGTGAGCAGGTCCATGCTGAACTTCTCCATGAAGTGCTGTATAGTTTTCACTACTTCTCCCACCGCACTGGAAGAAGAGCAAGTGCTTGTTGGTCTTTCTTCCCCTTGTAACTGAGTATCAGGGAGAACAGAGTCTTCCAGTCCTGTTTTCAAAGTAGATGCTATTTCTTCTGGGGACTTTCCCTCTCCATCTTCTGAAGCGAATTCTTCTGCAATGTCTGAGGTGTCACTTCCTGACTAAAAGTAAGAGCAATGGAGTTATCAGTCAGATACGGTATTTTCTGCAAAAATTCCTATATTACTGCTACCCAGCCATCTTCCCCTGTGACTCTAGGGTATAAAGGCACTCAGTAATTACTGGGTATAATAAAATTCAGTGGTTAAAATGAGACCATGTGTGTTCACAATGATATGTAAGACCACAGAAAAGCAGGAGCTATAAGGAAGGATTTAAACAAATTAACTACAAAAGGCAAAGAAAATGTTAATGTAATGGCAGGACCATTCCGTGCTTATGGGAGAAAGGATGATACCCATTTGCCAATACAGTGTTTAACATGTACTAGTGTGCAACGCTCTCAGATCGATTTCCTCAACTCAACCTCGGGCAGAGAATCAAACTGAAAATGGCTCCCGTTTCTCATCCCGCAGCGTGAGCGACGCGGCTCACGACTCGCACGAAGTTCCCGCTTGGCCGCAGCGGCAGAGGGCAACGACGGGAGTCAACGGCGCGTTAACGTACCGCGAAGCCCCCGGCGGCACCGCCGCGGCGCCCGCGCAGGCCCCGCTCTGCTGCTTACCTCGGTGCTTTCGAACTCCCGATTCGCTGCCGCGAAGATGCCCATTTCTGGGGCGGGCTCGCCGGGGGCGTCCGTCCGCCGGGGCTCTGCGGGGACACGCGGGCGTGGGCCGCAGGGCCGCGGCGGCCCCCGCGCCGCGGTTGGCGGCCGCCGCTCCCCGCCGCGCTCCCCACGGCCCCGCGCCGCGCTCCCCGCCGCGCTCCCCGCGGCTCCCCGCCGCTGGCTGCCCCCGCTCCCCGCCGCGCCGCTCCCGCCCCGCGGCCCCGATCCCCGCCGCGCTCACCGGCCGCGGGCCCGGCGCGCCGGGGGCGCAGGTGGCGCAGGTAGCGGTCGCGCATGGCCTGCCAGGAGTGCCGCGTCAGGCCGCCCCGCTCCAGCTCCTTCCAGAGCGCCGTGCCGCCCGCCCGCGCACCGCGCCGCCCGCGCACCGCCCGCAGCAGCGCCGCGTCCTCCGCCTCCGTGAAGGCGAGGCGGCCGCGCGGCGAGGCGGCGCGGGGCGCGGGCAGCACGGGCGGCAGGCGGTAGGGCTCCAGTGGCAGGCGCCGGTTGCGCTGCACGCACTCCGTCACGTACTCGGTGGAGACGGCGCCGCCGGGCGCCGCCTCGCCGGGCTGCGCCAGGAGCACGGCGCCCGGCTCCTGCACGCGGCACAGCCGGCCGCCGCCCGCCAGCACCAGCGGCGCCAGCCGCAGCTTAGCCAGCCCGGGCCGCACGTAGAAGCGCATGGGGCTGCCATCGTCCCAGAGGAACAGCGTCCGCGACAGCCCCGCAGCCGCCATCTCCACCCCGCCAGGCCCCGCCGCCGCCGCGCAGGCGCGGACGCGCCCCTAGCGCCGAGAAGATGGCGGCTGTGGTGGAGAGCGGCGTGGATGCTGCGGAGACTGAGTCGCGTCTTAGCAAAAAGTGAGGGCGGGACCGGGCCGGGCCGGGCGGGGGGCGTCCGTCCGACCCGGCGCGTGTCTCCAACGGTGACCCGCCGCCGCGCGCCATGCTGGGCCCTGTCGCCGCTCGGCTGCTGGGCCGCGCCTGGAGGGCTGCGCCCCGCTGGCCGCGGGCACTTCATGGCCAGAGCAGGTCGGTGCTTCGCGGTACGGGCCCGGCTCGCCTCTTTCCTCGCGAGGCCAGGGCCAGCGGGAAGGGCCTCGGGGCTCCTGTGGGCCGCCGGGGCCGGGCCGCCGGGGCCGGGCCGGGCCGGGCCGGGCCGGGCCGGGCCGCGCTGCGAGGCCGCCTGCTCTGCCCGGAGAGCTCGCTTTATCTCACTGGCCTGCGGGACTGCAGCGCCCTGATGTTCAGAGGGGGCTGCAGATCTGCAGGAACACAGGCATGCCTCCCCAAGGCATGTTTCCACAGTGGTTGTTTTGGGCTTTCTCTGAGTGTTTTTATTTCCCAGAGAATGAAATATCTTATTTTGATCCTAGGGGATCAAAGCTTCTATTTATTATACTAATCTAAATGTTATTTTGGCTTTTGGGTAGAATAACAGCAGGGTTACATATACACTGAGCTTTCAGCACAATCTTTCTGCTGAGTATTTCCGTATAGAAGTCTCAAAGTTACCTACTGCATCTAGTTTCTTCCTTTTTTTGCAGTGAGCTGAAGAGACGTTTAAAGGCGGAGAGAAAAATAGCTGAAAAAGAGGCAAAACAGAAAGAGCAAAATGAAAAGCATTCGGATAAGTCGTCTTTGTCACCTGACTCTGAGAATAATGTTGGCACTGATGAGGAAAGCTTGGATCCGAATGTAAGCATCTGCTCCCCTGCTTATTGCTGTTTTGAGAATAAATGTTGCTGACTTACGTTTAATTTTTAGTCCAATTG
Organism: Rhea pennata; assembly: GCF_028389875.1. Lineage (NCBI taxonomy): Eukaryota > Metazoa > Chordata > Aves > Rheiformes > Rheidae > Rhea > Rhea pennata. The sequence goes on from NC_084675.1 coordinate 24,430,107, forward strand.
AACTAAAAGGTTAAAGGGGGAGAGACCTCCATCTTCCTAAATCAGAGCAGCTGTGTTTTAATTTTTAACTTGTATGTTCAGTCTCTAACAAAATCTGTTGGTTTGGTTTGTTTTTGGTGACAGCAATATTACAAGATCCGTAGCCATGCAGTCCAGCAACTGAAGGGCACCAACGAAGATCCTTACCCCCACAAATTCCACGTAGACTTATCTCTCTCAGATTTTATAGAGAAGTACAGTCACCTACAGCCAGGAGATCACTTGACTGACATTACAGTGAGAGTGGCAGGTAAAGATTATTCTGGGATATGGAAGGATGATCTGTTGCTTTAAGGCCAAGTCCTAGCTGCTTTTGGAGATGGGGTGGTCTTTTTTCTAATTCTGCTGATCCCTTGTTACTCAGTCATGAAGCTAAGTCTGTAGCAGTGTTTTGACTATTCAAGACAGGACCTTTCAGATTGAGTGGAGTATTAAAATATCCCTGACAAGTCGGAGATCAGATTATGATTCAGATTCAGGATACAAAGTTCATATGACCTTTTGTACAGTGGTATTCATTTTGAGGCTTTAACTGCTTCTCCTTGACAATTAGTGATTAATTCAGAGCTGACGATCCTTTGTCCAGATGACAGTACTGTGGCTTTTGCCCTGTATACTCTGTTAGGGACACATTTCCTGAAATCTGCATACTTCTGGTATTTAGGTCGAATCCACGCAAAGCGTGCCTCTGGAGGGAAACTGATCTTCTATGATCTTCGAGGTGAAGGAGTCAAGTTGCAGGTCATGGCAAATTCCAGGTAAGTAGAATTACGCTCACTAGCATTCTAAGCCAAACGACACTCTTAGATCTGGAGATCTACATTTGGGCATCCTGTTTCTTTAACACTTTAGCTAGGTTGTTCACCTAAGGATTGGCCTAGGCAGCCAGGTAGTGTTGTATTTAGGGTGTTGTGGTTGCCATCCCTCTTAGATATTTTTTAAAGGATTTGATCTGGGGAGACACTTGCTGAACACAGTTTGGAAAGTTGAACTTCAAACAAAACTGCTTAAATTTATTATAATTACAGGCTCTACAAGTCGGAGGAAGAATACTTCCGTATTAACAACAAGCTGCGTCGTGGGGACATTATTGGTGTACAGGGGAATCCTGGGAAAACAAAGAAAGGGGAACTAAGTATTATTCCTTATGAAATAACTTTGTTGTCTCCATGCCTGCACATGTTGCCTCATCTTCACTTTGGCCTCAAAGACAAGGTAGCTGTCACAGCTATTGCTCTTGGAGGTTGTTTGAGAGAAGGTCTGAATGGATGACCTTTTGTATTTGCTGATGGCATCATTTTGTTTAGGTGTTTCTAAAAGTATTTATCCTTTTCAGGAAACTAGGTATCGTCAGAGATACTTGGATTTAATTCTTAACGATTATGTGAGGCAGAAATTCATAACCCGTGCAAAGATCATTACATATATTCGGAGCTTTCTAGACGAGCTGGGCTTTCTGGAGGTAAGGCTTCATGGTTTGTTTTTCTCCATCTACCAGATACTTTTGGAGCCCCTCAGCTTCAGGGCTACCTCATTTTCAGGCTCATACCCAAAATGCGTTCAGAACTGAGAATAATGACCTCAGTGCAGCATATTTTACCAATTTTACATAGTGGTAGCTATTCCTTTGTTCTCCTTTTAGAGTTGAGGCTATTCCTGAGATGTTAGTATGTGATTCAGAGAACTTTTATTAAGGTAGCACTTTTTTCAGTAATTTAAGAGTGGAAATAACATCTTTGAAACTGCATTTTGCCACCGAGGTAAATGCAGGTGTTATTTCATGCAAGTAAAATTGATTCTATTTTAAGATCTGTTGGAGAGTAGTATATTAGAAAATAATACCAGCTGTGCTTTGTTGCATCCAAATTCTTCATTGAGATTTAGGTTATGATCTGTTTGCTAACTGTAATATAGTTTGTTTGCAAGTGTTTACCAACTGAGTCTGAACAAACTCCACTGGCAGTTATAAAGCAGTGGAAGGATGTGGCAGTCCAAACCTGTGCAGTGTCTTTACCATCTTAAATGGATCATACGTATATGGATATATTTCTTTGGTTTGTTTACTTTTTGAAACCAGTCTTAATCTAGTACTGAAAGATTTTATGGCTCCAGTTTAACTTGATCCAAAGGAACTGTAAGAGTCCTTCTCAATTTATATGAAGCGTGAACTTGTCATTGGAATAGCAAGGTAAGTTACTTAGGCTTGGTGAGCATGTTGGGAATAAGATACAAGGCAGAGGAGTGAGGGAACGGCCTACCATACGGCAGAGTGCAATTGGAAGATACATGAGCCGCATGTACAGCTACAGTGTTCCCCATAGCGTAGTATAGTGCCATGGTAGGGAGAAATACTAGCTTGGATTGGAAAAATACAGCTAAACTGAATTAGGTATTGTACTGTGCTCTTCAGCTTGTTATCATGGCTCATTGGTTTGGGTTCAGTTCCATGCTCCTGAGCTAAACTTGTTTTCTGAATCCAGCACTGTCTGGGATGCTGACTGCTTTTTGTTCTCTGCAGCTCAGCTTGTTATACAATGTGGACCTGTCTAGAGAATCACATTAATTCGGAACACTTTTCAGGGAGCTAGATGAATTCATATCATACAAAAGTTTCTTCTCTTTTTAAGGTCTAGATTCACTCTTGTTTTATCACTCATTGACTTCTGGTTTTGCCCTGACCTTTGTTCTTTCACAGGAGTCCTGAGTCTCCTCCTAATTCATAGAAGGCTTCCTATTCTGCATCATTATGAGTAGTTCTGTAGTGAATTGTGAAATAAATTCTAGCTGATGCCAGGATGAATTTTTCAAATGTAAGGAGAGGTAGCTTGAAGTTCTCTGTGCTAATGGTGGTGAAAGCCAAGCTGATTTGTCAGCAGAGCAGTTAAAACCAGGCAGCTCCTGCAGAATCAGTTAGAAAGTTATCCTCACTTGGGCAGAGGAAAGGAGCAGGTGGTTGTTCTGTTTGACCACCTCCACTGTTTGACCACGTCGACCAGCCCTCTTGAGTAGAGCAGATCATCATCCATCGTTTGCACTGTAAATCATTCTGCCGCTGTATTTTTCCGTCATTCATAGCTACTTTCTTTTTATTTTCTCTGTGTGCCTGGTAGGTGGTTCTTGCCCAGGGAATTTTAGTCTGTATTTGATATTGGCCTGGAGTCTGTTTCTTGTGTAGTTGATAGTGTATATTGTCTGAGCTATAACTGCACATCCTTTAAACGGACAAGGAAACAAGGTTTGTGTGAAAGTAAATTTGTAACAATGTTTTTGGAGCTGCAGCCTGCAGTAAATTGCCTCTTTTTTTAACCTGAATTTGTGTATCTTTTCATAAATTAGTTCAGTTGGGTTCTAGAATTCCATGTATTTATACATGTATATATACATACACACAAAATAAGCAAATACTCGTTTTTATTTGAAGTGAACATGTCCTTATATTGCATACATTCCCCTCTCCCCCAAATACTTTTGAGTGCTCTACATTTAAAGACATTAAATTAATTACTTTTTGTTACAAAAGCAGTATTATTTAAGTTGCTCAGATTTTGCAAAGGCTTGCAGTAGTCACAGCATTTCATTTCTTTCAGTGTTATTATTCTTTTTTGTTGAGACTATCGTAAAGAATTTAAAATGTGAGCAATGATTTGGAAAAGGTGTTAAGAAAGACTGGTATTTCCTGTAAGTCTTATGAAACAGCTTTCTATTTTACTGAGTGGATTTTCTGCAATATAGGTAGATAGTTCTGTGACAATGCCATAATCTAGGTCTTGGCTTATTACCCAATAGGTTCACATCTATAACAAATAAGAGTGATTTTTGATAGCAGCAAATAGTTTAAGCTACTTGTCTTTATTGACTGCATGGGAGGAGTGCTCTTTATTTCAGAATCATTTTCATATACTGGAATGTCTAATAATAAGTGAAATAAGAGTTTTTTTTTCTTCCAAGCCAGCTGTGGTTTGTTGTTTGTTTTACAAAGTTCTGCTGTGGAAACAGAAATATCCTAAGGACTAAAGGACAGCGTGCGATTGAGTTAGGAACCTGGTAATATTTATGCCAGCATTACATTCATTTTTGTTATTGTTGTTATTTTTCAGATTGAAACTCCTATGATGAATCTAATTCCAGGTGGGGCTGTGGCTAAACCTTTCATCACATACCACAATGAGCTGGATATGAATTTATATATGAGAATTGCTCCAGAGCTTTATCACAAGGTAAAATACAAGCCCCTCATGGCCAAGCTCTATATTCTCCAATCTGTTCTTTCTCATTCTAAAGAAGAAAATATAACTTAAGTAAGGATTATTCTTGAAGAATAATTGACTCATTAGTTTGGAGAAAAACAAATGTGTCTTGAATGAGATTCAGTATGTCCTGTTGTCATTTCCTCAGTTATATTTGTCTGAGCTTTCTTTTGTTCTTTTGAAAAGGTTAGTCTTTTTACTAGAATTTCCTCTTGTTTAGATGTTGGTGGTTGGAGGCATGGACAGAGTATACGAAATTGGGCGTCAGTTCCGCAATGAAGGAATTGATTTGACTCACAATCCTGAGTTTACAACTTGTGAATTCTATATGGCTTATGCAGACTATCATGACCTGATGGAAATTACGGAGAAGATGCTTTCAGGTGACATATGCGATATTAAGTAAATTAAAAAAAAAAAAAGAAAAAGAAACGAAAAGAAATAAATGAAAAAAAAAGAGCGAGCAAGTAAGAATTTTCAAGAGGAATTGCATGTTATGTGGCTTGGTGTCGTTTTCTAAACTTCAGTTTCTTCTTCTAGGAATGGTGAAGCATGTTACTGGAAGTTACAAGATTACTTATCATCCAGATGGTCAAGATGGACAGGCCTATGAGATAGATTTTACTCCTCCCTTTCGGCGAGTTAGCATGGTGTATGAACTGGAAAAGGTTCTGGGAGTGAAATTTCCATCAGCCGACTGTTTTGAAACTGAAGGTTAGATGATGGAAATGAATATGCTTTAATTCCTCCTTAACATGAGGAGGGCAAATACCTCAGGTTCTCCATCTGCAGTCTATCAGCTATTCTTTTGAGGTGGTGGTAATACGTGAATTTGCTTTTCTCTGATTCTGTCTGTTATCTGGGATTCCAGAAAGAAGTCTTTGTGCTTTGCAGTCTTTGGCAAGATCTGACTCTTGCTTCTCCCTTTCTTGAGTATGTATGATGCTGTTGTAGTTACCCAGAAGATAACATTTGTAGAGCTCTTGTTGAAGAGACTCAGTTTTTTATTTCTCGTTTCTTCTGTCCTTAGTACAGTTTAGTCTCCATGCCTGTGATTGTAGGATAAGATCATTTTGGTCAGTCTTCAAAATGTGTGTATCTCCTGTTTTATCCTTGGAATCTAGAGCCATAAGGAAACAAGTTCATATGATTTTTAGTGATTTTGTGCAAAAATTTTAGAAATTTTAGCAGTCATGATGTGGGATTATGTATAACTGTTGCCCAAGTCTCTGAAATCTGAAACAGCTTATATTTTAGTGTAAATTGATAGAAACAATATTTTCTAGATTGAAACTGATATTTGAACTAACCTTTTTCCACAATGTATACTATTAAAATCTTCAGAATCACCCTAAGACATGTTGAAGGATGCAGAAATAAAAGACGTGGCTGCCTCGGTGGCTTTTCTAATTTCTGTCTACAACAATTTCAGAAACTCGCAGGTTCTTTGATGACCTTTGTGTGGAGAGAAATGTTGACTGTCCACCTCCCAGGACAACAGCCAGGCTTCTTGACAAGGTAAGTAAAGGTGGTGTTTTCATAATCTTAAGGTCTTTGGAGATCTATCTGTACGAATACAAGCCCATACAGACCAAAAGCTTAGCTGCATGTGAAAAACACGCTGAAACGCATTTAAACTCTTTCTGTATCAAAGGGAGAAAACTTGCTGTGTCAAAATCTTTTCCCTGTTGTCTACAATAGAATGTAGTGATACGTGCTGATACCTGCTTAGTGCCTTTAGAGGATTTTAGTTTGATAACTAGACTCTTCTGCCTAAGATGGGTCTGTTCACTTCATCTCGTGTTTTGACAGTGAGATCTGTGCATTTGTATGTACCTTACCAAACTGGTAGGCTTACCACTTAATACTCATATCAACTGTATTAAGTCCTTTGTCCTTTTCTTTTGACCCAAAATACCACCTGGCAGCTGGGTTTTTGCTGCTTTTTCTATTGGCTTTTGTCACAATGTCCAAAGTAAAATTTATTCTTTCTAATACAATTTGTGTTATGTCATTTTTCTTGTCCAGCTTAGATGCACATTCTCTCTTAATGAAGACACTATTGTGATTAGGCATTATTAGTTGGAAAACTTTTCACTTCTAAAGTACCTTTTTCAGTACTGAAGGGAGGAAAGTAGGATGTTTGGGGTGGGCAACGCTATTAAAGTGTCATTGTACTCTATCTATGTGTTCTATTTTGTTTTCACAGTTAGTTGGTGAATTTCTGGAAGTCACTTGTATCAACCCAACATTCATCTGTGACCATCCACAGATCATGAGTCCTCTAGCCAAATGGTAAGGCTATAAGACACAGTCATGATATAACTCACTTTAACCCCTCTACTCTTACTTCATAAAAAAGGTCCCATATGTGAAAATGGAGATTTTGATGCTGTAAAATGGTTTGTCAATTCCACCAACAACTCAGACAGATACTAGTTCCCTAGCTGTGAAACACATCTTGCAGAGAAGTGCACCAATGCTCAGTAGTGGGAAGTGCTGACAGCTGTTACTGCCGATGTGGACCATCCTCTTGAAGTAATGTATGTTTGCTTTTGCTTCTGTAAAGCTGTTTTTTAAGGTGTGGTTGATTTGTCTTCTTCATACAGGCATCGCTCTCATCCAGGACTGACGGAACGCTTTGAACTCTTTGTGATGAAGAAGGAAGTGTGCAATGCGTACACAGAACTGAATGATCCTTTCCGGCAGCGGCAGCTTTTTGAGGATCAAGCCAAGGTAGGGTGTGTGGATGATAGTGATTCAACAATTCAGGCATGTAAGCAAATAATATTTGCTATGTCTATTCCACATCTGTCGTTAGTCCCTACTGCTGAAAATGGCTGTTAATAATTTGAGCAAATGTTTCTCACTTAAGTGGAAGCCTGTCATTGAGACTTACTAGGTTTTAAAAGTTAATTCCTTTTGAAGAATTTCTCTGAGTTTTTTTTTTTTTTTTATTACTATTATTTTTTTTAAAAAAAGTCTAAACTCCACGGTTGGTTAAATTTTTAGTAGCAATACCATGTTTTGGAACATTTCTCCCTTTTAAACTACTTGAAGTGCCAGTCTGAAAAAAATCAGATATGCAAAATGTTTCCTGTCATCTTCAGGTTGACAGTGAATTATTTTTCCACAATTAAGCTATTAAATAACCATACAACATTGTACTCTCTCATTTATTAAATGAATTTTTGTCCAGTTAGAGTTTTAATGATGCATAAGAAATAATCTGATTTCTAGACCTGAGCTATTATTATTTTAAAGTGGTTCACAGAATAGCCCTGCAGACTCTTTGAAAATTATTCAGCCTGCAAATTTATATGACTCAGTTTCTGTAGGTAAGCCTAAGAAAAGAGGGACTCAGTCCAATTTTGTTATATTAACTATGTATGCACCACATGTACCCATTTAAAGGAGGTTAGATGATGCCATCTGCAGAAACAGAGTTCATGTTCTTTCTAATACGTATATGGCTTCTTACTATCTGAGACGATTAAACGGTCAAAATCAGGAAAATTAGGTGTATTAACTAATTTACTTGTCAGGAAATTTCAAAATGTTCAGTCAGCATGAAATAATATTTTAGGTATCTTTCTCCTTTGGTCTGTGTGTGTGCATGTATGTCCGTATATATATATTATATATATATATATATATATATATGTATATATGTTTGCTGCTATTCTCTTACATGCTTATGATCAGAGTTTGCAGATACATGATTATGGGTATTGAATGAAAATTTGCCTGAAAAATTAACGTTAAGTTGGAAACTGATATGAATGGTGGCAGTTCACATTTCAGTATTTCAGACTCAAGCATAAAAATTTCTTTATTTAGCAGTCTTTATTGAAATTGCCTGAGCAAAAATGTTTTTTACACTTGATGCTTTCTAAATGTGAGAGGGTGGGCTCATTTGTATTTTTATTACTATCACTTTCACCACTTGGAGGCTGTCACTGTCAAATTATGTAAGAAGTATGAATTACCATCTCAGTATTGTTTTTTCTGATCTTTTTACTTGAGGAAAAAAGATACCTAAACTTTGTTTCATGGAGCAATTACTGATGATTCACGTGATTTGGTCCGTATTTGTTTCTGTAAGCATTAAGGGAGGAGGATTGCAGGCAATAAAGAACCTCAGAAGCCTTTGACAGCAATGTATTTACTTTCACTGTGGTCTGCTGTCACACAGGTTGTTGAAGTCCAAAGACATATGACCCTGGAGATAGCTTTTACCAAAATGAAAGGGTTGGACCTTTGCCTAGAAAGGAAACTCCTAGATAAGAAAGAAATTGATATAGCAGGCATAGATGGGAAAGTTTAAATAGAATACATGGAAAACTGCAGATTAGATACAGAGCAAGAAGAGGGTTTGCCAGCCTAGAGTTACTGTTGGAATAACCCATACAAGTGGCCTCCAGAATTCTTCAGGTGGTGAGATTCTCTAATCTGTTATTTGCTTAAGTGGCTGTATAGAAGAGTCTTGGTTTTATCAGTTACCTGGCTCCTACAAGTATAAATATTCATCCTTTTTTTTGTAGACATTAGTAGAAGTAGTAGTATTTCTGTCTCTGTATGAACCCTTTTAAAATGCTTATTTTCTTATTCAGGCAAAAGCTGCAGGTGACAATGAAGCCATGTTTATTGATGAGAACTTTTGTGTCGCGCTGGAGTATGGTCTTCCTCCTACAGCTGGCTGGGGCATGGGGATTGATCGCATCACCATGTTCCTTACAGATTCCAGTAACATCAAGGTAAATGGTAGAACTAGTAGCACATACTAGTGGTTTTGTCAGAGAACTGAAACGAGATTCTGCAAAGTAGGCCGCATCTGTAACAAAACAAAAATATCAGATACTAGAGCTGTCAAAATTTTTAAGGCTAAGAATTCCACCTCAGAAAAGCTCTTATTTGTTGCACTTGTTGGGAACTGTCAGCAGATTCTACGGCTGCCACATGGATGGCAGTCATGTACCTCGCTGGGTACGCTATGCACGAGTTGAGCTCTCTGCAGTAGCATGTCTGCTGCACAGCGAGGTACCGCATGAGGCCGTGCTCACCCCCGGGGGGCTCTTGCACCCTGCGGGGCCATGTTTGCTCCCTGGGGCTTTTGCTCCCTGGGTTGCAAGAGTGGTGGGGTGGACCTGGTGCCTGCTGATAGTGTCCCTCTTCGCAGGAGGTGCTGCTCTTCCCCGCCATGAAGCCAGAGGACACCAAGAAGGAGGCGCAGCGCGACCCGCCCGCCGAGGGCACCTCTGTGTGACGGCCGGGAATAAACGCAGCGCGTTCTGCCGCCCGCCTGTTTCCGTGTCTCTGTGCGCCTGCGCCGGAACTACCGCTCCCGGCGGCCCCCGCGCGCCCTACGGCGCCCGGCTTCCGGCGCGGCCTGCCGAGGAGCGGGCGGCCGTCAGCGCGGGGGTAGGGCTGGTGCCGGGGCGCAGCGAAGTGCGGAGGGAGGGAGGAGGAGACCGGAGTGGGGGCGCGGGGCGATCCCCCCGTCGAGGCAGCCCTGGGGGGCAGAGCGGAGGGTCACCGGGGGGAGAGGGGAGCCGAGGCTGCCCGGGGGGGAGGGGCTGCGGACACCCGAAAGCCCCAGTGACGCCAGGTGGCGCAGGCCTCCTTCCCAGCGGGGCTGTGCAGGGTGGCTGTGTGTAGTGGGACCCTGGGGAGCACAGCGAGCCTTTCCACTGCTGGCTTCCACGGGTTCTGGCACTGTTGCTGCTTTTAGCAATTTGGGAAAAAGAAAAAAACGTTTTTCATTCATATGGTATAGTTCTGATAAATAATCCTGCAAGGGATGGTGGAATTGCGCTTGGACATTGGAATCTGGTACAGGAATGTGTCATGTGGAACAGGAAGGTAGGATTTGAAGGGACTGGGGACATTAATCTGTGTGGTAATGGCATTTAATTACGTTCAGAAACTGCCCTTGCTTCAGGAGTGATGTGGTCAGCTGATGAAATTGCTGAGCTGTGTTACGTACATTATAGTACCAGACTTCCTAAGCAGGGGAAACCAGATCCGAACAGGGAATGGACTTTACTGGCAGCTGTTGTCAAAGTGGAGTCAGCAACTCAGAGAGAGATTCATGCTAGTCCGGGAAACCCGAAGGGTAAGAGGAGTTGTATTTTGTCAGCAGCAGATCTCTCCTTGACATACCACCCCCCCCCCCAAGGCTGCAAGATACCTTTAAAATATATATATATACACACACACACATACACATATATATATCCTGTCTTATTTCTCTCCTTTTCCAAATAATTTGCAGTCTGTGGTTATAACAGCTTTTTGCAGCTGCTTTGTGAAAAGAGATGATCATAGTAAAATCTTTTTCTTCTCAGACTCCAAGAAGGTAAAAGCTTGCGTTTGGCTGCTCAGTAAGTGGTGAAAACCTAGGCTGGACGTGAATTTCTAATGCAGAAGTGTGTTCAGATGTTGTTCATTGGAATCCTAGAGAACTCTCATTTCAATTGTCTTTAACAGACTACATTAATGTGTGCTTGTGTTAATTTTCCCATCATTTTCTTTTTGCCTAATTGATATTTCCATATTGTGGTGCAGATCATATCTTGTGCTGCTTTCCTGCTGTTTTACCTCTTTGAGGAATCCTCTGTCAGTGTTCACTAGCTGCCTGATATATGATGTCTCTGTTAGCATTCCTGCCACGGAAAGTTAGACTCCTTAGCACTGCTGCTGCACCCACTATGTTCAGTTCTCCAGCTGATACTACGTCTCCTGTCTGGAATGTGTCTCAGTGCCTGTTTCGCTGTACCTTGCCTCCTACGCCATAATCTATGTGCTTTCTTACCAAGATGGCTGTATGAGTGTGATGCTTCTGGTGATAGTTTGTTCAATTAATGTTGTTTCCTTTCTTAGTAAACAAAGAAGTTGTTGCTATGGGGACTGGAACAAAATGTATTGGTCAAAACAAAATGAGAAAAACAGGTAAGCGTGATGGCAAATCTTAAGAATTTAATACCTATTCTAGCTTCTTTCTTGCTGATGTCATAGAATCAATGAATAATGTCCATGGCATTGAGCTCAGTCTTTTAGAGGGAAGCCAAAAGTATAAGGCAAACATCAAACTTGGCAAGCAGAGAGCGTCCTAGGCAGCCAAAATGGCTCCCCCGAATATTTGCTACACTTGCTACTTTAAAGGAAAACAGAAATGTGTAGTGTAGATCCTGAGTCTACATAACCACATGTTTCCTAGCTAAAAGCAAAACAAAATATAATGAAAATACTTGCACTCGGTCACCTCTTCTGGTCTAGTTTTACTGTAGTCTGGTGCAGAATATACTACCATAATGTTAGTATAGGGGTGATACTAGAAAGATGGTGGTAGGATCTTTTTTCCGTCTATTCTGATGTTAGATAGTACAAGTGTTTATACAATAAGTATATAGGACAGGTATGTACCATTTATTATAAGGACTTTCCTTGCTCTGCATATCTCTCTTTTTTTTTTTTTTTTTGGGGGGGGGTCAGGTTGTATCTATTTCAGCTCCTGAGAGAGAGAAGAAGCCATAGTAATTTGTGCTGAAAAGTGACGAGAAAGAAAAGCATTCTTGAATATGTTGATAATGGGTTTTCTACTTTCCTTAGAGATCAGAGGAGAAATAGAGCAAGATGGAGAATTGATTTTGCACATCTCAGCAACAAGCTATTTCATGTTCCACATAATGTATTTCATATCTAGCCACTCAGCAAGTATCTGGGAAACAAGCAAGCTTAGAAGATAACATGGATCCAAAGAGAAGAAAATAAATGTTGTTTCTTAGATTTCTATGGATGTTTCTTGCAACTAAGTCATCTTAGAACAGTAATCGTACAGATGTTTTTGCTGACTGATTTAGGAAAATAGAGATTGAATTGTTGCACTGTTTGAAACCTGGATATTAAGAATCAGAGGAGAAATTTAACCAGAAAAGAATGACTTCTTCTCTCTTACGTCCTTCTCTCTCTTTTGTCTTCAGTGGTCATAATCTTAAAATACTTTTCAATTGTGTTACATTCACTTATTTTAAAATTTAAATAGATAATGTTTGGTTGGTGATGTTAGTGAAGTTATCGGTTAGAAAACATGCCAAACTTTTTATACTGAAAATATCCGTCACGTACTAGATGTGGCTGAGATACTCATATTGTTATATGAAAATTGGTAGCACCGTGCTATTGTGGGAAGTTTTAGTAACTTGCAATGATGAAAGTATATGTGATAGTGTTGGATTTGTTATTTATTTAGAAAAGCTTTTGTGCTTTGTAACAAAGTGGATGTTAGAAGTCAATATATTGCATGAAAGTGTATTGGCAATAAATATACTAGAAAGATGCAAGTGTGAGGAAGTCATTTAGTCTTTGTCAAGAAAAATACTAAGCTTCACATGGCAGATAATCTCTTCCCTTTTAGCAAACGTGAAATACTTCTGTAGCTTCAACTGACATATTTTTAGGAGCATTGAAAGAGAAGTAAACACAATAAATAATGCAATAAATTGCCAGGTCCACATGTAGCTTTAAGAGTTGCCGAGGAAAAAGTAGTTGATCTGCAAGCTAAGAATACAGAATTTCTCATTGGGGTGGCTATCCTTCCAAAAGGAAGGAAGGCAGTAAATGTATTAGCCATATTTTATTTTAAAGGCTCTAAGAGTGATCTGGAGAATTACCTTGGTGAGCAGTTTGACACATTCAATTTCATTAAAGACCTAGAAGAAAAGGCTGTAATAATGTCTGATTAGAGAGGCGTCATTTTTTTGAGCAATCTTTTACAGTCTTCAGCATGTTAATAAAGTAGAAAGTAAAGTAATTCATGTAAACTTTCAGGAGGCTTTGATGGTAGCCCTTTTAAGTTGCACCTGACCGTGAATTGGGAGACAAACATACTATCTTCAGTCAAGAGCATGAGAGTCAGAGAGAGAGTTATTAAAGGATTGATATTGCCATGGCAAAAAGTTCTGGACTAGCTCCTGTTCTTACTTTGCCTTAAAAAGGGGATAATACTGGTGTGGAAAAACTTGCAGATGTTGTAGCATATTTTAAGTTAATTAGAGTTGGAAAAAAATAAGAAAAAATATAAAGAAGATTCATGTTTAAAAGACCCAGTAGCATGCCCTAGAGCAGAAAATCACCACTGGTATTTCCCACAAGCATTAAATTAACTGTATGGATTTGTGATGGTCAGCATTGGCTTATGTTGCGAAAATCTCTCTTCAGCAGCTGATTGGGGATTAAATGAAACCTCAAATTTTAGGATGCACAGGTAGTGCACCATAAAAGGTGCCTTTATACAAATCTATAGCCCCACTTACCTGGATACAGGGTGGTGTTTCAGCCCCCTTGCCTTATTAGGGTTATTGTTGAGCTGGTAAGGAATTTAAAGGACTATGTGAATGATTGTGGACCTAGAAAATCTTGTTGGAAAGGCTTAAAAAGTTCAGGAATGGTGGCTTAAGGAGGAGATGTGCCTTTACTGCATGACCTTTTGTTTTGAAATAGTACGTGGCTTACAGTTTCTGCCCTCTTCCTTTAGGTACAGGAACAGGCAGACGTTCCAGGAAATTTGGAGATACTGTATATGAACCTGATAGAAATCAATATCACATACACAAAATGTAGTTTAAATTGTAGGTTTTGGTGTAACAATAAATTTTGACCAAAAACTTACCAAACACTTGAAAATCATTTGGTATTCTTAACATAAGCATGATGTCCAGAGTTACTGTTAAAAACAAGTGTCAGTGATTTTTGAAGGAAACCTGTGTTTACTCAACTGTAAGGATTTCTGATTTCAGAAGATTTGAAGTTAGTATTTAAATGAGTCTGACTGAGGGGATGAAGATGTGTGTTCTTTGGTATAGACTTTTGACCTCCTTTTGTAATGATTTAAAGTTTAAATATCTTGGAATAGTCCAGTTGTTTTATCTAAAAACTGGAGGAGCTTGTGACCTGTCTGTTAAACTCTCTTCTAGCTGTAGTGTTTGCTTTGTTCGTCTCCTCTTCAGTAATGGGCTGGTATTGTTTTCATTTGGATGTTGCTGTAGGGGACATTCTGAATGACAGCCACGCTGAAGTTGTGGCCAAGAGGAGCTTCCAGAGGTGAGGCATCATGTCCATGTGCTGTTATTCAATGCCACTTTGTTTGTCATACTGTGAGTGCTTTTGACCTGTATCTGAAATAGCTAGATTTTATCACTTCAGGGGTGAGAAGGTAATGAAAGAGAAGATACTAGCTCTGTGTAGGCAATTCTTTGCTGCTTTTACTGACAGGAGGTTAACCTCATTTTTACAAGTCTGGTTAGTCTTTTAGGGCCCTTTCACAAAAGTTTTTTCATTCTTGTTGTAGAGCCTCTCTATGAAGAAATGGGAAGTGATTTCATGTGGCATCAGGTCTGATGGCTAGATGTCAAAAATGGTAGCCTTTTTGCAATTTCCCACATATCAAGCCTGTTGTTCACATGGGTAAACTGTCTCTTGGAGCTAAGCTGGCGGTACTGTAATACTACAAAAACAAGGGATGAAGTTTCTGCATTTTGACACCACTAAAGTGGTTCTCACAGATTTAGATGAGCGGCAGAGTTGGTAAAAAGTACAGATGGGAAGGGGGAACCTTAGATCTACAAATTGAGGAGGTAACTAACTCTTCTGAATCGAGCACTTTTCTTTTGAGGTCTGTTGTTAAGCTTCTGATGATGTGTTCTGCGTATGGAGTGTATTGGATCACATCTGTCTATAGAAGCATAACCAATCATTGGGTTCCTTTACCAGACATGAACAAGCAGTAGTGGGCATCTAAATTTTATTGTTTTCACTTGCACCACAAATTAAGCATGCGATTCTTGTGAACTTTTTGCTCAACAGGTATCTTCTCCATCAGATGTGGCTGGCAGCTTCCTGCCAGCAATGCAGTATCTTCATTCCAGGAACTGAAACTGGAAAATGGAAACTCAAACCAAATATCATATTTATTTTCTTCTCCAGTCATACCCCATGTGAGTATACTTGAGAAATAATTTCAAAGAAAAAATACTGCAAGTGAATCGAGAAGAAAATTGGAGCAAACCAGTTTCATGGCCCCCTTTTGTGGAATCTTTTCTGCCCCTGATCTTTCTTTGGTCTCTCTGGAGTGAGGCAGGAACTCATGTCATCAGTATGTACCCTAAGAAGTATTTGACCTGCCTTCCACAGATACTTGACATTTTGTCTAACTGTATGTGACCTGTGAGAAATTAGTAAACCAAGTAGCTTGCTTACTAAAGTAGAATGTTTCACTTTCTTTATAAACAGTAATGGGTTATCATTTTCCTTTTCAGAAAGTACCATACCTGTCAGAGGCCCTGGTATATTTCCTGGTTACTTTGCTTTAGCTGTTGTTTCACTGGACTCAAATTTTAATGAAAAACGTTAACCTTTACCTCTGTTCCTAAAACTTTTATGGAATTAAATGCAACCTTTTGTCTCGCTATAGAAAACACTTACTGCTTGGGTCTTTTAAAACAAAAACAAAGATAAGTCTGTGGGAGGCAAAACATAAGAATGTGACTTCCCAGTCTACCAGTTTATCAGATGTCTTGATGTTACCACATTCTTACCAGTATGTTCTTTTTCAGCAGCTAGTCTGTTGCCAGAGCAAAGTAGTCTTAGATGTGCTCCATATATGGCTGATGAATGCTTCACACAGTGCAAGTCTTTCAATAAGTAGCGTAGTTGCTCAGACCTTTTCACAGTTGCGATTACATTGCTGGAGTTAACTATGATGGTGTTCTTCATTAATGCAAATATAAATACAGAATCTATATCCTCAAGTTTAATAGCAAGAATATAAGCTTGCCTGCTTTTTCTTTCTGTTTCTGTCAGGATCTGTTTGATTTGAACTCAGCCTCTAAATTTTGTTTCTGAGCTTGTTTTAGTGGTCTGGATTAAAACTTCCATCCTGATTTGATAGGGTTTGCATTAATTATTCTTTTGGGATTTTTTACTTCAGCACTGCTTGTGGTCAGTCAAACCACTTTGGAACTTTTCTATTTATAATTCTAGTTTTAAATTTTGCCGTTGAAATTATTTATTCTTTTGCAGAATGCAAGAACTCGAAATTCAACATATATTGTCTCAAATCTTACCTAAGTGTGATTCATCATTGTACAGGGCCATGTTGTTTGAAGAGTATGTTCTTGTATCTAGATTTTCCTGAGCGCAAATGTATGAAAGCGACTGGTAGATGTAATGTTATTGGCATGATGATTTTCAGTCATGTGGGATACATTTTTGGCTTAGATGTAACTTCTTTTGTTCTAGGTGGAGATGCTTCTATTATTCCAATGAGTGAACTAGAGAACCAGCCTTCTAGGCTGGTAATTGGAGAAGATGCAGATGGGCCATCAGCAAAGTGTGGTAGAAACCATGATCATTTGGGTCCAGAAGATAAAAGGAAATTAGAGGAAATGGCAAGTAATCCTAAAATCAAGAGAATGAAAACTGTTAATAATTGTTTTTCTGTGATCACTGAAGACCTGGCTGCTCAGCAAGTATCTGGGAAACAAGCAAGCTTAGAAGACAACACGGATCCAAAGAGCTTTGAATATCCTGCAGAGATGCAAAGAGCTGATAAGAGTGCTGGCCTAGGCAGAGCCAAGGTGGTTGATGTTTATAGAACTGGAGCAAAGTGCGTACCTGGAGAGTTAGCTGATGCCCAGAAACCTGGGATAGAATATCACCGAGTGGGATTATTACGAGTGAAGCCAGGTCGTGGGGACAGAACGTGCTCCATGTCCTGCAGCGATAAACTAGCTCGCTGGAATGTACTAGGGTGTCAAGGAGCTCTTCTGATGCATTTCTTGCAGTATCCAGTGTATCTGTCAGCAATTGTAGTGGGGAAGTGTCCATATAGCCAAGAAGCTATGCAAAGAGCAATTATTGATAGGTAAGTGATCTTTGAAAATCAAGTAGTATGTACAGAGACTGAGTTATGGAAGACAACATTTGTCACACAAATGTTAGCACTTTGCACAAGGTCATTTGCAGCAAATGTGAATGTCTGCAGATTCACATTTGCAGAAAGTAGCCCTGTGTAGTGTGGAGAAAAGGTAACTGCTGCTGGTGTATCACATTTGAAGACTTAAAAATACTTTCTATTAGATTCAAGATATATGTAGTTCTCTCTCCTTTGAGTTATAAGAGTTTGTTACCACCTGAACTTTCCTAGAAACCTTCCAGCTGAAAATATGACTTGAAACGAGACAAACTGAGGGTTTTGTGGTTGATTGGTTGGTTTGTTTAGCATAGCGAAGCTGAACTTCTCTTCCACTCTTCTTAAATTTATTTCCTCAAATAGTGTAAAGAAAAGCTTTTAATTTATTCAGTTATTAATACTTTACAGATCATTCTGAATATCAATAACTTGTCTTTTATAAAATCCCTGTGTTGATGAGGAAAAGATTTTGGTTTTTGGCAAGTGACTGAATAACACAGGCCCTTCCTAAAGTTTAGTTTAGCTAAAAATAAATAAATAAATAAATAAATAAATAAAGGCAATCTTTTAAAGAGTTCAAATGAACACATAGTAAATTATTTTTTGTGCATGTTTGTAAGTAGCGTGGATTAAGATGATACTATTTTTATGTTGATTAAATGTGAACCAATACTAACCTTTTTGTATCACATACTTTAAAATAACATTTTTGAGATTTATTTGCCAGCTTGTTTTCACTCTTTCATACTACAGTTCTCGGTGTATCAAACTCTTATGTCTCTGCCTTGTAAATACCTAACACATCTCCCCGCCTCCCCCCTCCCCCCCCCGTAAGAGTATGTCATTGACTTCAAGAGGCCAAGTGGATAAGAATTATTGATTGAAAGATTGAAAGCTGGTTTTGATTTTGGGTGGATATGGTAGTCATGCTGAATATCTGTTTGCAGATTTGGGACTTCACTCAGGAGTAGTTTGCTGTTAGTATCACATAGATACTGCTTATGTATACTGTTATAGTATACTGTTGCACAGAGTGACTGTGAAAAAGTTGTCTTTCTGGCTGTAAGTTTTCCCAAACTTTGATTCCAACTTAAAATTTTGTAGAATAATATTTTTTGTGTTATTCCATATGCATACAAGTCCAGCCAGTGTAGAATTTCAAAATCATTGTTTTGTCTGCGCTAAGTTTCTGAAACCTGCCATTCCAAGTTTTGACAGTTTTACGTGTGCCCTCAATGTGCTGCACGGCCAAGGAAACTGAGTTACAGACTTAGTGGAGAAACTGCTGCAGCGTGGTCCCTTTGTGTTTAGGAAGAGGAGTGCTATTTGGCAACCAATTCAGAAGTCCTGAGTTCACATCAACTTTGGTTTGCATCATTGTTAATTGTCACTTTGTAACTTTTGAGCAAAATTTCTCACATCCATGCGTGCTTCACACTTGCACACAAGCTAATATTTCTCCTTAGTCTTTTCCACCATCTGAATACATACTTCATTTGGGTGTGCAATGCAAGCTCACCTTTGCAGTCTTCATGCATTCTGAGGGATACACTTCAGAATTCTGTCATGAGATCCTGGACCTTCAGCTTCTGTAAGAATGAGATTCGTGGCTCCACAGCTCTGGCTTTGGAATACTTGTTTTTTGTTCTGCTTCTGTGGAATCTGAAAGAGCTAGAACTTTGAGTATTTTCCACCTTTAGTAATTATTGAAATAATGGATCTCTGCAACAGTTCAGAGTATCTGATATGTAGACAGCTTTTACTGGTCAATTGGAAAAAGAGTTGTATTAGACTAGAAGCCCAAAGTTTCTGTGCATTCCCATCGTGGTAAAATTGTTTCTTTGAAATACATTTCTGAAATACATGATATACATGCAAGCTTTCATCTTTCTCATGGCAGTGAGTAGTAGAGCTCTAATAATGTAACCTGTCACCTCAGGGGAATTTATGCAGAAGGCTGAATCCACTGCTGCTAAATGAGGAATGTTTCTCAGATCCTTGAGTTGATTAAAACATGAATCAGCGTGAAGGATAAAAATTCTTCTTTAGGAAGATGAATGAATTCAACAAAGGAATTAGTAAGCATTAGAGGAAGGTACAAGGGAATTCACAAAATTTATTAGGAAGGGAGAAAAGGAGAGCAAGAGAGAAACTGGGGAGCAGAACTATTTCCTGTAAGAGGCAAGTGTTAGACCAGATCATCTAAAAAGAACTGATTTGGCTTAGTATCTTATTCTCTCATTCATACCTTATCTCCATGAATTTTTGCTAGCTTCTAACCTGATCTGTTTTTAAAATCAGTTCACTGCAGTTTTCTGGATTGGGCAAAGTCTTACTAAATTATTTGACTTTGTATTTTTAGAACCTAAACAAGTACTATTTAGAAAGAAAAAAAAAATCCTTCTATCTCTTTGACACCCGTGGTCAATTTAGTTTTAAATGTAATGCATTTGAGATTATGAAGGAAGCTTGCACAAACCTGCTTATCCTGTAAGACCGAGCTTCAAATCACTTGCATTTTTCTGTGTTTACTTTAGGTGTCAGCAGATCCCATTTTTACCAGATGGTTTTCTCACTCAGGAGATTAAACTGTTGCATTCAAATCTTCAGTTTGAACATAGCCGTCAGGCAATCCAGGAAGTACAGACCAACAGCAAAACAAAACTTGTTCCGTGTGGTGCAGGTGAGTTAACTTCAAGTAGTTGTGTAACTGTGCAAAAGACCAAATAAAATATAGTCATTTTGGTGAATTTTTTAAAAATTTTAACTTTATTCATTGCCAGTGCTAGTGACAAAGTATGGCTTGTAGCAAGAATCTAATTTCAGGGCAGGACTAAATTGTTAGTAATATTCATACTCTCCTGATAGTTTCTTGTAGGCAGTTTTCACACTGAATAAAAGACTTGGCTGATGCCATTAAGAATCTATAATCTAAAAAAAGATAGAAAGTAATAAATGAAGACATGTCCTAATGGTAATAGGAAGACGAAACATATCAAAGGACTTATTTTGGTTAGTTATAGATTTTCCTTGGTACTGTAAAAACTTGTTATACTGGGCTATGCTTGCAGTCTCTCCAGAAATGTGTAAACATAGAAAGAATACAGAGTAGTGCAGTATAAAGATCTAATTGATAGAGTTTTGGGACATTGCATTTCTTGTCATGGTGACAAATGAATATGGAAGTCATGTGGCGTAGCAATGTGGTTTTATGGCTTTGCAAAAAGTAAATAAGAACTGCCACCATAGATAGGTGTGTGGCTAAACAGTTCTTTGAAGTTGGACATGCATACTTTCTATATATGCTTTTCTGGATTAACTGGAACTAGAAATTGTTCTATCAGAATAGATCTAATGATAGAATGGAAACAAAGGGCTTCTTAATAGAATTCATAGACCATTAGTTTGGAATTATTTACAGGTGCCAGGAAGGAAAAGATTTTGATACTATGATGATGAGTACTCAAAATAAGCATCATGAGAGATAAAGTTTAGATAGTAAACAGAATCCATTATTGAAAAATGCTGCCAATTCACTTAGGAGCAACAACTAAAAATTCTGAAACTGTGTGTAAATTCCTGTGTATAAATTGCCTTTTGTTTTGTACAGTTACTCGGGTCATTCTGTTAGAAAACGAAGAACAATACTTTATCGTGCTTTTTTCATATATCAATTATGCTAAACTTAAGTTTTTTGGAAGGGGTGAAAATCAGAAGTCTAAATTGAGAGTTTTTAAACTGAATATTGAAATGGTGCTAAACAGGAACACTGCAACTGGTTTTAAAAGCTACAAAGCAAAGAATACGGATCGCTAATTCTGGAGAGCTCACTGAGTTCTCTTGGGTCTCAGATTGGTTAAATTTACAACGAAATGAATATTACAAAGTGTAGTGAGAGACAGCTAGAATAAATGCTGTTGTTTGTGGTAGACAGAGAGAGATCCTAGAGGAACCTGTGTGTAAAGGAGGCCCCCCCCCCCCCCCCCTGCGTGCAACTAGTTAAGCAGTGATGTTTGATGCAAAATTACTGGTAATGTCAAACATAAAGATGTGTATTAGGAGCTGAAGAAAAGTACTGCAATGCTGAGATAAAATTCAGGGGTCCAACACCAATAATTTTATAGCCCAAGATAGTAATTAGGTATCAGATGTGGTCAAAGGATAAGGATGTTGTCATTTAATATCTCTTCCAACAAATTATTGTTAATTGAATACTTTGGTAATATTTTATAAGTAGTGTCTACAGATTTTTGATATGTAAGTATCAAACATTAAAGAGGGCTATTTAGATGACCAACGATAAAGTAATAAGGAAACTACTCACCCTGTGACTATGTACTAGTCACAGGGTGACTAGTGCAGGTGGCTGTGGAAAGTGAAGAGTATTTTACAGCATAATAAAAAAATAAGCTTGGAGATTTCTTCATGCTTTTTCCAGACAGGATACACAAAAGAAGGTTAAAATCCCCCTAAAAGGGGGATAATTATGAAACTGGAGGTCAAATATTTCAAGAGGCATCAGTTTCAAAAGAAGCTGCTAAAGGTGAAATCATGGTTCTTACCTCTTCATAGTTTATCTGAACTATTTTGGGAAGTAGCACAGTATCGGGTGAACACATTGCATGGAAGAAACTAAGTTTTACTTTTCTGCTGAGTATCTTCCTTGTTCATAAACCTTTCTTCCTCAGCTATCAGTTGGAGTGCAGTCCCTGAGCAACCTCTGGATGTCACTTCAAACGGCTTCCGGCAGGGAACAACAAAGAAAGGGATCGGCAGCCATCAGAGCAGGTGTGGGAATGCTGTGATATCTGGATGCGTATATCTCACCTGTTAGCATACATGCATCTCTCTTAGCTCTGTGGGATGTGTAAGGCATTGTCAGAAGAGGAAGAAATCTCTGCTCAATCTTTCAGAATGGATAGGGAATGGGGAAAAAAGGAAAAGTCAATGTGTAGAGGAGTGGGAAAGGGAAAACCCGAAGGAGAGTTAACAAGCTTATCCCTTTATTCCTTGCTTGTCAGTGGGAAACTGACTTATTTGTGATTTATGATTTATTTATTGATGAAGTTAGCAAAACTATTGCTCTGTACCTTTCAGGTTGATGACTATGAAGGAAATCAACATGTTGCAGGGTCCTGTTCTTACATATTTCTTTTTCAGTAAGATTAAGTCCAGCTGTTTCCTGACCTGGATATATGCTTGTTACAAATGTGACTTTGAAATGCAAGTTTTTGCATTAAAGTTTGGAAACGTTATGAAATGCTTCCAGCAGTTTTCTATGCAAAATATGTCACCTTTCCAATTATTTTTGTGACACTACTGTTTTGAGAACTATCATAAGCTTCTATCACTTGTTAACATTTCAAGAAACATATATATTTTTTTCTTGTGCTTGAGAGGCAGTT
Organism: Rhea pennata; assembly: GCF_028389875.1. NCBI lineage: Eukaryota > Metazoa > Chordata > Aves > Rheiformes > Rheidae > Rhea > Rhea pennata. Next base: position 24,452,768 of record NC_084675.1, read on the forward strand.
CTTGTAAGCAACCACAGACAAATTTCTCCATCATCTCTGTCTAGGCTCCCCTCAGTTTAGGCAAGATGACCAAAATGATCATTGTTCTGTGGTGGTTCGGCTTGAGGGTTGCGGTCATGTATTGGTCATTGACTGCTTACACTGATCATTTATCAGTGGTATTGTCTGTTCTTCCCAGGTTTTCTGGGAGGATGAAGATAATTCTGGCAATAGTGAATGAAGTGATAGGTAGATTAATGGGGAAGCATGCCTGTGAGTTGCACATTCTGTGCTTTTAGGAGTTATACCTGACTTGACTCAAGTCTATCCTATTATATCCTAGTATTTCCAACTCATCTCTGGAAAGAAGAGGACCGGGAAATTTGTGGTTTGTGAACAGTATTGGTATCTGGGGTATTGTTATCACAGGTGACCTGGGTGATTTATGCGAATACCAGTTTTCAGTATGTGCTCTATAAGCTATTCCAGAGAGTATATGAAAAATAATAAAGTGAACACTAACCTTCTTTTTGTAGAATCACATAATCACAGTATGGTTGAAGTTGGAAGGGACCTCTGGAGATCATATAGTACAACCCCCTTGCTCAGGCAGGGTCACCTAGAGCATGTTAGACAGGATTGCGTCCAAGCGGGTTTTGAATATCTCCAGGGAAGGAGACTCCACAGCCTCTTTGTGCCCATTGCCTTGTGTCCTGTTGCTTGGCACCACTGAAGAGTCTGGCTTGTAAGCTTAGATTTGCTATATAGCATTTATGTATCAACTGTAAAACTTCTAGGAGCCTTCTGCTAGCTGCCAGTTTGCACAAAACTGTAGGAACTTAGTTATTGTTGAGAGGTTCTCTTCTCTTTTCCAAATATGTTTGAAATTGGTTAAAATATTCAAAAGTTATTAGAGAGGTCCTACGGGACAGTGTAATTGCAAAGGTCTTCTGCCTTTGGAAATCAGGATTGAAAACTATGTCAAGGAATAAGTAAACAGTTTGTTTTTGTGATAAAGGTCCAAATGCAGAATTTATATCTTGCGGGGGGGGGGGGAAGTGATGTTTAATACCAAACTAGACTTGCATTTCTACCCTTTTTTTTTTCCTTCCCTCAAGGAACCTGATTGATTGATTAGTGATTATTTTTCTTCCTCTCTGTGGCACAGAAACCTATGCTAGATAACATTAGATACCAAGGAAGGTAAAGCTGGCTGACCAGAAGGAATTTGTAGATAGGCTTTCTGGTATGTGCGCTTTTGTTAATGCTTAATTAACTGAAACAGCAAAATGAACCTTTGACAAATTAACATGAAGCTGAAAGTTTAGAGCATCTTTGGCTGCCAATTTTTGGATTCTTAAATAACTTAATAGCAAAATAGAAAGCTTTTTAAAATGTTTCTGGAGAATCAGATTGCATGTCTTGGAAAATTGAATCAGTCATTGTGAGGAGAAATACTGAAAAAAGATTTAAATTGGTAGAGAAAATAAGTGGAGCTTTCAAAACAATTCACGTTTTAAAAACAGTTATTCTGATTGCCTAACCCTGGGGGGAAGAGAAAGGCTTAAAGCTGACAAATAGAGATGCCTGTGGTATCTTTAAAAGAGTTTTAAAACTTTGAATGATTTTCTTTATGATGAGCCTTTTTGTATTTAACTACCTTGCTACTCTTGCTGAATACATCCTCTCAGCACTCTTGTGAACAAGACAGAATTATTCAGATGCTTCTACTTTGGTTTTTTTTTGTTGATTCTTTTTTTGTTTGTTTGTTTGTTTAGGTTTTTTTGATGTTTGTTTTTTTGTTTGTTTACTAATATAAAGTTTGATTTAGTGAGACCCTTGTGATTCTCTGTGGTGATTTGATTAGTGCTGGGACCAGTCTTGGCTCAACCTCTGCTATAGCAGTAGGTTAATGAGGGTGCAGTCTCCCACAGATAACACTGTGTGGATATTAAAATATTCTCTCTACAAAACGACACAGTGCTGCTAAGACTCTTACGGATTACTCTTGGGGCAATGTAGTTTTTTGTCAGTGTAATATTTTAAAAGGGAAAAAGCTAGTGGGCAGTTCAGATGGGGTAGGAAAAGTTAAATTGTGGAGGATTTTTTACATTTTTTCAAGAAGTGAACAGTTTTTTTTTTTCTTTTTAATCAAACATGTTGAATTGGGATGTACTACCATGAGCTTTAAGAGGAAGTACATCCTTCCAGATCCCCATGTTCCTGCTTAATTCTTATAGAAACCTTGCAGGGAAAGGAAAAACTGTAATTTTTTTTTCCTGTCAGTCTAAGTGTCAAAGGGTGCTGAGAAACAAGAGGGCAGGACTTGTGCCAGTCTGGTGCATTTCTGAAGGTTTCATGGTTGATGGGTGCTTTAAAGGAAATGGTGTGAACTGCTACCTGTTCCTTTGCTTGACCTTCCCTTTTTCCTCCCTCACTCTTTTTCTCTATTACCTAAATATATAGAATTATCACTGAAAAGCATATTCTCCAGTTTTTCTGAGGGCATAATTTCAGAAGAGTTTGAACTGGTCTAAGACAGGGCTGCCCTCCTTCCTGTCTCCCCATTTTACCTGCATTGACCTTGCCTGACTGTTCTGAACTCTTACTGAGAACTGGACGAGCCAAAAATAATCATTCTCTCCCCTCCTCCTCACCCCCTGCTTTTTGTAGGGTTAGATTGGGGCATTTTTTGCTCCTAGTAGAGGATCACCACAGTGTCAGGCAAGTACCAGTTTGTGGATAAATCTCACTTTTGTGACAAAGTGCATGACAAACAGTTTTCTGACTGCAGTCAGCAGCTGCAGTGCTGCACATGCCCTGGACAGAGCACCAGTGCACCCTCCCTGCTGGTGATCTGGACCACAGGGGGGAAAGCAAAACTGCAAACCCCTGAAGAAAACATACTGCCACTACGAGGGAAGCGTCAAAGGGTGCTGAGAAACAAGAGGGCAGGACTGTGAAAGTTCTTGTTTCAACAGATTGAAACTGAAGTACAGTTTCAGAAACCTGCAAAAGAGTTTGCAGCTATTGTATTTTATTTGGGGATTGTTATCTAAATATTTATTTAAAAAAATATTTCAAAACATGAAAAGATAGTAATCACTCTTTAGACTGTACCAAAACCTTTTTGTTAGAATTCGATATTTCCCACTGGTTTATTAGCATGCTTTGTAGTTTTCAGATGCTTTCCTCTTTTCCAAGACATGAGTGGACACATCAGGCTGAAATCATATGACACACAAATAAAAATAAATAAATAAAGCTTTTATGTACACTCTCGTCAGTTGCTCTTGAAAGCTGTTCTAGGTGTACATGGCTCTGGGATTTGGTTAGTTGTTTTTAAGAACTTCACAGACTGAACTTTGTAAGAGAGGACTGGATCAAATGATCAATCATTGCTCTAGGCCTGATGTGACAGATCTACTTCAGAAATACTTCTTTCTTTACTCTGCAGAGTCTGAGTCAATGTTTCTGATTTCCTTTTTCCCATCAGATCCAAGATATGTAAAGTAGAACTCTTCCATACATTCCGAAAGCTGGTGACAAGCATTTCACAAGAGGATCTGCCAGACACTCTCAGGTAAAGTTGTTTTCTCTATAGCTAGAAAAGTGAATTTATCTTCGTGAGTTCCAAGTATACTGTGATGATACAAGAATCTTCTTATGAGTCTCATTATTGATAAACCCGTTGTTAAAATTTGACACTTGAAGAATATGGCATGTGCTTGATGGGGTAGGAATAATCTTTTTTGGGTCTTTTTATTCACTTTCTTGGAGAAGTAGGTATAGTATCTCATGTATTAATGGTGGAGAGGGGGAGCGGGAGGGGGGAAGAGCGAGAAATCACAGGTGGTTTCTTAATTTGGAGTTAAGGTAAGAGTTTGGGGCAGCTGATCTGACCTAAAGGCTTATTTCTTTAAAAAAGGGTAAATTCTGCTCCTGGTCGTGGAGCCTTGTCCCTCCCTTGCACTGCTTCTGGTGCCCAGTAAGGGAGGGCATACTTACATATATACAGAAAAAAATCTCTGACTTTGGCTTAAAGATTCCAAGTGATGTAGAAGGTGCTAAATCCGTTGTTTCATGAGTTGTTTTTTTGTTTTAGTCTTATTTGCATCTGTAACCATGCCAATTCTGGCATGTGATTCGACCGGATGTCAAGCTCATTTGGTTGTGGTTGCTTATAGGGCCATATGGTCCTATTGCTCTTCCTTTGTATCAGTAGTGCTTCTCTAGCACCATGTTGCCAGTTCAACTAGCTAATATGGCAGAACACAATTTCCTTGTCCTCTGTGATTTCTACTGGATTAATGAGGTGAATTTGTGAATTTGTTTATGGAAACTAAAAGCAGCAATAGAACCCATTAAAAAAAAAAGAAAAGAAAAGAAAAAATAAAAAAGGAGGTATGTGGTGCAGCTGGAAGCAGGGGAGATAGGCCATCTCTGCCTTTCAGGCCATTAGGCGAGATGAACTCAGCCAATTGTGCCCTGAGTCTTTAATTGTTAGATTTGCTTGCTTCTGTGTTTTGTGGATTAAGGATTCCAGTTATTTTCTTCAGTGTATGCATGAAATGCCTTGTAATGTTAAATGCACTGATGTCAACATGAGCCACATTATTGTTGAGATCATTTTAAATGATGCTATATACAGAGTTATACTTTCTCATTAATTCTGTTTTAAATATAAAATTTTTAAGTCTCTTTGGAGTGGGAGTTGCTCCTCACTTACTTAGCTACCATGATTTCCTCAAAGCATGAACTGGTGCATAGTTGGGTAGGTGACTCACTGTGCTAATCATGTGCTGCTTACATAAAGTCATTTCACCTCAGGCCTTTCCTAGATTCCAGCGGCTTTATAATTTCCTTTGACTTTTTTGTCCTTTACCATTTTTCTCTCTGTGTTTCTCCTGACAAAGTCCAGCTGATTCACAGATGTGGCATCGTTTTTAGGCTGTGCAGACTCTGTTTATGTGGTAGGGGTGCTAGTTCACCTGTCAGCCTGTCCAACAGCTTCCCTTTTGAAGCCTCTCTACGTACTCCTCGAATAGAAAGCAAAATAGCAAATCTCTTTGTACGACTGTTTCCTTCTTTTTCCCTTTCCCTTTTCTACACAGTATTCTGATAACATTTTTTCTTCCTTTTACGTAATCTAAATTTGAGCAAACTTCAGATAAGACCTTCCACATTCTCACATTGTTTCCTCTAAACTCCCATGTGTTTAACGCTTACGCATTTTTTTTCTTCTCATTCGGATATATCTTGATATCTCCTTGTACAAATGGCTGGCTTGAGTGCCATACAGTCAGCCCATTTTGTCTTCCCTCTTTACCTCTAAGCCCCTGCCCTGTCTTTTCTGGTCCACTTTTTGGTCTGTTGTCTCCAGTCCTTTCTGCTCCATCAAGGCAATCTTATTTCATAGTCCTTTTCAATTTGCTGTATAGGAAGGACAAGGATCAGTCTTTACTTAGCCTTTCCTTCATCTACTCTTGAGCCCTGTCAAACATAGGGGCCACACAGGGCTCTACTGGGGCCAGTTAGAGCTTTGTGCAGTAGTAGTATAGCGATTATGATGGTCTTCTGTTTTCTTCTTTTTTGTGTGTGATCTTGCTTCTCCTGCTTTTTGTGCCTTCCTTTCTCTTTCCTTTTTCATTTCTTTCTGGAGGATCAGTGCAGGCACTGTTAAATTGGAATAGGTTGAGAGTCCATTGGGGCAGAACTTTGATGCTGGCTTTCTGAACGGCCAAGTTTGGGAATTTGTGATCTAAGAGGCTAAGCGTAGCATTTGGTTTATTAGCTTTCAACTAAGGCAGGAAGAAGATTTTTGGTTGGGTTAATCTACTGCTTCACCAAGAACTAGATAGCATTCTGTTGTGCTTTCCTACTTTCTTTCTTCTATTCTGATAAGCTTTAAGATCTCCATCTGTTGTGCCTTACTTAAATCTTGGATGGTCTCCTTAGCTAGATTATCTGAAATATTGCCAGTTACTCTTTTGTGTGTGTGTGTGTATGTATGTGTATCATATATAATTCATATGTATAAAAAAATATAAAAAATACACATATGCATACATATATACATATATAACTTCTTACCTACTCCTTCTCTTACATTGTTTAATGGTAGTATTTTGAAATTACTGGTACATAAATCCGTCCTTTTCTGTTACTGCAACCAGTCTGCTACTTTATTCAGATCCATTTACTGTCTGCCTCTCATTTTCTGCATCAATTTCATGTTTTCTGTGCTCACTGTAAAAGGAATGATGGCAAACCTTTGACTTGTGTCAAGGGCTAGTGTTATGCCATTGCTAGTCTGAATTGTTACGTAAAAACCCCTGTAGTATTAATATTCTTTGCAGAATGCTTAGTGGAAATAATGGCAAAGGAGTTCTTTTGATTTGTTGAGTATTTTACCTGCCGGTAGAGCCATGCCTTGTTCATTGCGTAAGAAAATAAAAGCCTCCTTTTGTCATATAGTCGCTCAGTAGAGTCAGCTGGCATTGTTTTTTATGTGATGTTTGGCTGGCTGCTCATTCCTCTGTCGTGTGGGAGCATAAATGAGACTTTGTAGTGCAAACCTGGCCTGAGTTTCTTGCCAGGCTTGTTACACGGATGGCTGATCCTCTCATCTTTTCTCTTCAGTTTTAGTCAGGAGCCATCACAATTTAGATTGTGCTTTTCTTCTCCTTCCCATTCAGTCTGCATTGTTGGTGATTCGGTTCCAGTGACAATGGAAGGGGATGGGCTGTTGTACAGAGGAGCATGTGGCCTTGTGTTGCTGAGAGAAAGACAATTAAGGACTTTTAAATGACTTTAAGGTTTAAGTATCTAGATTAAAGCATAGAAACTTCTTTTGGCTTTCTTGTTTAAGAATTTTGCATGTGTTCACTTCTAAAAACAGAAGGCTTTCTCCAGGTGATGGCTAGATATTTCCTACTGGAGTGATTGTGAATAACTGTGTGGAAATGGGAGCCTGGTTAGAGTACCTCTATGGGATGGTCAAATTGAGGACCATCATGAGAAGATTTTTTGTTGTTGTTTTTGAGAAGGAGCTGCTTCAGAGAAATAAAAACATTTGTTTGCGGCCTCACTTATTAGTGTTTTGTAAACGTTGCAGGTAACCAGGCTGGTGTAGTTGGACTGGATGCATTTATGAACTGTAAGTGAAAGTGCTGTAAAGTGCTATGTCTGCCCTATGAGCATCATCCAGTAATTCTAGCACATCTGTTGCTCCCACTTGAGTCAGACTGCATCTCTTAGATGTTGAACCTTGATGCAAGGGCTTCAACTGATGAAAGATCTACCATGACCTTATGTAAATTCTTGCAGTAATCAAACCTCCATATTCTTAAAAAGATGCCCCTTCTTTCCAATCTGAATGTTTTAATTTCATCTTCTGGCCTCTTATTATGAACTTGCCTAGGCTGTTCTGCTAAATTAGAGTCTGTAACTTACATGAAGTGATTTGTTGAGAGCATATATAGAATTATGGTGGTTTAACTTAAGCAGGATTTCTCTCTTTCTTAAGCAGTCATTTCTATGACTTCTGGATTATAATTTCTCCCTAAAATAAGGTGCTTTTGTACTTTAAGGGTGCTGTGTGCTGTACAAATTGTGCAATAAACAGTCTTAGAAGACTCCATTTTTACTACTGTGACGAACAAAATAAATAGGCAATCAACATTTTTTTTTTATATGTCTTACTGTAATTTTCTAATGCCTTTTAAATTTTTGTTTCTTTTTTAACTTTGTACACCAAACAATTTCTGAGGTTGTTTTACTGCTGCAGAGATTTTTAAGGCCAGAGGGAGCTTTTGTCCTTCAATATGTGACTCATTAATTTTTGTACAAGACTAATTTTTGGTCAAATGCCTTCACTTCTGTCAACATTTTTCCATATGTAATAAGTCTGTAATCTCAAATGTGCATAATGGGTTGAATGTAAATGAATATGGGATTAAAAGTACGGTTTGTCTGTTGCTTGGAAGTGTGGAATTGGTGTGCAGTAGTGTATTGCTTTTCTGCACAGGCTGCCATGTTTGTGGAAAGAATAATTTCTATCTTGTACGTGGCTGAACACGCAAATCTTCAAGTATAATGATGATTCATATAATGCTTTTGTTCATGAATGGTGATACCTTTAAGAACAAAATTTTGCATCTCTGGATCAACTCTCATGGCTCTGGCACACAACTCTCAGAACCACCTGACCTCCATTATACATACTGTAAGGTACAGACAAGGCAGACATAGTAAAGGGAGATGTAAAAGGAATGTAGACAGACAGACCTAGATAGGCTGGAGACTATAGGATTGCACTGGACTTTGCCTGGGACAGCACACAAGTGTTCACTTCTGGGGAGGGAAGAAAAAAAAATCACTGGCAGATGCTGAGAAACTTAATAGCACAACCAAAGCTGAGACATCGTATCACGTGAGGCTAGGCAGATGTAATGTGCTTTGAATTTGAAAGCATTTTTCCTATGTTTGTATTGAAAATTTCTCTAAAGCCCAAGGCAGAAGTTGAACATGAATTAAATAAATCTGTTTGATTGGGGCAGGTCTGCAAAGTTTTTTAAAACACAGACTCCTAAAAGGCTGCAGTCGCATGTGCTTTTGTAGCTGCTGCTGAGTTGTCCGTCCTCATTTCCTGCTAGAAATGTGTTCCTCTGCTGTTTGCTCTAGCAGCTCCCTAACTGAGGTCTATCAGGATAAACTAGGTTAGAGAGATCTCGTATGTTTTTTTAGTTAAATTGGGTCAGACTGCCGGATATGAATTGAAAAGCCGTTGCTTTGCCAACAGATTCAGGAAGAAGAGCAATGTTTAGCAAAGATGAAATGAAGAGCATTTAGGGATCAGAGTCTTTCTCTTGGCTCAGTGGCAGAGAGAACATACATCTATGCCTGTGTCCACAGCAGATATGAGGAAGAATATTCCCCTAAGAAAACAGCTTCTTCACCTTTAACAAGACTGAGCCAGTCTAAAATGTTGCGTTGAATGGTTCCTTTTTGAGCTTTGACTGTCTCCCATGTGACCCAAGAAATAAATTAGCTATTTTTGAAGATGTTAACAGCATCTTGTATTGTCTATTCTATGATAACAAATATGAATCATTAGATGCACTTACAGAGAAGAAGGGCGGAGTCAAAATCTTAAACTTGTTGGCAGTGCCTTAAGTGCAAGAAGGGTGCTAGCACAAGAGAGTTTCTTCCCAAAGGTTAAATATTACATTGTCCATGTATATAATCATGCCTCTTGTACCTCAGGGAGTGGTCTTGAGGTGGGGGAGGAGTTGATGATCTGTACTGTGTCTTGGAAGTACACGTAGGAATACCTGGGAGAGGAGTAGCTTGCCTATGTTACAGAGATTTAAGGAAGCTGGTTGGTCCACAACCCTTCTTGGAACGGTGCTGTTTCCTGAATGTTGCATAGGCAGACATTTGCTGGTCTTCTGCATCTTCAGGGGTGCTCCTAAACCATGATCCACCATTGATAATGTAATTCTGTGACTGACACACTGAGCAAGTGGAGAGTTGCAGTGGGCCTTTCCATGGAACTTTTTTGAGCAGTGCTTAGTTTCAGAGTTTAATGTGAAAAAATGATAAAGAAAGCAAAATAGATTAGCTGTGACAACAGGGCAGGCAGATTCGTAAGAGTATATAAGTCTCCATGTACTGCAGTGGTGTGGATGGGTTCTTTCCTCCTGCGCTTTCTGAGCCTAAGGTCTGTAGGACAGATAACATCTCATAGTTTGTTATGCAAGTCACAGTGTTCCAGAAATATATTTATAATGGAATGCTGAATGTATGAAATACAGCTTGTGATGATCTGCTGTGTCTAAGCATTGGCCTTCTTGGCATCTGGACTTTGTATTTTCTTTATGAAATCCTTGTGATGGTTTTGCTTGTTTTGAGTTAGTGGGGGAAAGGTAGGGAGCAGGGCTGCCTTTAGGCATGAAAGTCTGCTCTGGAACTTTGTGCACTGTGTGGTCCTCAGACTCTTTAGATTAGGGGCCCTGAAACAGTTCAGTTCTTCCTCTTTCTTGTTTTTGATTCATGTTCATCTGCTCCTATTGGGTCAAATGTATAAATGTTACAGGTTTCATGTGGCTGACTGACTGGAAGAGGGAGAAGGAGGAGGATGGGAAACGACAGCAAGGAAAGGAACAATGTCTTGACAAAATTGTTTTGGTGTTCCTTGTGCTATCTCTCTCTCTCTCTTGTGTTTCAGTGATAATCTTGACTTGAATTTCCCTATTTTGAAAAACAGTGGTATAATGCACTCAGCAGACTGGCCATCAGTTCTGCTGAGACTGTAGGGAGCAAATGCTGCATAAAGGAGAAGAGCAGAGCATGGAAACTGCTGTCTCTCTCATGCTTTAGGAAGAAGATGAAAATATTTTCTTCTTGCCTCTCATTTCTTTCTGTCGCACTTACCATTTATTTTGGGTTGGAAAAGAAAAACTGTTCTCTTCATGCGGGTCCCTTTCCCAAAACATAGCCACATCCACTCAGTTCAAAGTACCCCTCTTTAGCCACCTTTTCTGCTTTGCTTTTACGTCTTTTGCTATCATGGAAGTGTTCTGTAACATACTGGCATAAAGTTACACACTGTCACTTTTATTGCTGAGAAGTACGTATGAGGCATGGCAGATGAGTTGTGTTTTATTTACTTCCTTTATAGAGACTGTTGACAATGTTGAGAAACACTCCTTTAGGGTCTGGACATCTCCAGTTTCCTTAGAAGTGAAGGAGGGTTTTACTTAGTAACACAGAAGAGCACATGGAAAATCATGCATGCATCAGCATTATTAAATTAAATGTGTTTGGCTTTTTTTTCCCCCCATTTTGTGACATTTACATCCAATAGGATAATAGAAATCTGTTCATTGTTGTGTATTTTGTGTCAGGATGAAGACCTTAGAAACCTATTGCGACTACAAGGAAGCTGCAATAAATTATCAAGAAGCCTGGGAAGTGCTGCGTAGCCAAGCCCTGCAGGGCTGGGTCAAGAATGCCAAGGAATACCTGCAGTTCACGTGAAAATATGAGGCTGTATAAATTCAGTAATAAGCCCTGATGCAAAGCAGATACCTCTGCCGTTCAAGAGACAGGAAAGATTGTGCTCTAGTTTCTGTGCCGTAAGGAGAGAGGAGTGAAAAGGAAAGCAGTTTAAAGAAGCCCTTATTTTGGTTGATTTGAACCCCCCTTTTTTATGAGATATAAAAAAGAATCATTGCAGACCTAGAATTTTGAGCTGCACAAAGCAATATCTCACCATTAGAAAGGAAGCAGTGGTGTGCCATCCTCTCTTATCTGAGTATATGATCTATCACTTGTAGTCCACTGTAATGGGAGTAGTGTCAGCTGAAATTGCTATGAAACAAAGTCAGTCACTGTAAAACTCTAGTGCTGTTTTTTTTCTCCCCCTCTTCATAACTTTCTGATTGGCTTTATGTGTTGCTGGGACAACCCTAATATATAGTAAGCTGTACTTCTATAACTCTTGGCTCTTTTTGCTTGGTGCCTGGAAAAATTTTTTGTTTCCCCTAGTCTCTAACTGGAAATATTAGTTTTGTTCAAAGATATTTTTTCTTTTTCATGTGAATGTGTATTTCTAGAAGTAGTCAAAGAGAAGTAAAAGAGTGATGGGAAGAAGACTGTGTCAAACTGTACAGTTTATAGCACATGCTGCATCTCTCTTTTCAGAACCTTGCCAGATACCCCTTTAACTGCTGTGCTTCCGTGGATGGGAAAGAAACCTCCTAAATTAGTTGGTTCAGTCCTATAAAATTGCAGGCAAACATTTACCTACTTTTCAGTGATTCAAGTACCAGTTCCTCCCAGTGATAAATGGTTAATGAGAAGCAGAGAAGTCTTAGACATTTACCTCACTGTTTCCTGGCAAGTATTCATTAATAGCCTGGCAAAGGTGAAGATGATTTGGGGGGATTGGAAATTGTCCTTGGCAGTCTTTGCTTTTCTGCTTTATTGCAAAATAACATCTATATGGCAAAACAGTCCAAAACTGCTAGCTGGGGGAAAGCAGTGCGTGATCCTCCTTACGCTTCCTGTCCCAATTAATTGCCTTCCAAGAGCAATTTCAGCACTATGTAGTTGCTAGTGAATGCATTTCCTTTTTGTACTTGTGCTACTGCAACCTAATATTCACAAAATACTTGGGCAAAGCAATGGGAGGATGAAAGAAGTAATAACTTCTGAATTTAAGAATTCTTTAGTGATTTGAGTTTCGTGTTCTTTGCTATTTCACTGCTGTTCTGGTTTTGAAAAATGGGTATGGCATTTCTCATAACAACCTCTAGAGTGCATCTGTTGAGCTGCATATGGGACTGGACAGGTGGTAGGAGAGATCAGATTGCAGTCTGAGAATTGGTTACCACAAATCCTTTTGCTTCACACTCGGGTTGACTTTTCAAATTCGAGGAGATAAGGTTGAAGGAATAACAAAACTTCAGTTTTCTGTATGTAAGCCTATCCACTAAAATCCAGCATTGACATCCAGAAAGACCAGTTAACTTGGGAAAGGAGCAGACATTCCATGTCTCTGTATGTAGAGGGCAGGGGAATATGGAGAATGACAACTTGCTCGAGTCGTCATAAGCCAAAAGTCAAGCCAAATGCCATTGCAGATGGGTTACTAGGTGAACTGCAGAAAAGCAACCGATAGAAATGATAGCAGTTACTGGAACTGAGGAAATAGCACTCCAAGGGCAGAGTTGTTGTAGCGTAGTTATAGAGCTAACCAGTAAATTTCCAGGCTCCTGAAATTACTTCTGTCGTCCTCTGAAATCTTGCAGAAACCATACCTGAACATACATACTTTCCCTTTGTTAATCATCAAGGTCTGTAGTGAACTGGCAGAGCAGACTGGATTGTTCCAATTTCTTATCCAGTCTTTCTGCTGGATCCAGTGAGATATCCAGTAACCTATATTAAAATGGGTTACCTACATAAGGGTAGTTCTGTAATCTTGGTATCAGAGTGGCTTTCAGATGAGCAGTTAGATGATGTTAATTCTTTTAACTCTTTCCTAACATTTGAACCTGGCTATCGAGAGGAATTGTTCCTGGAAAGACTTTCCTATGCATTTGTAAAATACTCATTAACTGTAGATGGCTGTTTTCTGCTACTTGTCAGATTTAAAAGCAGCTTTAGAGGCGCTGACTACTAATATTAAGCTCACTGTTTGGGTGGAGTTGAGGGCATGTTTCAGCCTAGAGATAGTCACTGAATCACAAAGAAAGGGAAGGAGTTAAAGCAACATTTGAAATATTCATTCACTAAGCTTGCAGGATCTTACTTGCTGGCATTTCTGAGATTGAAAATAGCAGTGTTTAAATGCTGCATCTGATTAATTCCAAAATGTCAGGAAATGCTGTAGCCACTACTGAGAAACATCTCTGAAAATCAGAACAGAAAAAATGCAGAGGTAACCTCTGCTTTTGGAAGAGGTAGCAAACTAAACTTCTGTCATTGTCTGTAGATCTTTGGAAGAATTGCTTCTGGAAGGCAGCACTTGATGTGTTCCAAGTTTGTATGACCTTACTCTTCCATCCTGGAATAGCTCATGCACTGAAAAGCAGGGATGGATAAAGTGTGGGGAGGACAACAGAATGCAGAGACCCTGCCACAGGAAAGCAGATTGGGGACTGAAGTGCCCACAGTTTATGGTTCATGGGGATAACCAAATAGTTGTCACTGGGAACAGCAAAACAGATGAGGACACGAGGATTCTTCAGGCATGTGTAAATTGTTCTATAGAGTGTATTTGTATTGCTCAGGTGGGTCTTTGACTTTCTTAAAAATAGTATGGGCACTGGCAGTCCCTGTTTGCCAGAACAAAGAAAACTGTAATCCTTAATTTAAATGGGATGCCTTTAACAGTTTCACTGCTAGAGTAACCATTCCATTCTCAGTCATAGTAAGAGGACAGGGCAGACAGGCTTTTTTGTCTTTAGGGAAGTCAGAACTAGAGCATAGAAACAACTAGTTTTGTCCAGGTCCAGAAGTAAATGATCAGCAATTAGAGTTTGAAAGTACAGTTTCATGAGACAACATGCTAGCACTCCGACCGCCTCTGAAAAAGCAAGGTTCTAATCTTAGCACCATGCTTCTACTCCTTAGCTAATGCTGGCTGGAGATTCAAAGTAAATTGAAGAGAATTCAAATTACTGCTTCTTGCAGAAAACCAAACTATTACCCCCAAAGAAGATAGCTTCTCACTAGGAATTAAATCAGCCATCAGCCCAGCAAGCACTAGGGCAACAGAAGAGCCAGGACTGTGCTGCCGAGAGCAGAAATGGGAGAAGTCAGGCTTGCTTTTTGCAGTGACAAACTAACAGAGATTTACGAAACCACGCCTGGAGGAAATGTTTGAGGTACAAGCATGAAAATGAACAGCGAATTACTTCTGGGAAGCTGCTGTTGGCAGGGAGGAAAGAAAGGTGTTACAGTAATATTGGGAACCAAATGCAGCTGAAATGCTTAACAGTTCTTTGCCTCAAAGCGTAACCATCCTGAATATCTGAAACTGTCATTATATAAAGGGGCTGTGGCAGCAGTGCTACAGACAGAGGCAAGACAGTTTTTGAGGAAAGACTGTCTAAATTCAGGTAGTATTTGCTTATTTATGCAGGAGATTTCAACTTCAGAGTAGGGGATGTAAAAGTATTAGTGTAGGAATTGTTTTGTATTTACTCCATCTTAGTTCAGTGTATAGATTGAAATGCCTTCCCAGTCTTGAAGAGTTAACAGAAAGTAAACGTGATCATATGGGCACCAGATGAATTAGACAAGTTACTTTTAATCATTTTATAAGACTGACTGTGCAGAAGGGGGCAATTCAAATGAAAATCTCTTGATCTGTTTTGTTTGTATTTGTAGATGCAAAATAAAGTTACTGCTTCAGAATCTTTACATCTGCCTTCTCTGGAATTACTTGTGAACCTGGGCTGCTAAAATCTAAACCAATGAAACAGTTTAGCAGTACTTACTCTTTTTTTTTTTCAGAGGCTGATGAAGGGAATTCAAAAGTCATTTCAGGCACACCGTTAGGAAAAAAAAATTAATCTTACCTGCTTTTGGTTAGATATATCTGTGTCCTAATATATAATTAGCTTTATCTTGCAGTTATAAAGATTAAAGTTTCATTTTTTTACTATCTTGTTAGTAGCTAGCAAAAAATATGACTTGCTACCATAGACAAATTGCAAAGTTTTGGGTAAAGAGAACAACATTTTTCAGTAACGAAAGATACTAAAAATCACATTTGAAACCATTTTCTTCCTTCTGAATCAGAAATTCTGTTCGGAGGAAGCACTAATACTAAATCCATGGAAAAAGGGGGATGGAAGTAATCCATAATGGAAATGGTGACAATGTTTACTAAAGTACTGCTATACATTGCAGTGCTATTCAGAATCATGAAAAGCTTACAGAAATCGACGACCCATTCTCACAGATGTAGTAAGCATGTGCAGTGCACTTATTGCAACCAACCTCAATAATAAAGTAGTGTCAACATTTCACAAGCTCCTATATTCTTAGTAAAAGTAGTATTGTGGACTTCTCATGAAAGTGCCTGTGCATAAGACCTGCCAAATACATTTTTAGATATAAGGTGACTTAATGGGAGTTTCAGTTAGTATGAATCTGATTTAAGCTCGAGAATAATAAACTTCCACCCTGACTGGAAGCATTTTTTAAAAATACAACTCATTTACACTATATAGAGCAAAAATGTTTGTTTGAAGAAATCTGAAGTCTTAATAGTGATTCCTTGCTGGCTTACCATGGTCAAAGAAACGCTACTTTTCCAACCCTGTCTTGTCCTTCCCGTAAGAGCACGAACTCCTGTACTGTGTAATTAAATGCTTTTTTTTCCCCTTCCAGTCTCACAGTTCAGAGCTCAGAGCCACAAGTTTGCATCACTGCCTCTAAGCAAAGGTAGCTATATAGCACAGCAAGCCCCTTTGGAAAGAAATTGAGAGCCTCGTGAATAACCGTGCTTCTGGTTTTTTTGCAAAGCCTCTTTACTTTTGCTGTGTTCGCACATGCATTGGCAATAATGCTTGTAAACTGGAGGGGATGATCTTTTAAAGACAAAAACTTGACTTTATCTGGTATGCATCATTTCTAATTCTAGTTCATTTCTCAACTATCTGAGTAAATCTGTTCTTTAGTTATGTAATGTCCTTACACTGCTTGCAGAGTTTTTACTTGGAAGGGACGTGTATGTTTTTATAACTACAGGTAACACAACTACTGTTTTCTTTTTCTGAAAGAGCTGCTCGTGCAATTCTCTTAATGTGAACTCCTTACCAATTACTTCTTTCTGCCATAACTGATGTACAGATCATCTCTTACAATTCTCCAGCTGTCTGGTCCCCTATTTATACTATTCCCTCTCCTAGGTACCCTTTTCCTTTTATGCTATTTCTCTTGTCATCTAGGTCTTCCTTTCCAAAACCCATGGTGTTACTCTTCCGCTGAAAGCCCACAGGCTGCTCTTTTGATGAGACCTAGTAGGTCTTAAGCTATTGGTCTTGGTGTGCAGAGACAGGTCCTTGTTGATTTCTTGTATAGGCAACAGCATGATAAATGTTAACATCTGTATAGTGTCTAGTAAGGAAGATACACAACTTTATGACCAAAACGAAGGTAAAGAAAGGACATCATTGCCTGTTTGTGGGGAGGAATTTTTATTGTACTTTGTTTGTTAATGGAGAAAGAGGAAAATATTAGCTCAATTCAACATGATCAGCATCTTTCTACTACTTGGAATAATCTAGCAAAGCCAGTGTTCCCCTTACTAATTTAACATTTTCATTTTTGCTAAACTAACACCTCAACACAAAATCAGAATAAATGCATATTCCTCCTTTTCATCTTTTGGTAGCCCAATCACTTTGCTTTGTTATTTAATCAATGTCATTAAACATATACCCCAAAGGAGTGAGACTCTGGGGATCCACAGCCATGAGAAAAAAAAATGCACAACAAAATAAAATTGTTGATAATTTACCAGTCTAATAAAACAAGACCTATCAGTATATTAGGAAATAAATCCAGTTACAAATGCATGTATATAGAAGGAACATCTGTGGATGTCATAACAGAAAATGATCAGCTATTTACAAGATACACAGCAGGATGGTGTAGTAGCCAAGACCCAGGATTCAGAAACCAAATGTGTTCTCTCCGCTGTAGGCAACATACAAGAATCCATCTTCATCCTTCTCCTTCTCATAAAGTTGTCCCATAGTTAAGCTTGAAGAGAAGAAAAAATGAGAAACAGCTTGCTCTCCATTATATTCTTGTTTGTCTATTAGCTGAAGTTACCATTTTCACATTAGTATTGAAGGTTCAAGGCAGTAATTCTCCAGCATGTGAGAACTCATCATTAACACAGCAGATAAGACAATGTGCTCTTTCTTTTCTTGCTTGCCAGTAGCAGTTCTACAGTGCTATTAGACCATATTTAGGCTTTTCTAATACCCTTAATGCAAACAAAGCAGAAAAAAGACAATTCTTGCAAGTCCCTATTGTGTATCACACAATGAACAAAAATATTCCTAGCAGGGTCCTGCAGGTTACCTGAAGGGCCTGATATTGTTACATAGGAAAGGGTTAATAAGGATAATACTGTATCTAAGCTGTGTTACATTATTACATATTGTTTTTCAAATATTATTAAAGCAGCTTTTACATAGTAAGCTGTTGTATCCGCTTCTGCTATATTTTTCTGTATGTAGCAAGCAACCAGCAAAACTTATTCCTATGTAAAAACAACATTCAAAACTTCTTTCTATGCTCATTTTGCATTTGGTATTTATAGAAAAAATAAAAGATTAAAAAGGAACTAGTCTACAACATGATAATTTCTTTGTGAGGTGACAGAGGCTAGGTGTTCTTCAGAATAAATTATCATGTTTGCTTTTGAGCATTTAACTGTGCATCTTTTTCATTACATTAATAGTGTTTATTTGTTGGCATTGATGATGTAAATGATGTACTATTACTCAACCTAAGATATCGTAACTCCAGAGCTTACCCACTTGCCATGCAAGTAAGTCATAATATATCTTGCAATCATCTTTCCTTTCAGCTTAGCTTGAGAACTTAGATGTTTATCAAGCTCTTGAGAAAAACTACCAGAGTGAGATTAATATCTAACTGAACACCTTTTAAAATCACCAGATAAGCCTGAGAGGGGGGTTACTGTCCCTCAGATATGCACAAGGCTTGGTGAAATGGTTCTGAATACCAAGTGAACAGCCTCTCACCTGGATTGTGGGACAGTCTTGTCTACAAAGAGGAATATTGCTTTCTCAGAAGGCAGTTGAATCCTCTTCCTGATGATCCACATGAACTGGGCCACAGTGATGTCAGATGGAACTAAATACTTCCTCTTGTCAATATCAACAATCTGAGATCCTGAGACCTTCTCCACTATGACCTATAAAGCACAGGCATGAAGGTGAGGCTTTTCAGGATTGGTATAAACAGCCAATTTTGGTAAATCACTTACTGGTAAAGGCTTACAACACGGAGGGGAGGGGAAAGACAAAAAGGTGTCTAGACCAGAATTAAACAACAGCTAAGACTTGCTCAGAACTGTAGAACCTGAATTTACAGTTGCACTAAAACCTATATTCATACATATACTCAAAACTTCCAGCGTCTGAGGTTGATGCTAATGGAACATAAAGATGCAATATGCCTAATATGTCTAATATGACAGAAAGTGTACACATCTTCAACTTTTTGTATACCCATGATTTAAAATTACTGCATTTATATATGCCAGGACAGTAATACCCTGTTTTGTTAGAAAATAGCCATATTTAAACACAGAACTGCTAACTTTCAGAATGTTCTAAAGTCTGCATGTGTAGTGTCTTAAAATAGTGTATTCTGCAACAAGCACTAAGGTTAAGCTCTGAGGAAAAAAAAAAAAAAAAAGAGGAATCAGCATCCACTGCGATGTTCAGAAGCACAGGCATCTTTAAAACTTCAGGTTTAGGAGTGGCTTGTCTGCGCTACTTCCCTTAAACAGATTGCTGAATGGAGTCCAGGGTTTCTGTCTTCTCACTAACTCCTGTTAATAGTAACAAACTGAGGAGTGCATTTAACCATATTCCTTCCTTGCCCCATTCAGGTCTAGCGGAGTCACGGAAAATTCAACAAGACTGCAGCACTGATAACTGAGCAATGGCAGGTGAGCTGAGGAAATCAATTTTTTTGTACAGATACTGCTTATTGTCTTTGTCACTATCTCAACATTAAAGTCATTGCCTGAAATCTTTTGTTACATGGAGTTCTAGCCTGCAATTAGCATGCCTTATCCTCTTTCAAAATGTCATCCAACTAAATAAAATCCCCAAATACCAAGAAAAACAATCTTAATATAAACACTATCTTTACCCTTCACATTTAACTCTTCTTTGAACAATGTCCCAGGATGCCCCTAACAGATGACTGAAGAAACACTCTTCATATGGAGTATAGCAAAAAAGAAAAAAGAAAAAAGAAAGAAAAAAAGAAAAAAAAGAAAAAAGAAGAAAAAGAAAAAAAACATCAACACTAAAGCAAAAATCAGTATTCAGGTAGACCAGAGGGAGTAGCACCAGCTTAGTCTGCCATATGATCTGCTGCTTCACCTACTGTTCACAAGCCAGAGAGGCCAAAAGGGTGCCTCCATCTGTAGCATTTGACTATTTACTTTTTTTTCCCCCAGTCTTTTGCATTCATCCTTACAGCATAACATAGCATCACACAAAGTATAACTGTATATGAAAAACTATTGTCTTAGGTAGAGGCACATACATATCCTAGAAAATTCAGTGCAGTACTGAAGAAGCATGATATATCAGAATAGAGACAAAACTCTGACAAAGCTGTAGTGTGAACTGTGGTAGCATAATGCAAGGTTCTAGTATGCCATAAACTGCATGGTCATTTGTTCATAGTGCTGCCCTTGATTTGACCCATTCTGCCTGGGTTTGTATAATTCATCCTGCAAACATTATTGACCTCCCACAGCCAGTCAACATGCATTTCTGCTAGACTCTATAATGCAATACAGGAGAGACATGGAGCATGGCTCCAGTGCGCTCTGGAATACCACCTGGCCTGCCACTGATGTCAGCTGAACACTAGCTCATTAATGGAAACGTGCTGTGATGTGTCTTGTCTACATATCTCTGCAGGAACAATGTACGTATCTGCAATACATACAGCAATGTATGATTACAGACTCGGTTGTTTGGATGAAGTTACGTGATGACAGTAAAGCCATACAAACAAGGTGTAGGTTTTAGTTATACGTAAATGAGAGCCAGATGGTACTCCTACATACCCACCCTGGCCCTAGAAGCCATAAGAAAATGAAAAAAACTACCACCCAT
Source organism: Rhea pennata (assembly GCF_028389875.1). NCBI lineage: Eukaryota > Metazoa > Chordata > Aves > Rheiformes > Rheidae > Rhea > Rhea pennata. Next base: position 24,473,176 of record NC_084675.1, read on the forward strand.
CCTTATGCTGCCAGACTACAGGAACTTGCCCCCTCCCCCCCCCCCCCCGCCTTTGTCTACACCAGGAGAGTTTGGGAAAAGAAAACATGTAGGGACCCAAGCAGAGATGCCTAGTGAAGATGATGCTTACAGCATCATGAGTCTTTTATATGCCATTTTGGAAAAAAAAAAAGGAAAAGACTGCCTATATCACTATTTTATGGTATCTGCAAAATCAGTTTTGCAGGAACATACTGATTCTGTTTTCAGTGGAGACCAGAATTTTTTTTAACATGAATAATACTGAATATTCATAACTGCTCTCTAAGGCACATGATTTGTTCTTCCATGTTATTGCTGTCATGCTATGATTCACTGGATACTATTCTTTGTTTTGTGTTATGCTGCCCTGACATTAGAGTATCTTACTTTATACATTATAAAATTAAGTAATTGGCTAAAGGAAGGAAACAAAACCACATAAAAAAACTAACAAGAATGGGAGAAAGGAGAATTAAATACTGCTTGTAGAAAGGACCTGATGCTCATCACCCCACACAGGCTAGGCCTTGAAGGAAAAAAAAATGTAGCATGTGTAGGAAGGTAGGGCTGACAAGAGGTTCCGGTAGTTCTATTGCTTAGCTCTGCATTCCTCATTGCTGCAGCATACAGGTAACGCTCAAGTATATTTACAAAATACGCTATCTTATGATCTGGAGAGGATTCTCCTTATCTTTTCTTCAGTTTCCAGCAGCTCTGCCTATAGAAATACAGAAAGAGAGCATACTAGCTGCCCATTGTAATTTAATATGGTTGAATTTAGTAAAGAACACCAACAGCATCCTGAAAGGAATAGTCAAACCTTAACAACTGATAAATACTAATCATAATCCACGAGGCATTTTAGCTTCATGATGCAGAAACTGTCACAATTGGGAGTCTCAAGGCTGCTGGTGAACTGCTTTAGTAAAACTTACAGATGCCTTTAACCCTTGTGCCACTTGATCCCCAGGCAAATTTAAAATAGCAGTGCTTAGGGAGCATGAATTTCTTCCAGCTCCCATTTTATTAATTTTAATGGTCCAGGCCAGAACAGCAGCAGGCTGTTCATAGGCTATTTCAGTGCATCTCAAGATGTTTGAGCCACAAAACCATCTTGAAATCCAGGTAGCCAGATACAGCTAAGAACTGTTAGCTGCGACAGTTTGACCTATGTCACCCTGGATGGAGACTATAATCTGGAAAGCAGAAAACAGGCATTAAGTCTGAAAACACTTTTGATTATTCAATGACAAACTATATTTGGTAACAACTATTTTGTAAAAGATAGGTTGCTCAAATTGAAGCATCAAGCAAAAAAATGTTTATCTCCCCAGACAGAGCATCACACTGCAGTTGAGGATTTAATTCTTCTAGCCATTCATATGTTTTGTCCATTCCTGATATACTACCATGTCATTCTGACTCACACTACTAGTTCCCATGTCTCTCCTTTAAAGTTACGAAAAATATTCTGGAAATGGACAAATAGATACCTGTGAAGATGTACAGTTATTAGCATGCGACATGTATGAACTAGCCTGTAGGTGCAGAGGTAGTTAGCCAAGGAGAGAAAGGGAAGGATGGAATCAACTTGCCAGACTGCAATTGGAGAAGATGCTGCTGCTGCTGTCACTGAGCTAGGTCCAACTCAACAGTAGAGAAAGGCAAATGACAAGATAAGGTTAAAGGTTCTTCTCTGGACTGTTCTGTCTATTAGATTATTTATTTACCAAGAGATCAGATAGGAGTGGCACTAACTGGCATGTGGTCAGATGGGATGTGGGAAATTTTACTCACAAGCAGGTAAGTTGAGAACATGGACGTGTTGCTAGTTGTTACACAAGGTTGTGAAGTGCGAATGACCGAGGTTGTGAATGTTTCAATGACCGAAACATGATAAAAGGGGTTGTGTAGTGAAAAAGAGAAGTCGTTCGCTAATTAGAAGGTAGGCAGGTAGGTATGTATTGCAGAAAAGAGGGTCACCACTTGCATGGCTCTTCAAGCAACAGGGCTTGCATGAGGGGAGTTCACCAAGATAAAACTGTTTAAAAGCATGGAACACACGAAGTAAAATCACCTGCCTCATGTAGCCATGACAGTGGATTGTAAAGACACAAAGAGTTTATGATCTTGCTTGGGCTCAGACACAGAGTCTTCAAGCAGCTCAAGGCACAGGATCCTTGCTGAGACATAGCTAGTGTTAGAAGAAACCAAGACATTGATAAACGATAAATACGCCTGGAAAGAGTTCAGGAAGTCAGGTACTTGTTTACTTGCCAATACCCACTGGAGCAGAGGGAATGTTGGATTACTTAGGTACATCTGGGGACACTTTAAACAGCTAAGGATACAGGAGGGAGGATGAATTTACTTGGTGGGATCTGGTCAAAGAAGAGGGAGCAGGATGTAAACAGCTTATCCACTCTTGTGTCTAAGTCCAGGGACGAGGCTGTCTTGGTTACTCACCGGGACACGATCAGGGTATTTGGCTCGGATTTTTGCCGACTCGATGCATCTGTGCTCTGTGAACAAAACTCGCAATTAGTCACTGCACGGTAACAGTAGGGCCGGCATTCTAGGCAGAGTGGGCAGCGCCTGCCGGGATGGGCGCCGCTGGGGCACAGGGCCATCTTCCCCTAGAGAGGTCCCCGGCTGCTCGAAGAGGCCATCTGCGGGCACTGCACCGCCTGTCGCAGGGTCCGCCCGGGTCACGACGAGCGGGCTCAGGGAGCCGGCCGGGGCCTAGAGAGCCGTGAAGCCCCGGGCAGATGGCGGCTCAGGGCCGCCGGCAGGCAGCGGTTAGCCCGGGCCCGCTCTTACCCAGCGCATGGTCCTCCTTGAACATCCACTTCATGACGGGGCTGGGCTGGGCGGGAGCGGGGCCGGCGACGGCGGCGGGGCCCCTGCGCGGGCGGGCGGCGGCTCGTGCCGGGCCTGTCACAACAACAACAACAACAGCGGCCACGGCTCGGCAGGCGGGATTTCCGGCTCGCCGGTTCCCTAGCAACCACTCGAAACGCAGAGCTTCCGGCTTGGGGGCGGGGCGGAGGGGCCGCCGCACCCGCGCACACGGCCGCAGAGCGCGGGGCGGGGCTGCGCGGGGCCCCGCCCACGGCGGGCTCATGACGTCCTCGGCCCCGACGCGCGCGGTGCTTGCCGCTCCCTCCGGCCCGCCGCCAGGTAGCGGCGCTGCTCATTGGCTAGAGCGCTCGCCCCGCCCACGGCGCTCCGCGTCCCCATAGGCGCGCCGTGCCGCGCCGCCCCGCGCCGCCCGCGGCCGTTGCCGGGGTGAGGGCCATGGCGGGCGTGGAGCTCTTCTCGCACCCCGCGTTCCGCACGCGCTACCGCGCCGGGCTCTGCTCCGCCGCGGCGCTGGCGCTGCTGCTCATCGGGGTGCTCACCTACGTGCCGCCGCTGCTGCTGGCCTACCGGAGCCACGGTGAGCGCCGCTCGACCCCGCGCGCGGCGCGGCGCGGCGCGGCGCTGAGGCCTCGCGCTGTCTCTGCCCGCAGGTTTCTGGCTGAAGCAGAGCGCGTATCGGGAGCAGCCCGCCGTGCGGTTCCGCTACGAGGTGCTCTTCGTGGCCACCACTGGGCCCGAGCCGGGCGGCTTCTTGGCGTGGAGCACCTTCCCGGCATTCAACCGGCTGCAGGAGGAGCGGCTGCGCGTCCCGCTCCTGACGGTGGGCCTGGCCGGTCGGGCCCGGGGCGGAGCGGGCCTCAGAGGCGCCGGGAGGGCGGCGGTAGCGCTGCCGCTGGCCCCGCGTGTGCTGTCAGGCTCCTCTGAGCAGGCCTCGGGCCTCAGTGTACGAAGGGCAGTCGGACAGTCCAGTTTTACACCCTCCTTGCCCCATGATGCCTGGCATGAGCAGATCCATTTATTTTCCCCAATGTGTGTGTTTTAATACCTGTATAGCGTGTCGTGCTCTGAAGGTTGCAAGTTTGGCTATTAGCCCCTAGTTCTGAAGGAGGATATATGGCTAGATTCTGCCTTACACTCTTCAGCCTCTTTAGCCTGGAGAAGTGAAGACTGGGGGGGGGGGGGGAATCTTATCAATGTCTATAAGCACCTGAAGGGAGGGTGTCAAGGGGATGGGGACAAACTCTTTTCAGTTGCCTCATGTGACAGGACAAGAGGCAATGGGCAAAAACAACCACAGGAAGTTCTGCCTGAACATCAGGGGGAATTTCTTTGCTGTGACAGAGCACTGGAACAGGTTGCCCGGAGAGGTTGCGGAGTCTCTTCTCTGGAGATATTCAAGGTCTGCCTGGATGCAACTCTGTCTAACATGCTCTAGGTGGCCCTGCTTGAGCAGTTAGGTGGGACTAGATGATCTGCAGAGGTCCCTTCCAACCTCGTCAATTCTATGATCCTTCTGGGGTTCAACATGGGCAGCGTATTTGTCTGTGATACCTCTGCTATGTGAGCAAAAGGCTGAAGTTCTGGGCATTGTGTTGCTGAGTGCTACAGAAGCACGGCGAGTCTTGGCTCTCAACCAGGAATCTTGCAAAGCAACAGCCACACGGATGGTATTAAAGGCAACTTGTAATGGTGCTGTATTGTGCAGGCTGAAGGCAAGGGGCAGAATCATGACCATCAGTCACATGTTGCTAGAGGATGTAGTAGAAGATCCAGCACTAAAGCATACTTTGTGGCATGCAAAGGAGATCATCAGAATGGCATAGAGCAGAAGAGGCTCTGAAGAATCTGACAAGCTTTCCCTTTCTCGGGAGCATTTCAAGCATTGTATAACAAACTTAATAATGCAGACCTCTTGCTTGTCTCTAGTGCCCTGGTGTCTTTAAAGTCAAGCAGCTTTTCATTGTTTTCCTGAGTACGTAGCTTATTTGCTTTAAGGATTTTTAGTATGTTGTGGAAATCTGAGTATTGCATTTTTAAACAGTTTTGCTTTTCTCTTAAAAGGTAAGAGCGTCCGTTAAAGCTCCTATTGCTTCTTTTAGACTAGAGAAGAAGACAAAAATCAAGATGGTAAAATGGATCAATTATATTTTAAATTGGAGCTTCCTCTACAATCTACAGAACATGTAGTCGGTGTTCAGATGATTCTCGTCTTTTCCTACCAGCTTCATGTGAGCATTTTTTGTTTTATTTTTAGTGACACTTGAGCCCAGTGTAATATTCCAGTAGCAGTTATACAAAGGATAACTCTTACACATTTGAAATTGGTATGCAAAAGATTTAGTTTACTAACAAATACTTAATTTTCTTCCATATTGTCCAATAATAGAGTAGTTTAAGTCTTTGATAGTTTGGTTCTGTTTTATGTTTTGATGTGCTTTTTTTTTTTTTTTTTAAGTTGTGTGCTTTTGGGGGCTGTAGTGCAGCATAGACGTACAGATAGACAGAGATGTACAACAGTGTTTGAATGGGATGACGGCAGCATATCTCCAAGAATATTTTAGGAAGCAGAAGGGTGTGCATTTTTTGTGTACTGCTGTATACTTGACATTAACAGCCAGTTTTCTGAAATGGAGGGGCAAATATCACGGCAGTTTAAGACTGTTTTGTTCATTTAGCAATTCTTGAGCTAATAGTGATGATCTACCAAGTTCTTCTGTTTCTCATAGATGTGAGGGTGAAGAAGGTGTTGTAGGGAGCCTGGAAGATGCAGTTCTTGTCCAGCAGGGAGGCTGGAGGATGCAATAGCCACAGAAGAATTTTCTTTCTCTCAAGTGGCAATGAGAGTGTTGAAAACTTGGTTCCATTAATAGCTAAAGCAGTGGATGAAACACTAGTGTACAGAAACCCCATGGATGCATCTGAAAGGAGCAATATCGACAACAAAGTTTTGCTAGAAAGTTGAGGGTTAGTTTAGCCAACGTGCTTTAGCTCATTGCAGATGGACAATGTAATGCAGGCATACCTGTGTAAAATACATAGTGGTGTAAAATACATTCTTAAACCTCTGAGGCTCTGAGAAAAGACTGGGATAGACCTAATTTTATGCATGGAAGTCTTTGGTCAGTGATTAATATCATATGGAAAGTTCCAATACTCACATTGCCTTTGTTTTACAATAAATATTAAAATTTTCTTTTGAGTTGAGGTGTCAGTGAGGGCTGAGGAACTTCCTTGCTTGGCCCTTATTGCAGGGGAGGAATCCTTAGCTGGCTTTGAGAGTTGGGTTTTTTTGTTTTGTTTTTAAGTGTGTCTTTCCTAAATGTGTTTAATCATTTTGTTGCTTTTCACATGTTACGGCATGTCCAATCTCTTTGTCATTAGCCACGTTGTTGAACTTCAATGAATGACCTGTGGGATATTGTTTATAAAGTTGATTAACAACTAACATCACCTGCTTAAAATATATGTTAACATATATTAAATTAACATATATTTGATGCTCCCTTATCTAGAATAATGTGATGATCTGAAACTTGGGAATGTGTAAAATCAAATCTGTGCAGAAAATCTATAGATACAAAGGGATAGAAAAGTTTGTTTTCCTAAATTCTCTTCTCTCGTGTTCACTATTTCAGAGAATGTCAACATTTGTGATGCAGAGCATGGCTTTCCTTCAGTTTTTTTCTCCTCTACCAGGGTCTCACCTCTATGTGAATGGAGACCTGAAATTGAACCAGAGGCAATTACTTAACCATTGTGGACTGGATACCAGATACAATGTGAGAAAACTTTTTTCCCCTTCTCTTTCTAATTCCTCCTCTTTATTTTTGTAGCACCATAGATGACACTCTAATTACTTATGTCCAGAGCACAGAGTGGACCCTAGAACTTCTGAACTGATGCTTCCTTAGAAGATATTCTTCTGTTGAGATGTTCAGTCTGATGTTTACATGTATGTCTTTAAAGGCATGATTACTTTGCATAACAAGCTCAGTAGAATTGCTTTCTTGATGAGCAGACAAATAATGCAAGTATCTCCCTGTGGTAACAGGTGTCTGTGATCAATGGCACAAGTCCTTTTGCAAGTGACTATGATCTAACAAACATCATTGCAGCATATCAAGATAGAAACGGTAAGCTTGAATGTATAACTGTTAATTGCAGGACAGCAGTAGTCAGCATATTAGCAGCTGTTTTGTGAGGATTTGAGTTCTGTATTAGGAGTGAAAAAACCCTTGACCTGGATATTTTCTTTATTTATTTTAGTAACAACAGTCTTATCATATCCCAACCCTGTCTGGATGATTGGAAGAGCAGCAGATACACCATTTATCATTAATGCCACTATTCACTACCCAGTGGAAGTTATTTTATATCCTTTGTAAACTGTGACATAACTGGATAGCATTATGCAGTCCTTAAAACACAGGCCAAATGAACAAGACTATCCTTTCTTCTAAACTTATTACTAAACTCTTCCTTTATTAACTAACTACATACTGTAGTTTCAGAGTTGTCTGAATACCTGTTTGTCCCTCCGTTGCACGCACTTCCATAGCTATCCCTCTGTGTGCACCATCTGGATGGTTCTGCTTGAACAACTGCTTACTGCCTTTCTCTAGCAGGAGCATGTATTGCTTTTCAGCCCTGCTAAACTGGCCTTTAAGTCAATTAATTAGTAATTCAGAGTAAATATCCTCCGTAAGTCTGGTTTTGGTTGAGCACCTGCACCTGCAGTCCCAATCTGTCAAGGATGCCACTGACAAAGCGTGATATTACATTTTCTATCCTAAAACAAGTCATTCAAAATCTGTGTGTGAGGTAAGCTCAACAGCTATTACTCCCTGCATTGGCCCTGGCAAATCTGTTACACGCGCAGAAAGAGTGGAAATTTTTACTCCAATGTTAATTCTTTGTTCATTACATTCTTTACTCAGTTTCTCAAACAAAAAGAAGCCTATGTTTAGAAGAAACCATGTAGAGCACATCTCTTACCAGGTTTGCTTACCTGTCTACTTTTTGATGAGCCAGGGACAAAATAGATGCTTTCCACAGAACTAATTCAGGTGTTTTGAACAGATGTTTTGCTGCAACTTCTGTTGCATATTGCAATAAAAAGCTTTTTGAAGTTTCCATACCTCAAAGTCCTCAAAGTGTTTTCAGTTGGCACACAAACTGATGTCTAATCGATTCTGTTTTGCCTCAGTTCTTCTGTTTAGTTGCTGTGTGGTAGTATCGGAAGCTTCTCAATTAATGTTCCTTGACTTTCTTTAAATATCAGCCAGGATTTTGGGAAATGATTAAATTTGCCTGGATCCAATATGTCAGCATCCTACTTATCTTTGTCTGGGTGTTTGGTAGGATTAAAATATTTGTGTTCCAGAATCAGGTGTTGACTACAACTCCAATATCACCAGTTCTGCCAGAGTCTCCAGTATTGACCTACAAACAGCACCAGTCCTGAGGAAATGTTTGAAAAAAAATAAAGAAATGCAGTACAAAGATACATATCTGCTTTTATTCTTTATACACTTCGTATAAAGTTTTTATCTTAAGTAGTATATTCTGCATATTTTTGGTTCTTGCTTTGACAGTAATCCCCTCTCCTTTTTCTTTTCCTTATATCTATTCATCCATAAACTTCTATGGGAACACTGCTTTGGGACTGACGTTTTAAATATTTCGGAGAGTTAAAGAACAGCTGGTTACTTATTCCCACAAATAGGATTGTGTTTCAAAAACTTGTAGAAACAAATCAGACGTTGCTTTTGAATGATCTTAGTCTAGTTAAACCACAAAGACTGAAAATGTATGCTAACAATAGCAATATAAAGCATTTTTGCTGTCTTGTAAATAAATTAGCTGTTGAATTTAACAGACTGAGTTCTGTTGCCTGCTTGTATGTGCATTCATTTGCTCTGTGAAAGGAAAGAAGCCAGTGAGAAGGTGTGTTGGGGGGGGAATCAAGGATGAGATGGGATTAGAGCTACACTTCTCTAACTGGTGGCTATACATGCTTACCAATTTAGTTATTAAATTATCAAGGTTGATGTGAGAAACTGGCTTGTGTGTGATAGTATCTGGAAGAGTTAGGTAGTCATTTGTCATTGGTATTGTTATTGTAGCAGTGGACCATAACTGTGGATCCAGAATAATAAAACAGAAGCTTAGTGTTTGATTTTTTTTAACAACAACAATAAAACCACCTAACAAAAAAAATACCAGTGAAACTTTAGCATTTTGAAGCAAATGAAAAGTTACTTTCAGAATTTACATGACTTACAGTTCAGATTGAACAGATCAAAATTAAATCAATTATAATCGCATAGTGTGCCATTGTTCAGAAAGACCATATCCTTCATTCCTGAAGAAAAACTGATTAGTTAACTTTATTTTCTCTTTCTAGGCTAAACTTGTATGCCGCACAAACTTAAAAGGAAAAGCAACAAAATTTAAGTAAGTTTTTGGTTTTGTATTTAAGAGTTAATCCTAGCAAAGAGTGTTAGGGAAGGAAAGAAGTCTAAGGCAATTCTAGATGACAATTAACAAAAAAGATCAGTGTCTCTGGTTTTCTTGAACTCTTAAGACATGGTTCAGCTGTAAAATGTGGAAGAATAATTTGAATGGTAGAACTCTTATCTTCTGGGCATGGCTCTATGAAATTGAATGTTTTACTACTTTGAAGATGTGCCTGCTCTTTTTTTTTTTTTTTTTCCTTCTCTCCTTAAAACAGCTTTCTTTGAACTTCTGTTTCAACTTATTTCAAACTTCACAATCTTGCAACTTGTGTTTCTTCCAGCCATTATGTGCTAGATGAACTCTAACCTATTCTTCAATGTAAATGAAATATTAATGTGAGGTAGAGGGATAGTGTAGTGATTATCACATCTGCTTTACATGCTGAAGGTTGTGAGTTCAAGCCCCGGGGAACCGACACAGGAAATCTTTGGGAGGCTGGACTAGATGATCTCTATAGGTCCCTTCCAACCTTGCTGATTCTGTGATATGTTGGCTATTCAACACACTGCTGTGCTTGTGAAATTTATGTACTTGCATGCGAGTTGTGAAATATTTTAAGGAGCATTCACTGCATATAGTTTCTTGGTATGAAGCCTCCAGTTTGCCTTTTGATTTTTGAATTTTGTCCCTGACAGCTTAGAGCATCAGACTGCACAGTGTCTAAGCAACTGTCTACTGCTTTTTAGTGTTTCAAGGCACTACTTAGGGTAAATGAAGGAGCCTGTGAGCTTGATTCTGCAATATCTTAAGCTGATGTACATTAGGTCTGCTGTAGTCCCTTGCAGTGCTGTTGGTGCTTGTGTGAGTTAACTCAGGGAACGCATGATGATGATGAACTCTATCAAATATAGTCACTTTGTATTCAGAGAGATAATTTATTTGAAATAACTTGGTAGGTGTCTGCACAAGCCTTAGGCTTGGTATAAGCAAGGGATGGCAATCTCAGGGGTTGCCATAGAACCCCATCTTAGGCGTTTGAGCTGTTCTACAAAAATAGGATTTGTAACAGCCCAACAAGTTGAGCAGAAACCTGCTGGAGTAAGCAACTGGAAGGTGAGAGAGGCTAATGCCAGAAAACAACAGTCATAATAGTGGACCCCATTATCCCTCTCCTGTTTTCATTCCTCTCCTGTTGTTTCATTCCATACTGAGTTATGATAAAAGAGACTTCTCTGAGATACAGTTCACTGAATGCACATGAGATGAAAAATGGTGGAATAGATCCGGTTTAGGAAGTGTAGAAAAAAATATCTTAAATTCTGTTTTCTTTCAGGAATAAGAAAGCTGGAAAAGATCTTCTACAGTAATTCAAAAAGAGAACTATGTAAATTAAAAGGAGCAACCAAAAACAATTAAATGGTTGCAGGTGGCATGGAACTGTTTAAGTAAGACCTAAAGCAATCTCTCTGTTTTCTTCTTTTGAGAAAAGAGCATTTCACTACTGGGACTGAAAAGTGAAAGTGGTGTAAAAGCAGTAAAGGAAAATGGGACAATAGGAAGGAAAAAGCTGTTTGGAGTACCTTTGTTGTGGTAACTTCCTGGATCACCTTTATACTGAACATCATTCTCAGCAGGTGTGCCTCAAACTGGCATGTTAGTTAAGCAGTATTTAAGTGGGTAAAATTTATAGGCTGTGAAAATCTTCTCAAGGATTTATGAATGGGTAAAAGATACAAAATAATAGGAAGCATCAGCTTTCACAATAGAAGGAAGCAACTGAGACATCTGGATTGCATTTGTAGCTGTACCAATAAAGGTGGGGTGAATAATAAGATGATAATCTTCAGACAAGAATATGTGACTGCACATGCTTGGAGAGCCATTTTCTGTAAGTGGCTAGGTAATAAAAATGGTAGATGAAGTTTAATGTCTGTAGCAGCAAGTTGAAGTACCAGGAAAATATACTTAGCTGTGAATCTACTATAGCTAGCATTAATGTACCTTTAAGAAGCAGGAGTTAGTCTTGGAAGGATCTTTATGAGACTCTTAAGTTCCTTTGGCTTGCCAAACAACAGCGAGTGCAAATGCAGTTGCAATTCAACACTGTGGCTAGTAGAGCTGCTGTGTGCTGGTATCCCAGAGAGTAAGCTAACTGATGTTGAGTGAGGAAGGACAGAGGAATGTCAAAAATAAGACTTCTGGAATTGTTTCTATGAGAGAAAAAGTAAGCAGTCGCTAAAAAGTCAAAAAGTACTGTTCCATCCTGTACCTAAGTAAAACTGGAAGCAAAAATGCTTGGAATGCTAAGAGTCTGCCTCAGAAATTGTTCAAATGTTAATACCAAAAGCTGTGGAGGCTGACTGTTTAAAAAGAAAAAAGCAAAATACCTGACACTGCATCCATTTCTTAACTAGTCAGACAACGTGTTTGTGGCCCTATGGCCCCTTTCATACTTGTGACCAGTTGGCGTTAGGCCCCGTGGTCGGCCGGGACGGTGCAGCCCCCAATCTTTGCAAGACCCGCCGGGGGCTGCGAGCGGGGCGGCCGGGCCGGGGAGCCGAACAGGGAGCGGGGCGGGCGGCTGCGGAGCTCCGCGGCGAAGCCGGGGATCGACGGGGCGGAACGGACTGCGGGAAACGTGCGGGCTGTGACGGCGCTCCGGCCGCTGAGGCGGGCCAGCTCCGGGGAGGCTCTCGGGACCGTCCCGGCCTCTCGCCCGGGGCGCCGCCGGGCTCGCAGGGTCTGCGCGGGCTGCCGGCGGGGCGGGCCGGGGCGGACGGCCCCTGCCCGGCGGCGCCTCTGCCCGGGGATGCTCTGGGGGCGCGGGGCGGATCGGCTCCTTCCCGGGCTCCTCCCGCTGCCTCGGCGCCGCGGCCACGTCTGAAAGCGGCTCATTGTCTCCGCGGGAGCTCGGAGCCGCGGTAGCGCCGGGAGCGCGGCGGGAAGGTACGGCCGGGCCGGGCCGGGCCGGGCCGGGTCGGGGGGCGCCTGCTCCGCGTCTCGGCTGCGGTCCTGAGCGGCAGGCGGGCAGGTAGCGGCACCCCGCGCGAAGACAGACAGACCTTTATTTCGTTATTTAGGAAAGGCGCTTATTATCATTTGCACTGTCCTTCAGGGCATGTTTTTAATCCGTTCGCAGACGGCCGTACTCTTGCCGGTAAATTAGCGGTACCGCCGGCACGGTGGGCCCAGGTTCCGACTGTCCCCGCTCCTGAGCCGGCCTTCTCTTAGCTGCAGTCAGTTGTTGGTAAAGCTATTGAAAAACTGGCCATTTTTCTTCTTCTTCTTCTTCTCCTCCCCTCCCCCCCCCCCCCCCCCCGAGAATATGGCTGAATTGAGTTAAAGTGGTTTTGTTTGCTGGAATTAGTAAAGTAGGTACTGTAGAGAGAACATTTCCTGTCATTCCAGGAAATCCCTTCTGGGGTCTAATGATCTCTGCCATACCCATTATTTGTTTCTAGGTGAATGCGAAATATATGATAAAATAATTTATCATCAGTTCTTAGGTATAACATTTGCCTCAGTGGGGGCACTGTGCAGCACCCGCCAGCACGTACACACTCAGACTGTTTCAATTCTGACACTATTGTACTACTGCAGGCAATTTCTGAAAGAACTGAATAACATTCAGTCACTGTATCTCTGTCATCCCATTTTCACTATCCTTAAAAATAGTCAAAATTCTCTATAGAAACTACAACGGAGCATATCTCGTCTGTTGCACACTAGTATTTCTAATAGCTGAAAACATTTTGTGATCCTTTCAGCTGTACTGCACGAAGAAATCAGCATTGTAGGGCTATGCCTTGACAATGTCTTTTGTTCAAGTTGGATGAATCTAACTACTGTAATTCTGAACTTTTTTGGCTACAAAGATATAAAGAAAAACCTCAAAGCTCAAAATCTTTTATGTATAACTTTCCTGATCTTATCATGAAATCTATGGTACATTTCATTGTATTATAAAATAATTAAGCTTGATGTGCAGATACTTCAACTGGAAGTGACTCCTCTGATCTCATTTTCCACTAAATTGTAAAAAGAAGGATTTTTTCCAAAGCTAAATCAACACTATCAGCCGAATTGATAATATAATGCAGGAATTCAAGATATCGGATTATAGTACTGTTTACAGCAATTTTATTACTTCCATTACCATTTCCCTGTTAGTTAAAAATAATTAAGTGGGCGGTTCTTTCCACTATGTAGCAGTAGAACAACTACTAGAAATATCTTTAAATCTCTCTGAGGCATCAATAGTTGCAGCATGTATTTTCTAAACTAACTTTTATTTCCTGTTGAAAGCCAATCCAACTAATGTTGGCAATATAGTAAGCTTCTGTCCTGTGAAAGCTGTGTCATATCTAGTTGTGGATGAATACTGGAAAAAAAAAAAAAAAAAAAAAAAAAAAACTTTTGTCAGCCAAGTGATTTCTAGTAAGAATTATTGGTAATATTATTGTGCATTTTTATTGCACCTACTGTGTCACTACTGCATGTTCACATAGAAGCTATTCCAGTGGTGTTTTTATTTTACTTTTATTATATATGTAAAGTTCCATTACTGAGACATCTTAAGTCCGGTCTATCCTGAGCAAACTTCTCTGTAAGGTACAGCAGATCTTCTGATGATTCATAAAATGCTCTTTTTATCAAAACATGTACAAACATTTTCCTATTAATTCTAGACAATGCATGATGCCATCAACCTTTTCACAGTAAGTACTGAAGTGCACCTTGGCCAGTTGTAAGTACATAAATAATGCTTATATTAAACTCCAGTGATTGCTCTGATAGCATTTAGTGTGTGACAAGCATATGAGAGGAAATCATTTACAGCTATCAAAAGGCTGAGCTTATAATATAGTACTAGGTATTAATTTTTCAGTAGAATAGACTCATCCTGAAAAAGTTTCAAATTTTTATTTTTGTATGTTGTGGAATTTGAAGTAATTGCTACATAATCTATAAAGAGATTTGGGATTTTTGGCTTTAGAAGTGCTGCATAAACATTAAAAAAAAAAAGTTTTAAATGAAAGTATGCTGATTTTTTCTCAGATGCAAAGTGGCTAGGGAAAACTTTGTTAAAGATAGCTAAGATTCAGTTGCTCAGAAGACCTTCTGCAAGGGGAGCAGGTATTTGTAATTCTTCTCAGTTTTCAGCTCTTTGCTTCATTCCAGCCAGATTTTTCAGTCTTTGAGCAACAGACCCAAACCTGTTTGTTCTGAAGGAGTCTTTCATCTCTGTCTTTGTCCTGACCTCAAAGAGAGCCCATGTTTCTTTCCAGCTCTAATGTGAGGCACTCTCTTTCTGCAGTCCTTTCAGTATCCCAAAACAAATGAGCAGCATACTAGCAGGATCTCTGTCTCTCTCTCTGTCTCTCTCTGTCTCTCTCTCTCTCTTTTTTTTTTTTTTGAACTTTACAGTTAATTTCTGTTCATTCTGTTTATATACTAGATCTCTTCAAGTTGAGTTCTGTACTGAAAAGGTTACTCAACAATTATGCTCAGTGCTGAACTGCAAAGATATGATTGCTTGACTCCATCATTCCTTGTTTTATGCAACAAATACATAAGAATCCATAAAATTAGGACCTAAATGATCATCCTGTGCACAAGTTATTTCTTCTCTTCACCATTTTTTTCTGCCATCTTGGATCTGAAAATTTTCGTGTTTATATAGTGAGTTTTCTGGAGTTGGTACTGCTGCTCACTGTATATCAGTACAGTATTTAGTACCTTACAGGTTAAAAGTATGCAACCTGTGGTACTGTGTCCACTCTTTTGGGAAACAGTAGCAGATATTAGTGTACCTGCAGCTCAGCTTTCCATCACAGCAAGTTTAAGTGATGAAGAAAATCATCACTTTGTTATTTGCTTTATATAATTAGTTTTGTTTGCACAGTATGTAAGAACAGTCATTCTGAGACAGACCCAGGCTTCATCTAGTCCAGGATCTTGTTTCCAATATTAGCCCTAGGCAGACAAACCCAGTGACTGATCTTGACTCATGATTGTCACCTAAAACATCCATGCAGAGGATTTTCAGATTATATTTTGAACATTTGCATTATGTTCTGAAAAAATCATTCTGCTCCAAGGATTCATTAAAATTAAAGACTTAAATATTCTGCTGTTTGCCAGAGCTCTCCCAAAGAAATGCTGTCACACACACACACACACACACAAAAAAAAAAAAAAAAAAAAAAAAAAAAAAAAAGTAGTAACACTGTTTCTGTTATTAACATCATTTATATTTAGGAATATCATTTTTTATCAAAGTATGTATTGTGATACCAGCAAGTTTGATGATTCTTTAAACTTCTCAGCTGAGAGATATGCAAGGTTTTGGAGTGCTTCAAGAGACAACAGGACATCCCTCTCAATCTTAATTTCTGCCTCTTCTAGCTCCCTCACCACTCCTCTGGCCTTGTGGGTCAGCGAGGAGCTGTTTGCTAGAAGTGTTGGTCACTGAGATGGCAGCTGAGGTGGCTGCAATGCTTGGATGTCCAGCTCCTCTGCTGCCTCTCCCTCTGTCCTGCAGATTTCCATGCTACCTGCCTGCTGTAGTCCTCGAGCTGGTGCAGCCACAGGAGACTGCTGCTGGCAAACAAGGCAGGGAGAAAGGCAAGCAGCAGGCAGGAGTAGGCTCTTTCCCCTCCCGAGAGGGACTGATGGGCAGGGAGTGCAGCTGAGCTCTGGGCAGGGTGCAGGGCACGGGCAGAACAAGAGGCGAGGCAATGCAGAGCAAGTCACAGACTACTGTTTTGTCTAGTAACTTTAATAAAGTTTTGGCATATTAACTTTCCGCACTAAAAGAGCAAGCTTGCCTAACAGCACCCTCTGGTGAGTCCTGCAATGAAATAAACCAAGGATCAGAATGGATTGCCTGCATCACAAGATGCTGTCCCCCACAACTGAGGCAGTTACGTCATGTAATCTAATCAGTAAATTTATAAAAAATATCTTCTTACCAGAGATGCAGATTCATTTGTAAGAACCTGAGTTGTTTCTCTCTAAAGTCTAATAGTTTATTTAGCTTTCTGGATACAATCCTAACTCTTAAACCCTAGGGAAACTGAAATTTTAGGAAGGAAGGAAAGAAATCTTCACTGGGACAAGCAGGAGAGTTTTGCAAAATGGAAGATGTTAAAAGGAGCACAATCTGTCAAAAATTTTGAAGATTTCAAACTTTCACCTCTTTTCTCTTCAAAAACAGCGCAAAGTTTAGTAGCTTGCAGGATGCATACAACAAACTCCTTTCTGAACTCACTGAGGCAATGACAACAATCGATGAACTGAAACTCAAAGAGGTAGACTCACCACAAGAAGAAATCTTGGGGAAGGGATGGGATAATGTATCTAGGATCAAATTCAAGCATGACGTAATTGTCATTTCTTCTACCTAACATAGCATGCAACACAGTATGTTCTGAAAAGGAGATTAGCATTGCAATTTCAGATTTTTTAGTAATGTGGAAGTGACAATAACGACGAGGCTTACAACCCCTAGACTATGCTTGCAGTTAGGAGAAGTAAGCACTGGGTAAAAGTGAGATAAAGAGACTGGCCGTTTGCTATAGCTTACTCTCTCCCCTTCCTGTGCAGTCCAGGTAATGACTGTGAAAAAATACCTAAAATCAAAAATATATTATATATATAATATTTAAATAAATATAAATATATATAAAATAAATATTATATATAGAAATATGTATTTAACATATTTATGATCAGTCAATTCAGCTAAAATTTGTTAAAAATCATGAAAGAGCTTGGCAAGGTACAATATTACACACTAAGGGAGTGGAGGCTTAAACCAGTTTGAAAGCACCTTAACTAAAGAATGCAATTGCAAATGTTTAAAGGATATTTACATGAAAATAAAATTACACATACCCATTAAGAGACCTGTGGAAATAAAAGGCATTACTTATAGAGAAAATTCAGCAAATTGGATGTGTACTTGGCCTCATGCACTGAAATACTCCAGGATAATATTCTTATAGATGGTGCATTTTGTTTTGTAATTTTTCTAATTCGTGTGTGTGTGTGATGCCTGCATGTATGCACATTCCTTAAAAACAACCTAAGTTTCCCAAAACGCTAAAGGATGGAGCTTGCATACTGAAAATGTAATCTAGTCAATGCTTTATTTCTATATCATGCTTTTTCTTGTAGTTTATATTGCACTGAAGAGATTCTTAGCTATCATCATTTTATATACTATTTGTAGTGCTTACAAATAGTCGGTCTGCATCTACTCTGGCCAAAATTTGGCAGAATCTGTGGGTGCTGCCCAGACACCATTGCCAGAGCAGAAAGAAAGACCAGACTACTTTTCTCATGCCTGTCTGTCTGCACATGTTAGTACTATTTGAGTGAATGTATTGTCTTTTAAAAAGGTATGCTCTTTTTGTAGCTTTGAATGTACTAATGAAGCTAGCCCGGAAAAATAAGATTGTTTATGAGCACTCTGTTGTACTTGTTATTTTGCAGTCACCTCCTCAGACAGAAATATAGAAATAATGGTTATGTACTTTTTCCCACATTTTGCTATGGGAAAAAAATAGCATCTGGAAGTGAACAATATAGATTACTAACAGCGTAATTCAGTATTTTGATATGACATGAGAATTTTAGCAGCTTGATGAAAAATATGGGTTAATTTAATTTTTTTTATTTAGTTTGCTTATTTTACAGAAGTGGTGTTGATTCATCTCTCTAGCTGTGTTCGTTTGTACTCTGTAAGCTTGGCAGTTAGTCACATACTTCTGTAATGTGAGCAGTGATTCAGCAGGCTAAAGAGATCTGTCATAGGGGAAACGTAACCTAACTCCACTTGAAAGGTCCTATAAATGAATTACATGCCATGATTGTGCAGTAGGTGGACAAAAGGTCTAATGCTGATAATTTAAAGACCTACATGTGCAACTCAGGCTGTATTCCATTGGCAGCCGTCGTCAGGGATTCCTCCTCTTTCCCATCTCTGCATTTTTCCTCCCTTCTTTGTACCAGTTCCAGCACTGGTCTATGCTGTGCTGAGTTGTCTTGAGGCTAAAAATCTCACTTATTAAAAAGAAGTGAGTATTTTCTTCTGAGCTGACAGACTGAAACAGCTTAACAAAGTATCTGATAAGCATTAAGACTATGCAAGGGAGGGGGTGGCATGGGTGTTATGGAAGCTGCACAGACTTGGGGGGGGGGTACAGGTCTCATCCTGAGAGATGCTTTTGCAGTCTTATATCATGTATATTTGTGCAGAGTTGCTGAAAATGTGGAACCACTGGGGAAAAGGGCCTTGCCTCAATAGGCAGCACAGCCCCAAAAATCTAGCAGTGACCATAGCCTTACAGATAAATGAATGCTATAGGTAAGCTAAAGAAATGGAACATTATAAGGTGAAGTAGAGTGCATAATAAAACTTAGTAAAAAGCCTTTTTTTTTAAGATGAATAAATCTAAACTAGAGTGGATAAAAAGAGTATACCATACATACAATGGATGGTACTTCAGGATAAAAAGGTTCTTCTTGTTTGCTTGACTTTCCCTGCTCTATGACAATGAAGTTCAGAGGCTTATATTGACTCCTTTTTGCTACTCAGCTCATACTTTTTATTTTTTTCTTCTTTTTTTTGGCTTAGAAACAAAAGGTTAGTAACAAAATTGTATCATGTTCATTTAAGATGCTGAGAATATGTTTCTCAATGTCTTGATGTGATATTTAGGTATCAGAAAGAGCTGAAACTGCCCATTTCTACCATCTCTTTTATTTGAGCACTTCTTTCAGCTTCTGGTACTTTTGAATAACGTTTTTCATGTTCATGAGGCTAGTGCTAAGAACTTAGTAATGCATTTATTGTGTCAAATGGTTTGTTCCATATCCACTAGTCTGTATAGTTTACTTTAAATGGAATACAGAGTGTGTTAATGTATTAACAAGAAAACTGCCTAAATGCAGTTAGATGGCAAATGCTTATACACAAAACTCTTAAGCTGATCTTCATAGATGAAAGATCTTATTTCCATTGTACTGTGCCTATTGACGTAGACTGTCTACAACAGCAATCTGCAAAAGTCAGAGTACCTTCCTAAGAAGCAGGTGCCTCAAACTGCTAGTAAAAAGTTGTGAGGTGTGCATGTGGCTTAACTTTGGCTTCAAAGTATGACATAACTCCTGTTGGGATTGGCTTACAAGCAGATAATTCCTTATATGCAAACTAAGCAAACTCAGAGCAGTCAGTTGTGGGATTTATGTGTTCCAGCCCAAAGACACACTCCACCAGCATATTCAGTATAACATCTACGTACAGGTGCTGTTTCAGGTTTTCACCCATCTTTTGCAATATTGAAAATAGTGGGTTGTGCACAGCCAGCAGGTAGTGTAGTGCCTTACTGTCACTGCAGAGAACAGTTCTCACATTTGATAAGAGGATGATTTTTATTTCAGTAGCCACAGTTAATAATGTTGCTGTCCCTTTTTTTTTTTTTTTTTTAAGGGATAGGCACCCTTTTATTCTTAGGTTGAAATAGAAATCTCAGTGGAAAGAGTTAGAAAAAAATTCTCCTTGGTAACATCCCTCAGAATTGAAGTTGAGGCTATTGTGCATTTTTTTTTTTTTTAGATTTTTTTCCAGCAGTTGAGCAGCAACAATGCAAGATTTTCTTCAGCATCAAGCATCTGCTCTGTGCTTATTTCCACTGTGATCTTGGTGCCACGAATCTCATTCTTCCTGTTTCCAACACCTCTCACCTGCAGATGTTCTCTTTCCAGTGCCACTAATTAAGGAACCAAGTAATGCCAAATACATACATAAATATTTAAACAGAGGGCTTACTAATGCATGATTTTGTATTGTGTAGGTTTTACCATTGCTAAGCCATTGCAACAACTATTCACCAACAATTTCCTTTTCTTTTTCAGCTTTTCATTTCTTTTCCTCAGTGGCAATGGCAAGAATTCGGATTACGAGTGCAATCATAATACTCTTTGTTATGATTCAGACTGGATTCTTACTCTTCATGTATGCCCGGTACTGTAGCTTCATGCCTCAATCTGAAGAAAAACCATCTCAAGTCCACATCCTCATTCTCTCCTCCTGGAGGTCAGGATCTTCTTTTGTCGGTCAACTTTTCAGCCAGCACCCCAGCGTCTTCTACCTGATGGAGCCTGCATGGCATGTGTGGGTTACAATGTACCAGAGCAGTGCCAAAGTCTTGCACATGGCAGTGCGGGACTTAGTCAGGTCTGTCTTTCTGTGTGACATGTCTGTGTTTGATGCCTACATGCCCTGGAAAAGAAACTTATCCGATCTCTTTCAGTGGGCAGTGAGTCGGGCTCTGTGTTCAGCTCCTGCTTGTGACTCTTTTCAACGTACAGACATAACCAGTGAAATGGCGTGCAAGACTCTTTGTGGCCGGTACCCATTCAGCAAAGTGGAGGAAGCCTGTAAAACCTACAGCCACATTGTCATCAAGGAGGTCCGATTCTTTGACTTGAAGGTTCTCTACCCACTTCTTACCGATCCTTCTCTGAACCTCAAAATTATTCACTTGGTCCGTGACCCCAGGGCAGTTGTCAAGTCACGGGAACAATCAGTCAAAGCATTAGCCCGTGACAATGGGATTGTTTTGAGTACCAATGGCACTAAAGTTGAAGACAGCAAATATAAAGTAATGCAAGAAATTTGTAGAAGTCATGTTCAGATTTATGAAACAGCTACTCTAAAACCCCCTAGTTTCCTTAAAGATCGCTATCTAATGATCCGTTTTGAAGACCTGGTAAGAGATCCTTTATCAGAAATCTCAGAAATGTATAAATTTGCCGACCTTAGTTTGACCCCCACACTCAAAAGCTGGATCTATAATATCACACATGGACAGGGACCAGGAAAAAAAAAAGAAGCCTTCAAAATCACATCCCGAGATGCAGTTAATGTTTCCCAGGCCTGGAGGAATGTTCTTTCCTTCCAGAAAATTAAGAAAGTACAGGAAGTTTGCAAAGGTGCTATAAACATGCTTGGTTATCAGCTAGTAGATTCAGAAAAAGAACAAAGAGATCTGTCACTGGATTTAGTGTTGCCAAGGCGACAAAACCAGTTCAGTTGGTCATCATTTAATCCAAAGCACTAAGATAGTACTCCTGCTCCAAGAGGTTTGGGGCAGGGTGGGAGGGGTGAAGTATTTATAGTGCAGTGTATAGGTAATTGGAAAATACTTGAGTAATGCATTTAATTATCTTCCTGTCTCCTGTTTTTCCAAACTATGTTTTTTTCTGAATTTTTTACACTGCAAAACAAAACAAATGAAATGCAGCAAGAGACTTGTTAGATTACAGATTTACAGCCCAGCTGTGCTGTTTGCAGCATTGTTTTAAGAATATAATGTAAATACTTTCTATTAAAAGATGAATTATCAGAGGTTTTTTTCTGTTCATTGATAATAGTTCAATCCTGTTTTCATGCTTTAAATATTTAAGAATCTCAGTTACTAGTTTGTATTAGGGTGACAAAGTAGAAACTTGTTTCCATCATTTCCAGAAACATGTGACTTCTTTTGTTTTAAAGCTGTTTTGCAGTTGTATGTTTTTTTAGACTTCTATTGATGTTTTTAATTTCAATGTAAAAGCTCTCCAAGAGCTGGACTAACTGCAGCGATCAAATTGTAAAAGCCAGATTTCTTGGTCAGACATTTGAATGTTACACTGGCATAGAGCTCTGTCTTGGAGTGCAGAAAGCAAAGCAGAGAGGAAGAAACTTTGAGTGGAGTCACTGTGGAAGTAGCCTTCTAATGCTGCCTTAGTTGCATATTCTAATGATGTGACACATAGTAGGCATGTGCTTCTCCCCCTCAGTGCAACTCTCTCTCTTCAGCACTACAGGTGGTTGCTAATGAAGATCAATGGAAATCTGCGTGTTGACTGTACTGCTGTATGAAAGAGATCAATTCAAACAATTTTGATAGCAGAAATAAAGACTGTTTTTATACAGTGTGTTTCAGGATGGACAGTACATGTTAAAGCAATACCAGATACCATGTTAGGACTAACTGAGGAGTGTTGTGCTAGTTTAGGATGAGCAGAGGAGTTCATTAGCATTATTTCTGTGATCTTCTATAGGAGATGGATGGTCCCATCACTCAGGATGCTGGGCCCATTGATTCCATGTATCCTTGCAGGGGTCTCCAGGAGCCACACCCACTGTTTCTGGGACTTTTCCCACGGGCTTAATAAAATCAGGGTTTGGCATTTGTGTCTTTGCATAAGAAATTGTTACTTTGGCCTTTACTGTAATGATGCACATATATTTCAAATCCATAGTTATAGCAGTGCTTAGAGCTTACTTTACATCACATTTAGAAACAAGCTTGTAAAGATATGCTGTCGTAGTTTTGCATTCTTATATGCTGAAATGTTTATACGTTAAAATTACTCACCTTTTGCCCTGTGCTGCTCCAGACAGCTGGATAATGCTGGAGCACAGAAACCCAGCTGCTCATGGAGAGCGGAGTCAAGTGATGCCCAGTAGCAAGACTGTCACCATTATTGAAATGGATATTTGTGTCCCTAGGGAAGCTGGTCCACTCCCAGTCATGAAGCAGTAGTGAAGCAGCGGAAACAGAGTTGGACGCACTGTCAGGCTGTCGGCTGGTGACAAGTTTCTTGTTGCTCTTGGCAGGTAGAGGCCAGGACCATCTCGTGCTGACGGCTTGGTGGTACCAGGGAGGTGAGGGTATCCCTGGGGTGGCTATGGGTGTCTGAGTTTCTCCTGCCAAACTCAAGGCATGGATGGGGGGGGGGGTTCAGGGGCCTGGCAGTACTCTACACTGTGAGTGCACAGGGTAGGGTCTGCCTGGAACAAATATTTGACTTTCCTTGTTTTTCTTTTTTTATTCTTGGCCTTAGGTCTGAGGTTCCTCCCCAAAAATGGCTTGTGTGTGCACCCTTACTCATGTAGATGCAGATGGCCTGGAAGTGTGGGGAGACAGGCTAGCCCTCAAGCAGGATTTTATGTGGTGTCCCAGGATGGATAGCTCCTATGTATCTCATGTGCCCAAGGGTGTTGGTATGTGACAAAGTGATAATAAGTGCCTGTTAGTTACAGAGCTGTTTTTTTGTTGTTTATTATTGAAAAACCAATGTACAGATGGGCTTTCATATGTAGAGACAAACAATACACTTTTCCTCCAGACAGATTTCACAATGTACTTGCAGTAACACATTGTCATTTCCAGAGAAGTGTTGGGGCAGTTGCCTGCAAAAATATAGAGAAGGCATTACACGTGGGCCATGCTGTTTTGGACAGAGCTACAGAAGAAGAGGCCTGAGAGCAAAGTACACGAGCCTTAAAAATGACAAGATGGGACAGAATTTAATGTCAGTTTGTGTAATGGGGGTAACAGCAAGCTGACAGACAAAAGGTCAAAACTTTAAAGTTTTTTTGTGAGATAAAGCATCCTTCTCATCAATCCTGAGTAAGATTTTTTTTTTATAGCACTGTATCCATGAATTTTCAGGTATCAGAAAATCATAATGGGAGTGACTGGAAAGGAGCTAGGGCAGAGCTGGAGAAAGGGACGACCCTTTTCCCCAACCCGATGGAAGTGATTGTAAGAAGGCTGGCAATAAAACTATGAGGCCCAGGCAAGCCCCGGCTGGGGACCTACCCCCTGTCTGCAGGCACCGGTCACCCCACCGCCCCCGCGGCCTGCCCTGACTGCTCAGCCGGGGGGCCCAGCCCCATCGGGGCTTGGGCCTGGCACCACCAGCACCCCTCGGCGCTGCTATGCCGGGTGCTGCCACCGCCTCCTCTGCGACTCGGGCTGCGCGTAGGGTCCCCACCACGGCCTCCTGCTGCAGGACACAGAAGCCCAGCGGGGAGGCACCAAAGCTTCGGGGGAGCGGAGCGGGAGCCACAGGCCGGGCCAGCACCGCGGCCAGCGGGGCTGCGCATGCGCACGGCGGCGCCGCCCTCGCCGCGGCCCTCGAGTGGTGACACTTCGGAACTGCGGCCGGCGGGGCCGCGCATGCGCATTGAGAGCGGCCTGCTCACGGCTGCCCTCTTCACGACAGCCCAGCACAGCAGTCAGCTGCACCACTCATGCGCACTAAGGCCGAGCAGGTCTTTGCTGCCCTCGTCTGATGACACACCAGTATTGCAGCCAGGCAGGTCTCGAATTCGCACCACCACCACTCTGCTCACTGCTTCCTGCAACCGGCAAAAAAATCAGTGATACAGCAAAGCGATGAACGCATCCGCAGTGCCCGACCTATGCTCAGCGCTGCCCTCGCGTGATGACAGCACGATACTGCTGGAAGCGTTCCGGAGGCTACAGCGCGAAGGTAAGCCGGGGGGGGGGGGGGGGGGAGAGACGGGAGAGATGGCGCGCGCTGCGCCTCCCGCGCGTGCTCGCGCGGATGGGAACGTCCTGGGCAAAGGGGCAAGCGGGGCGCGCCGGGGCCATGGTGGGCGCGGGAGCGGGAGAAGGAGGTGCGCCGGGGCTATGGAGGCCGGGGAGAAAAGGGGCGCGCGCGGGAAGGAGGGGGGGCGTCCTGGGCCAGATGCATATCGCGTTTGGGGCGGGGGAGGGAAGCCCTAGACAGGATTGCGGGGGGCGGGGACAGAGGCAGTGTCGGAACTGAGCCGGAGCCGGTCGCGGGAGGGGCCCCGGACCGTATTGGGTGTCGGGACGGAACGGAATCGCCGTAGGGTCAAAACTGTTGGAGAGCAGCGGCGCGGCATGCCGGGAGCGGTAGTCTTCCGCCACCGGGCTTCCGGGCGGCCATGTTGGGCTCTGCCGCCGAACAAGCAAGCGCATGCGCAGTGCGCTCCGCCCTGCTCCTTATTGCCACCGCGTGTTGAACACGCGGTAGTGCACCGGAACGGGGGCCGCGCATGCGCATTGCACTCCGCCGCGCTCACTGCTGCCCTCGCGTGTCCACAAGCCAGTACTGCCGCCACCCCCGGCCTTCCCTGCGTGCGGAGAATACCGCCGGCGGCACACGCGCGCAGCGCCGCTCGCTGTTTTCTCCACTCCCCTCCGCCGTTTCTCTCACGGGTAAGCGCACGGCCCCCGCTCCTCGCCCCTTCCCGGCGCTCATGGGCCGGTAGCGCAGGGAGCTTCTCCTTGTCGCGGGGACGGGCAGTGCCATCTGGGAGCTGGCTTCCAGACACTGGGCTTCCGGTCCGCCATCTTCGTGCCGCGCGGCACGCCGGGAGCGGTAGTCTTCCGACACTGGGCTTCCGGTCCGCCATCTTCGTGCCGCGCGGCACGCCGGGAGCGGTAGTCTTCAGACACTGGGCTTCCGGTCCGCCATCTTCGTGCCGCGCGGCACACCGGCAGCGGTAGTCTTCCGACACTGGGCTTCCGGTCCGCCATCTTCGTGCCAACGATAGCAAATGCTGACGGAGAGGGAAGCCGGACAAGCGGCACGTAGGGGATTAATACCTAAGGGACGGGGTTGAAACGAGGAGGCAGAAACGCAGCGGACCCTCGGTATCCCCAGCAGCGGCCACGGTAGCAGCAGGTGTTCCGCCACGGGCAAGTCAAGGTAACTCTCGACAGTGACTGTTAGTTATTTCGGCCTCCCGGAGGCAGCGCTGAGGCCCAAGCAAGCCGTTCCTACCCCGTGGGTATCGCTAGCGGCATCTGCCTTAGTTTTGCTTTGGTCGTTTCTGTTTTGTTTTGTTATCGTACGCGCATAGATAGAAGGGGAAAGATGTGATGCTTCTGAGATTAATTGCCGCGGCCGAAGTAGAAGAGACCAGGAAAACGTAAGCAAGCTGAAGTAATAAAATCAAACGGAACCGGCTGAGAGCTGTCCCCGTCTCCCCCAAAGGAAAACCCATTCCTCCTGACTAGGCAGGATCGCCGTTGAGAGCAATCGGAATAATAGATGACCAACGTGTAACGGGAGGCCTGTGCACCTCACGAACAAGTCTGCTCCGTACGTGTATTTCTGGGTGCGTGACTTTGTATGTCTACAAAACATCCCGTTTTAAAAGCTGCAGGGCAGCAAATCGTTATCTTCGGGGAACGATGGTCAAGCGGCCAGAGTTACGGGAGAGGGAGAGAGAGGGAGAGAGAAAAGGAAAGAGGGGGAGAGAGAAAAACAGAGAGAGAGGGGGAGAGAGAGAGAGAAAGCGTGCGCCCTGTAAATCGAAGAGGTCGTTTTCGGAGGGCTCAGTTAGCGCAACCCGCAGTTAGTTACCTGGCAATGGTATCTGGGGGAGGAGGAAGACAGTAGGTGGAGGAAACGTTAAAGCCTCGTGGAATGAATTAGCATCTCCTGCCCGCAAATTCCTAGGACAAGGCGAGCCTTTTCCAGTAATGCTTTCCGCATCTGGTGACTCTGTGGGAGCAGCACCGTCAGAAAAGAGCGGTAAGGGAAAGCGGGTGCCAACGGCACCGTCCTCGCGTCCCCTTTGGGGCCGGAATGCAAATTCTCTGGCTGTGAGAAAGACCGTTTAGCAGCGCCCTGGGCTGTAACTGTCTCTGAGACTTCTCCCTTTGATAGCACAGAGGCGGTCCAACGCGCTCAGGTCCCTCTGAAGTGGTAACGCCAGGCATAGGACTAGACAGCAGGGGATCATCTATCCGAGCGGCACGATGAGCACTAACCTTAACGAGCAGGGGGTTACTGTGCAAGTGTTACAGGAAGGGGGTGTTGCGCGTGTCTGCATTGACCGAGGGGCAGAGCACGGTTGCGCCAAAAAATGCGGACAGAGGAGGTTTCTGACAGATTAATCTCTAGCGGCTACTTAGTCTAACTTCCCTTTCGCAGCAAACCCGAGTGTCGTCGTAGCTCCCAAAGCAGGGCTGGGGGAAGCGGTACCTGCGGGTTGCGCGTTCTCGTTTACCTTGCGTGCGTGCGTGTGCGTGCACGCGTGTTTGCGTTAGAGCTGCTTTTGTGCTTAGAAGCACCTTTGGATTCTTACGATTTTCTGCAGAGCTTTGCTTTGCTCCGTACTTTTGTAGGGTGATGGATTTTACGGTGCCTGCATCGACAAGTGCTGGCTGGCTAAGTTACAATGTCCCAAGGGAGACCCTTAGGCGAGGCCGAGGCGCGCGGGGAGGGAGCCTGCCGGAAGAACGTCGCCCGGGAGGGGTCGCTGGCCTCGAGCTGTTGGCGCTGATGCGCGTGGCTCGTTCTGTCGGACGCAGAGAGGTTGCGGAAACTTTAGCTTGGCTTTACGCTGTACGGCGGTAGTATTTTTGTGTTTCTAAATTGCGTTAATCCTCGGCATTCTGAACAGCAGGGAACGACGACGGGCTGTCGTGAGGAACTGCAGGCTGCCGCCCTCCGACCTCGGCAGGTGATGCGTCGAGAGCAGCCGGGAGAATCCGAATGCCGGTTTTGGCAGGTTCTCTGCCCGGTGCTGACGAGGAGCCTTTGACAGTAGGAGGGTTGGCAGCGTCCGTACCTGAACCGTGGAGTAGTAAGCTGCAGTTCACTGACCAGCAAAGGAGGCGGGGCGGGGGGGGGGGGGTTGGGGTAGTGACCGGTGTCCCGGTCGCTATGGCACTGCTGTTGCTAGCAGAGCCACCAGGTCTGTGTGAAGCCTTAGGTGCCTGCTTGGAGCAGTGTTTTGGTCTGCTCACCTGGAAGAAGCAGCGAGGCCTAAAATGAGACTTCGTTGCGGCTACATGGGTAAGCTGCGACCCCACGTGTCTTTGCCTTGCTTTGCTGCCTCATGTCGTAAGAGCGACTTGGGAATAAAAACCGCTTACGGGAGTGCTTAAGGGAGGATCTGCGTTCTGCCCAGCTTAGGGAGCTATAGCGAAAGCTTGGGGGAGGGGAGGGGAGGGGAGAGCACTGAACTGAGAATCTCCCAGTGACCTCGGTGGCTTGATTTGTTTGCAGGACAGTGGTCTGAGGGCGGGCAACTTGAAGCGGAGCAGCTCAGCCCATTTTGGTGATACCGTTTTAAGGACAGACCGGGCGGTGGGGGCGGTCTGGGAGAGTTTCAGACAGGACAGGAAAGAGCAAGGAGGGTTTGAGAGCGTGGACGAACCAGGTGCCCAGGGTACTGAAGTTGTTAACGGCTGAGAGCATTTGGGGTTAAGCATCTGAAAGGGGTTAGCGCACGAGGAGTAGTCAAATCCCGTGACGGAACACAAGGCTCCTCTCCAGCCTGGGCCTGTGCGTGCGCCCCGGCTCTTGCGGACGCCCCGGAGCTGTAGGCAAACAGGCGAGCAGCCCGGCGGGCGAGCGGGCTCGGAGCGTGGCCAGGGCTGTCCGTGCTGTGCGGATCCGTGCGCTTCCGTTCCCCGTCTCCTCGTCCAGCCCGCCCTCCTTTGGGTTTGTAACCTTCCCCTGCACCCAGCGTTCGGCTCTGCGCGCAGACCTCAGGGCTGGGCTTCGTGCGGCCCAGGCCCGCGCCACCGAGACCGGCGATGGGACGGGCGAGCCGAGCGCTGGGCAACGAGCGTCCTGCAGGGCTCAAGCCTGGCGCAGGGCAGAAGCACGCAGAGCTCAGGCGTCGTCCTCTCCGTTCTCAGAGCTGAGTGCTCTCCCTGAAGGCGAAAGCGGAAGGGGTAGGTCGTCGGCTACTCGGACACCTGCCGCGTCAAGGGCGGCAGCGGGAGCTGACCCCTCCCCGACGGACGGACGGACGCCGGTGATGACTCTTCGGGTGTCACAAGGTAAGGGAAAGCGTGCCCGCATGCAGCTCGGTGGCAGGCTCGCTCCCAGGTGGTGTTTCTGCACGGCAAAACAATAAACGGTTGCTTTAATTCTTTGCGCTCGTGCCTGTGGTTCTGGCTGTGCCTTTGCCATGAGGACGATGCCCGGGGGGAGAGGCTTACGCGTTGCGCCTGGGGCCGGGAGCCGGCGGCCGAGCCCCTTGCGCTTCGGAGCGCCTGCAGTTCCCGGGGAACTCGGTGCCGTTGACGGGGCCGTGGGCAATCGCCCTTGCGTGGCCTGGGCCCTCGGGACGCTGGCCGGGGGGCGATTCCCATCGTGGCGGGGGCAGCCAGGGCCCCTCCAGGGCCGCTGCGTGAGGGCGCCGGGCTGCTCCCTGGCGGGGCCGGGGCCAGGGCCTGCGTGCCTGGAGCTGGGAGCGCCCGTGGGGAGGGGGAGAGCCTGCGGGCGCCGTGCCGTCAGCCGCGCTGAGCCCTGTGAGGTGCCTAATGGTGTGCCCCCGAGGCCCTTTTCCTGTGTGTTTTGGTTTGCCCCAGAGCCCCGCGTTCGCCCTCTGGTGCCCTCGGGAGCCTTCAGTTCACGGTTTGGGCTGCCCCCAAGGCCCCCACGTGCCTCAGGGCCCCGCGTTTGCTTTGCGGCACGCGCCAAGGTTCTCCGTTTAGCTTTGTCGTCTGCCACAGAGTTTGGCGAGTGCGCCCCAGGGCCCTCCTTTTGGCTTTTGGTGCCGCCAGAATTGTTCTGTTTGCTCTGTCATTGCATTATAATATACATACATACATATATATATAAATATATATAATGTGTGTGTGTGTGTGTATATGTATATATACACACACACAAAACACATTGCACCCGCAGCTCCCTCTTTGTTCCTTTGTGCCCTGAATGCCCCTTTTAGCTCCCTGTGTGCCCCAGGGCTCTCCCTTGAGCTTTTGAGAAGCTGCTCTCAGGAGTCTGGGGGGCCTCTGGTGTCCTGGCAGTCCCAGCTGTTCCTGATGGCCTGCAGCTCTGGGCACTTGGCTGTGAGAAGTCCCAGGTGGCGCCTGTTGGGTGGATTGCAAGGGCAGGAAATGGGTACATGCTGTGCGCTGAGTCTGCATTTGGTATAAATTCATGTCAGGGTTGGTCCAGGACAATGGAGCTGCTGCCACACACTGCCTGCTGGGACCAGAATGTTAGCTTTGTCGTCTGCCGCAGAGTTTGGCGAGTGCGCCCCAGGGCCGCCCTCCTGCCTTTCGGTGCCGCCAGAATTGTTCCGCTCTGTCGTCGCCTTTTCTCTACTTTTGTGGCCCCCACAGGTCCCGCTCGGTTCCCTTGTGCCCCGAGCGCTCCCTTTTGCTCCCTGTGCGCTCCAGGGCTCTGCCTTGAGCTTTCAGGGAGCCGCTCCCGGGAGCGGGGGTGCCTCTGGTGCCCTGGGAGCCCCCGCCGTCCCCGCCGGGGCTGAGGGCCGTTGCTGCCGCCCCCTTGCCGACGGGCTGCGGCTGCGGGAGCCGGGGCTTGGAGGCGGCCCGGGTGGGGCCGGGGGGGCTGCTGGCGATGGCGGGGGTGGGCCCTGGCCAGGAGCGGAGCAGCGTTTGGGGCGAGCTGGCGCCGGGGCCGGTCCGGGAGCTGGGAACCGGGGTGCGGAGCAGCACCCGCTCGAAGCGGCAGGGCGGCTGCAGCGCGGAGGAGGTGAGGGGTGTCGGGAGGGGGCGGTCCGCGCCGCGGGTCCGGCGCGTGCCCCGGCGGATGGGAACGTGCGGGGCAGGGCGGGGGCACAAGCGGTGCGCGCTGGGGGGGGCGGGGGGGGGGCTGCGGGAGGGCAGGGGGTGCGCCGGGGCTGTGGAGGGCGGGGAGAAAGGGGGTGCGCGCGGGGTGTGGGGGGAGCGCAAGAGGGGGGCGTCTTGGGCCAGCTGGGGGTCGCGTGTGGGAGCGGGAGGAGGGAGCTGAGGGGAAGCCCTAGGCAGGATTGCGGGGAAGGGGCGGAGGCAGTGTCGGAACTGCCGCGGGTCCGGTCGCGGGAGCGCCGGAAGGTATTGGGGGACGGGGCGGGACGGGCCGGCCATAGGGTCAAAGTTATTGGAGCGTTGCGCGGCGGCCGCGCGGCACGCCGGGAGCGGTAGTCTTCAGACACTGGGCTTCCGGTCCGCCATCTTCGTGCCTCGCGGCACACCGGGAGCGGTAGTCTTCCGACACTGGGCTTCCGGTCCGCCATCTTCGTGCCGCGCGGCACGCCGGGAGCGGTAGTCTTCCGACACTGGGCTTCCGGTCCGCCATCTTCGTGCCGCGCGGCACGCCGGGAGCGGTAGTCTTCCGACACTGGGCTTCCGGTCCGCCATCTTCGTGCCGCGCGGCACGCCGGGAGCGGTAGTCTTCCGACACTGGGCTTCCGGTCCGCCATCTTCGTGCCGCGCCGCACGCCGGGAGCGGTAGTCTTCCGACACTGGGCTTCCGGTCCGCCATCTTCCTGCCGCACGGCGTGCCGGCAGCGGTAGTTCTTTCGCCGCTGCGCTACCGCGCGGCCATATTACTCGGGTGCGCGTTACTGCGGGGCAGCGCATGCGCACGGCGTTCCGCCGTACTCACAGCTGCCCTCGCCTGTCGATAAAGCGGTATTGCAACAGATATGGCAGTCGCTCGCGCACTGCGTTCCGCCGCGCTCACCACTGCCCTCGAGGGTCGAAAAAGCAGGCGCGCAACTGACGCGGGAAAGCGCCTACGCCCTGCCCGCTGCAGTGCTCGTTATCGTCCCCGCGTTTCGAGAATGCTGGACTGCACCCGAAACGGCGCCGCGCATGCGCACTGCCTCCCGCCCCGCTCTCTGCTGCCCTCGCCTGTCCGTATTGCGGTACTGCACCCGAGACTGCACCGCTCGGGGCGAGCCCCGCGGGGCCGCGGCGCCCTGCGGCTCGCACGCGGGAGCCGCGAGAGCCGCCCCGGCTCTCGCCTCCTCCCCGCTCCCGCCGCCCCTCCCGCCGCGGCCGCAGCCGCAGCCGGCGCGTGCGCGGTGCTCGACCGCCGGGCCGCTGCTGCGGCTGCGCCCGGTTGGCGGGCGGCGCATGCGCGGCGCCGGGGAGCAGCATGGCGGCGAGCAGGGACGGAGCTTTCGCGCGGCGGCGGCGGCGGGCTGAGGCTCCGTGAGGTGGAGGAGCGGGGGGTGCCCGTGAGGCGAGCGCGCCCCTTCGGGTGGCCGCGGGTGTCGGGCTGCCGCCTGCTCGCTGAGGCCGTGGCTGCGCGGAGGCGGCGGTGCGGGGCTCGGGGCGGCGGGGGCTGGGGCCCGGCTCGGCCCCGCCGGGAGCGCCGGGCGGGGTCTGCGCGGCGCCGCGTGTGCCACAGCGCGGGTCCGACTCCCCCCTCGCCACGTGTCGCCTTTAGGGCCCCGGCTCCTGCCCAGCTGCTCGGGACGCAGCCCGGAGGAGCGGGGCCGCAGGCGGGCCCCGGAGCGCTGCTGAGTCCCGGGAGGCTTGAACCCTCTGCGCCAAACCGGCCGAAGGAGAACTCGGGTCGGGCGCGGTGAGCGCAGCCCCAAGTCATTCGCTTGAGAAGCGTGGCCGGGCAAGCGAGCGGATGGGTAGAAGAAAGAGGCTCCCAGACGCCCTGAGGGCCCCCCCCCCCCCCCGCCAGGCACAGCCTGAAGAATGTTGACGGGTGACGGCACAGCTGCCAAACCGATTTTTTCTCTCTCTTCGCCTGAGCCGCCTCTCAGAACTCTCTGTAGGCGCAAGATGCGGCTGGTCTGGGATAACTGCGCTGTGCGCAGTGCTTCAGGGGAGCATTAACATAAAACCGCAGGCTAAGGAGTCGCCTAGTAAAATAAAAGGCTCGGGAAAAGCCTAAGAGAGCACTGATGGGCCCTGGGAAGCCCCAGGGATGCTACAGAAAAGAGCCTGGCTTTTTTCAGGCACCTCCTCAGAGCAGAGAAATGGCTTACTCCGGCCTGCGGGAGAACGGGTGCTATTAATAACCGCCTTTCTTTACCACGGGCATTGCGAAAGCAGAAGGGACTAGAGAGGATGCGTAGCAGGTTATGGACTCTCTGCAAAGTTTAAGCGAACAACAGTCCCCTCTTAAAGTAGAACCGGTTTTCTCCTAAGTAATAGATGAACGTGGTTGTGAGTAACGTGAAGAGAAGCGGTTGTGGCTGTCACCCTCAGGGCCTCGGGGAAGTAGTGTCTAAAACCTGATACCCTCGTGGCCTCACCAGCCTTCTTGGTCTGTCTGGCAGGGTAGTCCCCGGAAGGGGGCATCTCCAAGAGAAGCGGCTAGACCCAGCGACCCAGCCGTTCGCTTTGGTCGCCACCTGTGAGGCGAGCATCCGAGCGCAACGGGAGTCCGGGAGCTGTATCAAAAAGGTAATAGGTCTGAAAGAGAGACCGGCACATCAAGTGCTGTCGCTCTTCCGTGTAGTTAAGGGCCGAGAGAATTCTCGGTTAAGCGCGTGCGTGCAAGGGTTTGAGAAAGGATGCGGAGCAGTAACGATAATACCGAAGCGGAATAAAAACAAGGTTTCACGGAAGGCGGCGTAGGTAAGTGTCAGGTGATGCGCCTGCCTGTCTAATAACCTAGCCCTGTCGGCTGTAGGCAGCGTTTCCAAACAGTTTACCCAGTACTGTGTGATACAAAGTGCTGTATTAAGTCCTTTCCTTTAAAGGAGGGGGGGGGGGGGGGAGGGGAGGGAGAAAAAAACAGGAACACAGTAAAGAGAAAAAGAACGCGCGTAAGTCTAAGCCTTTCATTGCCAGCAAAATGCCAGTTTCTCTCTTTGTTACAGAGCTGGAACCAACGATAGCAAATGCTGACGGAGAGGGAAGCCGGACAAGCGGCACGTAGGGGATTAATACCTAAGGGACGGGGTTGAAACGAGGAGGCAGAAACGCAGCGGACCCTCGGTATCCCCAGCAGCGGCCACGGTAGCAGCAGGTGTTCCGCCACGGGCAAGTCAAGGTAACTCTCGACAGTGACTGTTAGTTATTTCGGCCTCCCGGAGGCAGCGCTGAGGCCCAAGCAAGCCGTTCCTACCCCGTGGGTATCGCTAGCGGCATCTGCCTTAGTTTTGCTTTGGTCGTTTCTGTTTTGTTTTGTTATCGTACGCGCATAGATAGAAGGGGAAAGATGTGATGCTTCTGAGATTAATTGCCGCGGCCGAAGTAGAAGAGACCAGGAAAACGTAAGCAAGCTGAAGTAATAAAATCAAACGGAACCGGCTGAGAGCTGTCCCCGTCTCCCCCAAAGGAAAACCCATTCCTCCTGACTAGGCAGGATCGCCGTTGAGAGCAATCGGAATAATAGATGACCAACGTGTAACGGGAGGCCTGTGCACCTCACGAACAAGTCTGCTCCGTACGTGTATTTCTGGGTGCGTGACTTTGTATGTCTACAAAACATCCCGTTTTAAAAGCTGCAGGGCAGCAAATCGTTATCTTCGGGGAACGATGGTCAAGCGGCCAGAGTTACGGGAGAGGGAGAGAGAGAAAGAGAGAAAAGGAAAGAGGGGGAGAGAGAAAAACAGAGAGAGAGGGGGAGAGAGAGAGAGAAAGCGTGCGCCCTGTAAATCGAAGAGGTCGTTTTCGGAGGGCTCAGTTAGCGCAACCCGCAGTTAGTTACCTGGCAATGGTATCTGGGGGAGGAGGAAGACAGTAGGTGGAGGAAACGTTAAAGCCTCGTGGAATGAATTAGCATCTCCTGCCCGCAAATTCCTAGGACAAGGCGAGCCTTTTCCAGTAATGCTTTCCGCATCTGGTGACTCTGTGGGAGCAGCACCGTCAGAAAAGAGCGGTAAGGGAAAGCGGGTGCCAACGGCACCGTCCTCGCGTCCCCTTTGGGGCCGGAATGCAAATTCTCTGGCTGTGAGAAAGACCGTTTAGCAGCGCCCTGGGCTGTAACTGTCTCTGAGACTTCTCCCTTTGATAGCACAGAGGCGGTCCAACGCGCTCAGGTCCCTCTGAAGTGGTAACGCCAGGCATAGGACTAGACAGCAGGGGATCATCTATCCGAGCGGCACGATGAGCACTAACCTTAACGAGCAGGGGGTTACTGTGCAAGTGTTACAGGAAGGGGGTGTTGCGCGTGTCTGCATTGACCGAGGGGCAGAGCACGGTTGCGCCAAAAAATGCGGACAGAGGAGGTTTCTGACAGATTAATCTCTAGCGGCTACTTAGTCTAACTTCCCTTTCGCAGCAAACCCGAGTGTCGTCGTAGCTCCCAAAGCAGGGCTGGGGGAAGCGGTACCTGCGGGTTGCGCGTTCTCGTTTACCTTGCGTGCGTGCGTGTGCGTGCACGCGTGTTTGCGTTAGAGCTGCTTTTGTGCTTAGAAGCACCTTTGGATTCTTACGATTTTCTGCAGAGCTTTGCTTTGCTCCGTACTTTTGTAGGGTGATGGATTTTACGGTGCCTGCATCGACAAGTGCTGGCTGGCTAAGTTACAATGTCCCAAGGGAGACCCTTAGGCGAGGCCGAGGCGCGCGGGGAGGGAGCCTGCCGGAAGAACGTCGCCCGGGAGGGGTCGCTGGCCTCGAGCTGTTGGCGCTGATGCGCGTGGCTCGTTCTGTCGGACGCAGAGAGGTTGCGGAAACTTTAGCTTGGCTTTACGCTGTACGGCGGTAGTATTTTTGTGTTTCTAAATTGCGTTAATCCTCGGCATTCTGAACAGCAGGGAACGACGACGGGCTGTCGTGAGGAACTGCAGGCTGCCGCCCTCCGACCTCGGCAGGTGATGCGTCGAGAGCAGCCGGGAGAATCCGAATGCCGGTTTTGGCAGGTTCTCTGCCCGGTGCTGACGAGGAGCCTTTGACAGTAGGAGGGTTGGCAGCGTCCGTACCTGAACCGTGGAGTAGTAAGCTGCAGTTCACTGACCAGCAAAGGAGGCGGGGCGGGGGGGGGGGGTTGGGGTAGTGACCGGTGTCCCGGTCGCTATGGCACTGCTGTTGCTAGCAGAGCCACCAGGTCTGTGTGAAGCCTTAGGTGCCTGCTTGGAGCAGTGTTTTGGTCTGCTCACCTGGAAGAAGCAGCGAGGCCTAAAATGAGACTTCGTTGCGGCTACATGGGTAAGCTGCGACCCCACGTGTCTTTGCCTTGCTTTGCTGCCTCATGTCGTAAGAGCGACTTGGAATAAAAACCGCTTACGGGAGTGCTTAAGGGAGGATCTGCGTTCTGCCCAGCTTAGGGAGCTATAGCGAAAGCTTGGGGGAGGGGAGGGGAGGGGAGAGCACTGAACTGAGAATCTCCCAGTGACCTCGGTGGCTTGATTTGTTTGCAGGACAGTGGTCTGAGGGCGGGCAACTTGAAGCGGAGCAGCTCAGCCCATTTTGGTGATACCGTTTTAAGGACAGACCGGGCGGTGGGGGCGGTCTGGGAGAGTTTCAGACAGGACAGGAAAGAGCAAGGAGGGTTTGAGAGCGTGGACGAACCAGGTGCCCAGGGTACTGAAGTTGTTAACGGCTGAGAGCATTTGGGGTTAAGCATCTGAAAGGGGTTAGCGCACGAGGAGTAGTCAAATCCCGTGACGGAACACAAGGCTCCTCTCCAGCCTGGGCCTGTGCGTGCGCCCCGGCTCTTGCGGACGCCCCGGAGCTGTAGGCAAACAGGCGAGCAGCCCGGCGGGCGAGCGGGCTCGGAGCGTGGCCAGGGCTGTCCGTGCTGTGCGGATCCGTGCGCTTCCGTTCCCCGTCTCCTCGTCCAGCCCGCCCTCCTTTGGGTTTGTAACCTTCCCCTGCACCCAGCGTTCGGCTCTGCGCGCAGACCTCAGGGCTGGGCTTCGTGCGGCCCAGGCCCGCGCCACCGAGACCGGCGATGGGACGGGCGAGCCGAGCGCTGGGCAACGAGCGTCCTGCAGGGCTCAAGCCTGGCGCAGGGCAGAAGCACGCAGAGCTCAGGCGTCGTCCTCTCCGTTCTCAGAGCTGAGTGCTCTCCCTGAAGGCGAAAGCGGAAGGGGTAGGTCGTCGGCTACTCGGACACCTGCCGCGTCAAGGGCGGCAGCGGGAGCTGACCCCTCCCCGACGGACGGACGGACGCCGGTGATGACTCTTCGGGTGTCACAAGGTAAGGGAAAGCGTGCCCGCATGCAGCTCGGTGGCAGGCTCGCTCCCAGGTGGTGTTTCTGCACGGCAAAACAATAAACGGTTGCTTTAATTCTTTGCGCTCGTGCCTGTGGTTCTGGCTGTGCCTTTGCCATGAGGACGATGCCCGGGGGGAGAGGCTTACGCGTTGCGCCTGGGGCCGGGAGCCGGCGGCCGAGCCCCTTGCGCTTCGGAGCGCCTGCAGTTCCCGGGGAACTCGGTGCCGTTGACGGGGCCGTGGGCAATCGCCCTTGCGTGGCCTGGGCCCTCGGGACGCTGGCCGGGGGGCGATTCCCATCGTGGCGGGGGCAGCCAGGGCCCCTCCAGGGCCGCTGCGTGAGGGCGCCGGGCTGCTCCCTGGCGGGGCCGGGGCCAGGGCCTGCGTGCCTGGAGCTGGGAGCGCCCGTGGGGAGGGGGAGAGCCTGCGGGCGCCGTGCCGTCAGCCGCGCTGAGCCCTGTGAGGTGCCTAATGGTGTGCCCCCGAGGCCCTTTTCCTGTGTGTTTTGGTTTGCCCCAGAGCCCCGCGTTCGCCCTCTGGTGCCCTCGGGAGCCTTCAGTTCACGGTTTGGGCTGCCCCCAAGGCCCCCACGTGCCTCAGGGCCCCGCGTTTGCTTTGCGGCACGCGCCAAGGTTCTCCGTTTAGCTTTGTCGTCTGCCACAGGGTTTGGCGAGTGCGCCCCAGGGCCCTCCTTTTGGCTTTTGGTGCCGCCAGAATTGTTCTGTTTGCTCTGTCATTGCATTATAATATACATACATACATATATATATAAATATATATAATGTGTGTGTGTGTGTGTGTATATGTATATATACACACACACAAAACACATTGCACCCGCAGCTCCCTCTTTGTTCCTTTGTGCCCTGAATGCCCCTTTTAGCTCCCTGTGTGCCCCAGGGCTCTCCCTTGAGCTTTTGAGAAGCTGCTCTCAGGAGTCTGGGGGGCCTCTGGTGTCCTGGCAGTCCCAGCTGTTCCTGATGGCCTGCAGCTCTGGGCACTTGGCTGTGAGAAGTCCCAGGTGGCGCCTGTTGGGTGGATTGCAAGGGCAGGAAATGGGTACATGCTGTGCGCTGAGTCTGCATTTGGTATAAATTCATGTCAGGGTTGGTCCAGGACAATGGAGCTGCTGCCACACACTGCCTGCTGGGACCAGAATGTTAGCTTTGTCGTCTGCCGCAGAGTTTGGCGAGTGCGCCCCAGGGCTGCCCTCCTGCCTTTCGGTGCCGCCAGAATTGTTCCGCTCTGTCGTCGCCTTTTCTCTACTTTTGTGGCCCCCACAGGTCCCGCTCGGTTCCCTTGTGCCCCGAGCGCTCCCTTTTGCTCCCTGTGCGCTCCAGGGCTCTGCCTTGAGCTTTCAGGGAGCCGCTCCCGGGAGCGGGGGTGCCTCTGGTGCCCTGGGAGCCCCCCGCCGTCCCCGCCGGGGCTGAGGGCCGTTGCTGCCGCCCCCTTGCCGACGGGCTGTGGCTGCGGGAGCCGGGGCTTGGAGGCGGCCCGGGTGGGGCCGGGGGGGCTGCTGGCGATGGCGGGGGTGGGCCCTGGCCAGGAGCGGAGCAGCGTTTGGGGCGAGCTGGCGCCGGGGCCGGTCCGGGAGCTGGGAACCGGGGTGCGGAGCAGCACCCGCTCGAAGCGGCAGGGCGGCTGCAGCGCGGAGGAGGTGAGGGGTGTCGGGAGGGGGCGGTCCGCGCCGCGGGTCCGGCGCGTGCCCCGGCGGATGGGAACGTGCGGGGCAGGGCGGGGGCACAAGCGGTGCGCGCTGGGGGGGGGGGGGGGGGGGCTGCGGGAGGGCAGGGGGTGCGCCGGGGCTGTGGAGGGCGGGGAGAAAGGGGGTGCGCGCGGGGTGTGGGGGGGAGCGCAAGAGGGGGGCGTCTTGGGCCAGCTGG
Organism: Rhea pennata; assembly: GCF_028389875.1. Classification (NCBI taxonomy): domain Eukaryota; kingdom Metazoa; phylum Chordata; class Aves; order Rheiformes; family Rheidae; genus Rhea; species Rhea pennata. The sequence continues at coordinate 24,512,073 of NC_084675.1, forward strand.
GGGTCGCGTGTGGGAGCGGGAGGAGGGAGCTGAGGGGAAGCCCTAGGCAGGATTGCGGGGAAGGGGCGGAGGCAGTGTCGGAACTGCCGCGGGTCCGGTCGCGGGAGCGCCGGAAGGTATTGGGGGACGGGGCGGGACGGGCCGGCCATAGGGTCAAAGTTATTGGAGCGTTGCGCGGCGGCCGCGCGGCACGCCGGGAGCGGTAGTCTTCAGACACTGGGCTTCCGGTCCGCCATCTTCGTGCCTCGCGGCACACCGGGAGCGGTAGTCTTCCGACACTGGGCTTCCGGTCCGCCATCTTCGTGCCGCGCGGCACACCGGGAGCGGTAGTCTTCCGACACTGGGCTTCCGGTCCGCCATCTTCGTGCCGCGCGGCACGCCGGGAGCGGTAGTCTTCCGACACTGGGCTTCCGGTCCGCCATCTTCGTGCCGCGCGGCACGCCGGGAGCGGTAGTCTTCCGACACTGGGCTTCCGGTCCGCCATCTTCGTGCCGCGCCGCACGCCGGGAGCGGTAGTCTTCCGACACTGGGCTTCCGGTCCGCCATCTTCCTGCCGCACGGCGTGCCGGCAGCGGTAGTTCTTTCGCCGCTGCGCTACCGCGCGGCCATATTACTCGGGTGCGCGTTACTGCGGGGCAGCGCATGCGCACGGCGTTCCGCCGTACTCACAGCTGCCCTCGCCTGTCGATAAAGCGGTATTGCAACAGATATGGCAGTCGCTCGCGCACTGCGTTCCGCCGCGCTCACCACTGCCCTCGAGGGTCGAAAAAGCAGGCGCGCAACTGACGCGGGAAAGCGCCTACGCCCTGCCCGCTGCAGTGCTCGTTATCGTCCCCGCGTTTCGAGAATGCTGGACTGCACCCGAAACGGCGCCGCGCATGCGCACTGCCTCCCGCCCCGCTCTCTGCTGCCCTCGCCTGTCCGTATTGCGGTACTGCACCCGAGACTGCACCGCTCGGGGCGAGCCCCGCGGGGCCGCGGCGCCCTGCGGCTCGCACGCGGGAGCCGCGAGAGCCGCCCCGGCTCTCGCCTCCTCCCCGCTCCCGCCGCCCCTCCCGCCGCGGCCGCAGCCGCAGCCGGCGCGTGCGCGGTGCTCGACCGCCGGGCCGCTGCTGCGGCTGCGCCCGGTTGGCGGGCGGCGCATGCGCGGCGCCGGGGAGCAGCATGGCGGCGAGCAGGGACGGAGCTTTCGCGCGGCGGCGGCGGCGGGCTGAGGCTCCGTGAGGTGGAGGAGCGGGGGGTGCCCGTGAGGCGAGCGCGCCCCTTCGGGTGGCCGCGGGTGTCGGGCTGCCGCCTGCTCGCTGAGGCCGTGGCTGCGCGGAGGCGGCGGTGCGGGGCTCGGGGCGGCGGGGGCTGGGGCCCGGCTCGGCCCCGCCGGGAGCGCCGGGCGGGGTCTGCGCGGCGCCGCGTGTGCCACAGCGCGGGTCCGACTCCCCCCTCGCCACGTGTCGCCTTTAGGGCCCCGGCTCCTGCCCAGCTGCTCGGGACGCAGCCCGGAGGAGCGGGGCCGCAGGCGGGCCCCGGAGCGCTGCTGAGTCCCGGGAGGCTTGAACCCTCTGCGCCAAACCGGCCGAAGGAGAACTCGGGTCGGGCGCGGTGAGCGCAGCCCCAAGTCATTCGCTTGAGAAGCGTGGCCGGGCAAGCGAGCGGATGGGTAGAAGAAAGAGGCTCCCAGACGCCCTGAGGGCCCCCCCCCCCCCCCCGCCAGGCACAGCCTGAAGAATGTTGACGGGTGACGGCACAGCTGCCAAACCGATTTTTTCTCTCTCTTCGCCTGAGCCGCCTCTCAGAACTCTCTGTAGGCGCAAGATGCGGCTGGTCTGGGATAACTGCGCTGTGCGCAGTGCTTCAGGGGAGCATTAACATAAAACCGCAGGCTAAGGAGTCGCCTAGTAAAATAAAAGGCTCGGGAAAAGCCTAAGAGAGCACTGATGGGCCCTGGGAAGCCCCAGGGATGCTACAGAAAAGAGCCTGGCTTTTTTCAGGCACCTCCTCAGAGCAGAGAAATGGCTTACTCCGGCCTGCGGGAGAACGGGTGCTATTAATAACCGCCTTTCTTTACCACGGGCATTGCGAAAGCAGAAGGGACTAGAGAGGATGCGTAGCAGGTTATGGACTCTCTGCAAAGTTTAAGCGAACAACAGTCCCTCTTAAGTAGAACCGGTTTTCTCCTAAGTAATAGATGAACTTGGTTGTGAGTAACGTGAAGAGAAGCGGTTGTGGCTGTCACCCTCAGGGCCTCGGGGAAGTAGTGTCTAAAACCTGATACCCTCGTGGCCTCACCAGCCTTCTTGGTCTGTCTGGCAGGGTAGTCCCCGGAAGGGGGCATCTCCAAGAGAAGCGGCTAGACCCAGCGACCCAGCCGTTCGCTTGGTCGCCACCTGTGAGGCGAGCATCCGAGCGCAACGGGAGTCCGGGAGCTGTATCAAAAAGGTAATAGGTCTGAAAGAGAGACCGGCACATCAAGTGCTGTCGCTCTTCCGTGTAGTTAAGGGCCGAGAGAATTCTCGGTTAAGCGCGTGCGTGCAAGGGTTTGAGAAAGGATGCGGAGCAGTAACGATAATACCGAAGCGGAATAAAAACAAGGTTTCACGGAAGGCGGCGTAGGTAAGTGTCAGGTGATGCGCCTGCCTGTCTAATAACCTAGCCCTGTCGGCTGTAGGCAGCGTTTCCAAACAGTTTACCCAGTACTGTGTGATACAAAGTGCTGTATTAAGTCCTTTCCTTTAAATGGAGGGGGGGGGGGGGGGGGAGGGAGGGAGAAAAAAACAGGAACACAGTAAAGAGAAAAAGAACGCGCGTAAGTCTAAGCCTTTCATTGCCAGCAAAATGCCAGTTTCTCTCTTTGTTACAGAGCTGAACCAACGATAGCAAATGCTGACGGAGAGGGAAGCCGGACAAGCGGCACGTAGGGGATAATACCTAAGGGACGGGGTTGAAACGAGGAGGCAGAAACGCAGCGGACCCTCGGTATCCCAGCAGCGGCCACGGTAGCAGCAGGTGTTCCGCCACGGCAAGTCAAGGTAACTCTCGACAGTGACTGTTAGTTATTTCGGCCTCCCGGAGGCAGCGCTGAGGCCCAAGCAAGCCGTTCCTACCCCCGTGGGTATCGCTAGCGCATCTGCCTTAGTTTTGCTTTGGTCGTTTCTGTTTTGTTTTGTATCGTACGCGCATAGATAGAAGGGAAAGATGTGATGCTTCTGAGATTAATTGCCGCGGCCGAAGTAGAAGAGACCAGGAAAACGTAAGCAAGCTGAAGTAATAAAATCAAACGGAACCGGCTGAGAGCTGTCCCCTGTCTCCCCCAAAGGAAAACCCATTCCTCCTGACTAGGCAGGATCGCCGTTGAGAGCAATCGGAATAATAGATGACCAACGTGTAACGGGGAGGCCTGTGCACCTCACGAACAAGTCTGCTCCGTACGTGTATTTCTGGTGCGTGACTTTGTATGTCTACAAAACATCCGTTTTAAAAGCTGCAGGGCAGCAAATCGTATCTTCGGGGAACGATGGTCAAGAGCGGCCAGAGTTACGGAGAGGGAGAGAGAGAAAGAGAGAAAAGGAAAGAGGGGAGAGAGAAAAACAGAGAGAGAGGGGAGAGAGAGAGAGAAAGCGTGCGCCCTGTAAATCGAAGAGGTCGTTTCCTAGGAGGGCTCAGTTAGCGCAACCCGCAGTTAGTTACCTCGGCAATGGTATCTGGGGGAGGAGGAGACAGTAGGTGGAGAACGTTAAAGCCTCGTGAATGAATTAGCATCTCCTGCCCGCAAATTCCTAGGACAAGGCGAGCTTTTCAGTAATGCTTCCGCATCTGGTGACTCTGTGGGAGCAGCACCGTCAGAAAAGAGCGGTAAGGGAAAGCGGGTGCCAACGGCACCGTCCTCGCGTCCCCTTTGGGGCCGGAATGCAAATTCTCTGGCTGTGAGAAAGACCGTTTAGCAGCGCCCTGGGCTGTAACTGTCTCTGAGACTTCTCCCTTGATAGCACAGAGGCGTCCAACGCGCTCAGGTCCCTCTGAAGTGGTAACGCCAGGCATAGGACTAGACAGCAGGGATCATCTATCCGAGCGGCACGATGAGCACTAACCTTAACGAGCAGGGGGTTACTGTGCAAGTGTTACAGGAAGGGGGTGTTGCGCGTGTCTGCATTGACCGAGGGGGCAGAGCACGGTTGCGCCAAAAAATGCGGACAGAGGAGGTTTCTGACAGATTAATCTCTAGCGGCTACTTAGTCTAACTTCCCTTTCGCAGCAAACCCGAGTGTCGTCGTAGCTCCCAAAGCAGGGCTGGGGAAGCGGTACCTGCGGGTTGCGCGTTCTCGTTTACCTTGCGTGCGTGCGTGTGCGTGCACGCGTGTTTGCGTTAGAGCTGCTTTTGTGCTTAGAAGCACCTTTGGATTCCTTACGATTTTCTGCAGAGCTTTGCTTTGCTCCGTACTTTTGTAGGGTGATGGATTTTACGGTGCCTGCATCGACAAGTGCTGGCTGGCTAAGTTACAATGTCCCAGGGAGACCCTTAGGCGAGCCGAGGCGCGCGGGGAGGGAGCCTGCCGGAAGAACGTCGCCCGGGAGGGGTCGCTGGCCTCGAGCTGTTGGCGCTGATGCGCGTGGCTCGTTCTGTCGGACGCAGAGAGGTTGCGGAAACTTTAGCTTGGCTTACGCTGTACGGCGGTAGTATTTTTGTGTTTCTAAATTGCGTTAATCCTCGGCATTCTGAACAGCAGGGAACGACGACGGGCTGTCGTGAGGAACTGCAGGCTGCCGCCCTCCGACCTCGGCAGTGATGCGTCGAGAGCAGCCGGGAGAATCCGAATGCCGGTTTTGGCAGGTTCTCTGCCCGGTGCTGACGAGGAGCCTTTGACAGTAGGAGGGTTGGCAGCGTCCGTACCTGAACCGTGGAGTAGTAAGCTGCAGTTCACTGACCAGCAAAGGAGGCGGGGCGGGGGGGGGGGGGTGGGGTAGTGGACCGGTGTCCCCGGTCGCTATGGCACTGCTGTTGCTAGCAGAGCCACCAGGTCTGTGTGAAGCCTTAGGTGCCTGCTTGGAGCAGTGTTTTGGTCTGCTCACGCTGGAAGAAGCAGCGAGCCTAAAATGAGACTTCGTTGCGGCTAAATGGGTAAGCTGCGACCCCACGTGTCTTTGCCATGCTTTGCTGCTCATGTCGTAAGAGCGACTTGGGAATAAAACCGCTTACGGGAGTGCTTAAGGGAGGATCTGCGTCTGCTGCCCAGCTTAGGGAGCTATAGCGAAAGCTTGGGGGAGGGGAGGGGAGGGGAGAGCACTGAACTGAGAATCTCCCAGTGACCTCGGTGGCTTGATTTGTTTTGCAGGACAGTGGTCTGAGGGCGGGCAACTCTGAGCGGCAACTGAAGCGAGCACTCAGCCCATTTTGGTGATACCGTTTTAAGGACAGACCGGTGCGGTGGGGGGCGGTCTGGGAGAGTTTCAGACAGGACAGGAAAGAGCAAGGAGGGTTTTGAAGAGCGTGGACGAACCAGGTGCCCAGGGTACTGAAGTTGTTAACGGCTGAGAGCATTTGGGGTTAAGCATCTGAAAGGGGTTAGCGCACGAGGAGTAGTCAAATCCCGTGACGGAACACAAGGCTCCTCTCCAGACTGGGCCTGTGCGTGCGCCCCGGCTCTTGCGGACGCCCCGGAGCTGTAGGCAAACAGGCGAGCAGCCCGGCGGGCGAGCGGGCTCGGAGCGTGGCCAGGGCTGTCCGTGCTGTGCGGATCCGTGCGCTTCCGTTCCCCGTCTCCTCGTCCAGCCCGCCCTCCTTTGGGTTTGTAACCTTCCCCTGCACCCAGCGTTCGGCTCTGCGCGCAGACCTCAGGGCTGGGCTTCGTGCGGCCCAGGCC